>NW_024104415.1:600000-919457 GCF_003945595.2 Pipra filicauda
AACCCAAACCTTCAGGAAAACTGTCCAAAGAGAAGGAATTCCTCTTGCAATTCCTAATTAAAAACAGAGAAAGCCACTTTTCCCAAGCGTGGCCACCAACTGGGTGGGAAGCATTGCCCTCTCGTGGGCTAAAGCAGCAGCTTCCCATCATTCACTTCTAATCGTGAGCTTAATTAAGCTGAGTTAATTAACTAGCTGTGGCCTCACAGTGCAGCCCTCCTGGGGGAGCAGCCCTGACCCAGGCAGGAGCTTGTCAAGGATTCCCAGGAGCTTGTTGAGGGATTCCCAGGAGTTTGTTGGGGGATTCCCAAGAGTTTGTTGGGGCTCCCTTCCCGTCCCAGCCAGTTTGCCACAGAGTGTGCACTGGACACACTGGGAGGACACATTGGGTGAACTGGAGTGTGCACTGGAGCATAGATGGGGAACACTGGGTGGGCCCACTGGGCACACTAGTTTGAACTTTGTATTTTCTCTATTAGACATTTATTTTCCTTTTTACCAGGTCCTGGACTCAGACTCAGCATGACAAGATCCCTTGGTTTTCCTTCCTTTTTTTCTGTCCCAGGCATTTACTCAGTGGCTGCCTCACCCTTGTCTGAAGGCAGGACCAAGTTCTTCAGATCTCAGTGATTCAACCACAGGTTTTCCTTTCTCCTCCAAACACATATATATAAATGTTAAACATTATCATTAGCGTGTAGTAGTAGCCTAGATCAGAGCATTCACTCTTAAACATTAGAAAGAAATCCTTCCCTGTGAGGGTGGTGAGGCCCTGGCACAGGTTGCCCAGAGAAGCTGTGGCTGCCCCATCCCTGGAGGTGCCAGATTGGAGAGGGCTTGGAGCAACCTGGGATAGTGGAAGGTGTCCCTGCCTATGGCAGGGGGTGGGACTGGATGGGCTTTAAGGTCCCTTCCAACCCAAACCAGTCTGGAATTCTCTGATAAAACTGGAAAAACACTTTTATTAATTAATTCATTTATTTTGCTGCCCTTACCCCACAGCACAGCGTGTGAGCACTGGCTGAAGGGGAGGTACTGGCAACAGCCCACATCAGTGGGACCCAGAGCAGTACCCAGGGTGTCCTCCTGCCCACCTGTCTCCAGGAACCCTCGTTATTTCCTGCATAACGAGGTTTAGAGTTACAAATTTCCTGTGTTCCCAGGAGACAGAGAACAATTTTTGCTCTCCACCCCAGGAGTCCGGTGGGCACCTTCAGGCTGCCCCGGCTTGCTTTGCGCTGGGTGACCTCCCTGTAAGCAGGGCTGGGTCTTTGCTGTGCTGTTGTTGGCCTTTAGCCATCGTGCTCCTTTGGTTGCCCAGAGAGCGGGGCAACCCTGTAAGGAGAGTGAGAGCCCCCGTTTCTGCACCTGAGGGGGGAAATGGAGCTCTCCTGACCCCCAGCCCACCCTGTAAGCAGGGTAGGGTATTTTCCCTTGGCACTTTTGTGCGTGCTGGCGGCTCCTGCCCAGAATGACCCCCTGCAGTCAGGGTGTGCCACAGCCTTTGTGCTTTGGCCAGCCACGAAGCCCCTCAGCGTGTTGAGGCCCCTCTGGCCCCTGTGCAGCCCGGGGGTGGGTCTGAGGCTCTGCTCTCCTGCTCAGCAGTAGGGATGGCTCCCCACACATTGGCTGCACAGAGCTTGCTCCCTCTTCTGGGACGTTCTTTCCCCCTTTGTATCTTCGTATCTTCGTATATAGCTTAGACTTTCCAGGAGACAGAGAGGGGCTCTGTGCAGCAGCATGGGGGTGCCCTCTAAACCCATGGGTGGAGACAGGGTCTGGCCTTGCCCCTTCTTCCTGAGGATGGAGCGAAGCCCCTTAGTGGTGGTGTGAGCACTGTAACCCACCTGTAGCCAGGGCCTGAGTGTTTGCCTGTGCTGTGGGGCTGCCTGTCCTGCTGGTGACGTGCCAGCGTGTGCCCCCCTGTCCTCAGGGCTGGGGCCCTGTCCCCCCGGCCTTAGGCCGCGAGGCGATTGTTGGGAGTGCCGGGCCTTGGGGGGCGGCCCCGTACGTGGGGCTTTGTGTGTCCTCCCTGCTTGGCGGGAAGTTGGAGGGACCCCCTGTACTCAGGCGGGTATCCCGTGGGGTCCCTGGTCTTCCACAGGCATTGGGCGGGGCGTGTGCCCTCCCTGTCCTCAGGGCCCACCAACCTTGGGCCATGAGCTCCACTGCCTGGCAGTTGAGTCCGGTTCCTGTTGCTGTGGGGGAAGGCCGAGCTCTGTGGCTCCCTGGGTGTCGACCCATTCATAAGCAGGGTCTGGGTCTGGGAGCCTTTGTGTTCTCCCTCAGCTGGCAGCCTATGCTCTGAAGGTGCACGAACACCTGGCAAGGTCTCCACAAGAGCTGTCGTGTTACAGGTTATGGTTGGGCTCATGCTGGGCCTGTCTTGGGTGACAGCAGGGTGGAAAAAGCCTTAAACAGCCACATTTTCAGGCATTGTACCAGTGTCAGAAACACTCCGTGCTACAGCATGAATTAAATTATTACACGGCATTTGCTGGAGGGCTTCCATAATAGGGGTGCTTGTAGCAACTTGGTAAGTGTATTGCAGAGCCCTCCCACCACCAGTGCTTGAGGTGCCTGGGTAACTTCTCACTACTACAGTCCTGATATTTTTTTTCCCCTCTTTCATTTCTAACTTTTTTTTGAACGTGCTTGGTGCTTCTCCTTACTGAAGCTCAGTGCTTCCTTCTGTCAGTGCTGCCTTTATCCACGATCTCTCCTAGACTAGTATTTCAAATCAGACGGTTGGCCTCGACCAAAATAAAAACAAAGTAATTTCTTAGGATGTGTTTTTCTGTGGCAGAACTGCTGCACAGGGATATGAAGTGACTCACCTGCTGTCCCTGGAGGAGACAGTAGAAGGGATGGGGATCTGCTCCATCCCCTGCCAGGGATGCTCCGAGCAGTCAGGAGGATGTGGGCAGCCGGCATGGCTGAAGAGACCTTTTCAACGCCCTCACCCCAGATGAGATCTTGGTCTTGGTCCAGGGACTTTATGTGATGGATGGATTTTCACTGCCTGTGTGTGAGCTGCTAATCCCTCGCCAGCCGGGCGCCCACAGGCAGCCTGAGGCAGATAATGGATACAGGGCTTGGAAGAAGACATGTAGGAATAAAGGAAAACCATAACATAGGAGAGAAGAGTCTTTGTATCTCCATCCTTAGACATTTTTAGTCTGAAAGGCACAAATGCATCACTGAGATATAAAAGGAAAGCTCCTGCTGCTCCCTGGACCAGAGGCTCCAGCGTGGTGCTCTGACTGATTCCCACCCTGTTCAGACATGGCAGGGTGGGAGCAGGGATTCTCCGGGAGCCCAGTCAGAAGAGGAACAGCCCAGCACAGGCCTCCCTGCTCAGAGACCAACTTTGTCTGTTCTCCCCTGGGAGAAGAGGGTTTTGATTTCTGCTGCCCAGCTCTCCCCATTGTGGTGTCCAGGATGTGATGGTGCCCCAGGGCTATGTCCCACCGCTGCTTGTCCCGAACACGTCCTACCCCCATCTCCCACCCAAAGGGGCTGCAGGAGGTACCTGTGGGCACCTCTATCCAAGGGTAGGAAAATTGTGTCCCTTGAGCTGGAGGAGAAATCAAAGGCTCAGCTGGTGAGATGCAGGGGTCTCATCACGGGTGCAATAATAGCATATAATAATAATAAATACATTAAACAGTTTAAATTTCAGTCATTAATAATGGATCCAATAACTTCTGGTAGGAGACTTTTCCCAACTTGGTACGCACACACACACACACACACACTTTTCTCTGTATTTACTCACAGCAGCAATGAGGCTACTTCTGCCTGCAGCTGCTCTTGGAGGTCCCAAGTGCTTAACTCTCACTGGAGCCAAATAGGAGTTGGGCTCCAACAGACATAAAATCATAGTCTTGGAATGGTTTGGATTGGGAGGGACCTTAAAGTTCATCTCATTCCAACCTCCTGCTATGGGACAGGGACACCTTCCACTATCGCAGGTTGCTCCAAGCCCCATCCAACCTGGCCTTGGACACTTCCAGGGATGGGACAGCCACAGCTTCGCTGGGCAACCTGTGCCAGTGTTTTATCATCCTTAGTAAAGGCCTCACACAGAACAAAACCAAGTGAGCCATGGCAGGGCTGGCACTGGGGCCTTCCCCTCCTTCCTCCACTCGTCTACATCTCATCATTTTTCCCAAAGGGGAAAGAAAGGAAACAATTAGGACTGGCAGGTCTAACCTGGCACGGAGCAGCATGATTAACCAGGAGGCTGCTACGTGCCGTTCACTTTGAGCCTCTTTAGAATTTTCATTAGCTCTTAGAAGCTTTTGATGTCCCTAATTTAGGCCACAGAACACTGCACAGGATGACAGGCAATGATTAAGACGAGCTTTTACTCTTCCAGAGCATGCTGGGCATCTCAAGGCTGTGGACCCTGCATATAAAGCAATATTGCTTATTATTCTGAGCTGTTTGTTCTATTAATCGTGTGCCTGCTTTGCTCTGGGAAGAGGAATTGGAATATAGCAATATTCTGTCTTCTTGTTTTTAAAATAGATGTGTGGGTGGACACTCTAGCTACTGCTCACATTTTTCTCTTGCAAGAAGAGCTGTTTGTGATTCTCCTCCCCGGTGTTTTCTCTTGACACTGATTTTCTTGGTTGGACTCGGGAAGGAAGATGCCTCAAGCCAGTCAACAAGTGCTGCATGGAAATAATAGGTATTAATTGAGAAATATTTGAACTTCAGGATTGCAGAGAGGAAGTCTTGGAACAGCTTTAAAATTAAAGGTGTTATTATTCCTTCAGAAAAAATCAGGCCTGCAGTGCTATTATTTTTGTCCATTAGAATACTTCTGATTTGACAACTTCTAATCTAAATATTCATATGATCATACAATAGCTGATAGTAGATAAACACATACAAAATGTGTTTATCCCAAAAAAAATGTTATGGAGGCATTAACAGCAACTCAACAAGTTGTGCCAGCATCTTCCATAACCTTGTCTCTCCACATCTGACCTCATGAAGAGCCTTTCAGAAAACCAGCAAGGTCTGGGGTTGAACAAAACTTGATTGAATGAGGGGGGAAAAAAAGGAGAAAAACAACTTGAGAATTAGTGAGTTCCTGTCCTGCTCACCAGGCACGAGCAGTGTCAGGGCATGTCTGCAAGCTGAAGGGTTTACAGGATGCATAAATAGCTCCATAAAAAAGATGTTATCACCAGCTCCTGGAAAAGCACAGTGCTGGAAAATGGTAAGTAAGACCAACACCTGTAGTGCAAGGCCAGACCAGCTCCATCAGAGAGCAGAACCGCTTCTTCACTGCTGACAGATGATTTCACGTTGATGTCTTTCATCAAATCTACTTAAAAAAACAAACCAAAAATCTGTTCACTTTTTTAAACTGCAATTATTCAAATAAGGTGGGAGCATTTCCTTCCAACATATACTCCTCACACTACAAAGCCCAGCATCCCAGCAGCATCCACTCCAACAAAATAAATTTCCCTTCTTGTAAGAACAAGAGATTACACACACACAGACACACACACAACCCCAGATTGGTTCAGTTTATATCGAAACACAATTACATATTTATTGACATGCTTTTAATTTACAATCAAATTGAGCTGGCACACCCAAGACATGGTTTATTTATAGAGCATGAAGGGCAGCCACAGCAGGTGTTACTTGTTCCCCATCTGGTCTAGGTTCCTAAACTGGGATGCTCCCAGGAGCACCCCAGCACCTCCACCCTGGCCTCTCCATGGCCACATGTCCTATGGAACCTCCTCCCATGGCCACCAAAGGCAGCTTTGAACGATGGAATCATTCAGGTTAGAAAAGCCCTCCAACATCAAGTCCGACCGTTCCCCCAGCACTGCCAAGGCCACCACTGACCCATGTCCCCAAGTGCCACATCCACATGGCTTTTAAATCCCCCCAGGGATGGGACTCCAACACTGCCCTGGGTAGGTGTGCCACGGCTGGACAACCCTTTCCATGAAGGAATTTTCCCCAATATAAAAACTAAACCTCCCCTAGCACAACTTGAGGCTGTTTCCTCTCGCCCTGTCCCTTGTTCCCTGGGAGCAGTGTCCGACCACCCCTGGCTCCACCCTCCTGTCAGGGAGTTGCAGACAGCCAGAAGGTCCCCCCTGAGCCTCCTTTTCTCCAGGCTGAGCCCTCCCAGCTCCCTCGGAGTTCCTCCCAGGTGCAGGTGGGACTGAACCTATTTTGTTCCCATGAGTTGTCCCTCTGCTCTGACAGATCCCAGCCCTCGGAGATCTCCACACCCCGCACAGGGAATACCACAGCGATAATGACACATTCCAGAACATCCTGGCTCGGTGAGTAATTGCAGATCCTTAGCACAGGCATCTCCATGAAGGCAGTGGGAGTTGTAGAGACATTATTAGGTCTCCTGACATTTTAAAAAGGCTTAGACAGAAAATGTCTTCGAGGGGTTTCGAAGGCTGCAATGGAACTGAAATCGTTTTTGTAATAATAACAAAACGACTCACAAGGAGCTTTGCATAACTTTGCCAGAACCACAGGTCCTGCACTGGGAGCTTGTGGGGTGCCTTTTCCAATAGGGAAAATCAGAAGCAGAGCCTTTGTGCCGATGTTGGCAAGTAAGCACAACCTTCAACCTTCTGCCACAGCTCCAAACCCTTCTGCAGAACTTCCGTGGCTTTCTGAAATCACAATGAATAAGATTTTCTGCTGACTCAAATGGTGTGAGGGCTCCAGCTGGGACTGGGACAAACTGCCTGGGCACACACAGAGCCAACTGACCCTATGTGTGTGTAGAGACAGCCTGAGGAGACTGGGAAAGCAGCTCAGGAACAGACACAGGAGACGAGAGCACCAGGCACCACCACCAATTTTAAGAGTTGTTCAAGTATGTGAGATACTCACATGGATACAAACTTCATGGCTTTGTGCATTAGTCTGCAACAGGAACAAATGAGAGCTGGGAGAAAAGGCCCTTCTCCATCACCTTACACTGAAACCCAGCAGTGATTAAGAGAATCACAGAATCCCTGAATGGTTTGAGTTGGGAGGGACATTAAAGCCCATCCAGTTCCATCCCCTGCCATGGGCAGGGACACCTTCCACTATCCCAGATTGCTTCAAGCCCTGTCCAACCTGGCCTTGGACACTTCCAGGGATGGGGCAGCCACAGCTTCTCTGGGCAATCTGTGCCAGGGCCTCACCACCCTCACAGCCAAGAATTTCTTCCCAATATCCCATCTAACCCTGCCCTCTGGCAGTGGGAAGTCATTCCCCCTTGTCCTGGCACTCCGTGCCCTTGCAAAAAGTCTCTCCCCATCTTTCTTGCAGCCTCCCCTTGGCTCATACTAGACATGAAGACTTTCAAACTAAGGGCCTGAAACCCCTGGGTGCACTCTTCAGCACCTTCTGTTCCATACTGTGTTCATCTTCAACAATAAAATCACTTCACTAGAAAAGTGCTATAAAAAGATGCAATTCCTCTCTTCTCAGTCTCCCACATCAAGACCCTTTTTGCTGTGTAAAAATGAAATTTACAGACCAACGCTGAGGTCTTACAGTCTTCTCAGGCTACTACACACCCATAGTAGGGCTAATATGCACCCAAAGTAGGAGACAAAATTATGGAATGGTTTAGGCTGGAGAAGCCCTCTCAGGCCACTGAGTGCAAGCTTTCCCCCAGCACTGCCAAGGCCACCACTGATCCCTGTTTCCAAGTGCCACATCCATGTGGCTTTTAAATCCCTCCAGGGCTGGGGACTCCAGCCCTGGGCAGCTGTACCCAGGATGGACAGCCCTCTCCAGGAAGGAGTAAGATCCACGGCAGAGCCTGATAGCGAATACTTGCATTTATTTTCTTGAACTCTCAACCATGCACTGCAGATGAGACTTATCAAGCTCAGCTCTTTTTAACAACAGCCAAAAAACCCAGACTGGGGGAGTGAGATAAGAGACGGACTAAGCCCATGCCTCCAATCCTTTCATATGTGGAAAATGTCTGGTAAAAGCTCCCATCGGAGAGGAGTTTCCTTGAAATACGCACCTTCCAGGTTTCTTCCCCAGGCAGTGTTACCCGAACTGACTTGTCTCAAGTCTCACCTAAACCCGGGTAACTTGGATGGAATAAAGAGGGGAAAACAAATATCTAAGAATTCCAGGAAGCCTAGAAAAGGAGCCTCGGACTGAAAACAAGTGATGGTTATCTTGGCAATTCCCTATCCTTGCCCAACCATCAGTTTAGTATTTACAACCACAGTTACCTTCATCAGGGAGGCAGCTCTTGCTTAAGGACACCAAGAATCACCCCTGGATTTGGAGCCAGAGCACGTGGAATGTCCTGCCTCAGTGAACAGTGGGAAAAAAAGGCAAACAGCCTGATTATAACCTGGTAAAGCTGTAACTCCCAGAACTGCAGGAGTCTCAGGAATTGCACAGCACATGGGAAATCCTAATTTCTACCACGGAAAAATTGCAGCTTTGGTCTGTCAGTCAAAAATTTAAGCAGTCAGAGCCACATAAATGTTCATTTTTAGTACAGATGCCTCACTTTGCTAGAGATTTTCTCTGGTCAACAGATTACTGAAAACAGTTTTTGAAGTCTACACATTAAAGATGATTTCCTTCAAGCTAAGAGGCTGGAGATATTTAAAAACTGGTGTGTACTCACAGGAATAGAGATGTTTGTTCTGACAGACATTTTTCTCCTCTGTAAAACTTCTTGCATTAAAAACTTCTAGTCAGAGATAATTGTTAACATGGAACATTTATTGGTTTAAAAAAATAAACATGCAGAAGGCATCCTCTTTAAAACCAACATGTAAAATAATCCAGTGGGGGTTTTAGAGAAAAGCAACAGCTCTGTAAGGCATGGATTCCTCCAAATCATCCGGCAGAAATGTGTTTTCCATGGGAATCCACGCTCTGACTACACTGTGCAGCAAGTAGAGCCAAAGGCAATCACATAACAGAGCACTTGCCTTGCAGTTTATCTTTCTTTTTCTGCTGCTTGGATTTCTTTCCGTCCACCTGGAGACTGATAGTTCTCCTCTGCTCCAGATTCAGGAGCTCCTGGAACAGCTCCTGCACGTTGTAGTTCATTTTGGCCGATGTCTCCATGAAAGCACACTTCCACTTGCTGGCCAGAGCTTGCCCCTCGCTGGCATCCAGCTCCCTCTGCGTGTCATCACTTTTGTTCCCCACCAACATTATGGGGATTTTTTGGATGTCCCCTTTAATCTGACATATCTGGTCGAAGATGGGATGAAGATCTTCCATGGATTGCCTGTTGGTGACGGAGTACACCAAGATGAAGGCATGCCCCTTGGATATAGAGAGGCGCTGCATAGCAGGGAACTGGTGGCTGCCCGTGGTGTCCGTGATCTGAAGCGTACAGATGCTCTTGTCACAGTTGATCACCTGCCGGTACGTGTCCTCGATGGTGGGGATATAGGTTTCCCGGAAAGTCCCCCTTACAAAACGCAGGACCAAGGAGCTTTTGCCAACCCCGGCTGCTCCGAACACCACCACCCTGTAATCGTTGCTCTGCTCGGGCATCTTGGCTGCGCGGCGATGCGAGTGAAGGTCTGCACTGAAAATACCCGAGTTCCTCCAAGTTTACACAGCCCTACGCAGAGGTGGGCTGTGGAGAGGGAGAGGGAGGGGGGGAAGGGGGGAGAGGGAGGGGAAAAGGGAGAGGGAGAGGGAGGGGGAAAGGGGGAAGAGAGAAAGAAAAATGAACCCTTCATACCATCCCGGTAATGTTACGGTACGTTACTGAGATAAGCAATTATAAGTCACTCCCCTCCCATCCTTTTTCCTTGAAATAAGCCACTATCCCTCCGTCTCCCCCAGCCATATACTGCATGAAAGCGAAAAGGTATTCACCTGTAGCCATCAGCTCCACTGAGCAGCGAAACGGGACTGGAATCGCCTGCCAGCCCCGGGAAAGCGGTATTCCAGCCCCGGGAAGGTGTGTTCCAGCCCCGGGAAGGTGTGTTCCAGCCCCGGGAAGGTGTGTTCCAACCTCAGGGAAGCGGCGCCCCCCGCCCGGATCTCCGCCGCCGCGGAAGGGAGGGGAGGCTCCGTGCCTCCATATATCCAGCCTTCCCCTCAAAACCCCCATGAAAATAAATAAATTACCAGCACGACCACTTGAGTTACAGCCGCTGGAGCCGAGTTCTGCTGCTCCATCCCTCTCACTCCACGCACAAAGGCGCATCTCCTCAGCCCCCCTCGCCGCAGACGCCCAAGCACTGACAGGCTCTGCCGGCTTTAAGTCACCCTGAGCATCTCCCGGCTTAAGTCTGATTGTGTTTTAAAACACTTAATACAGCTCTGCTTTCCGCCCCCGCTGTCATTAAGCGGGGCAGGGATGCCCTGACAGGGCTCCTCAGCCCTCCCCGGGGAAATCACCGAGCCCTGAGGCCATGGCCATCAAGGTCCACTCCATGTCCGCGTGAGTCCCTTCCAACTCGGAATACTCTGTGATTCCATGACTTTGTCTCCCTCACACTAACGGATAAAACAGAGTCGTTGTGTATCACAATCACGAGTCGCGTGTCTCTTGGTTTATTAGGAATTTCCTCAAACGCCGCCTCTCGCACGCTCTCTCTGCGGGCAGAGTGCAGCACGCACAGCCCGGTGCTTGACAGGAGAAGGCGGCCGTGGGCTGAGAGCCACCCCCGGCTCCTCTTCGCCCCGTTCCGCCACAGCCGCCGCCATGGGCTCGGCTCTCCCTCACGACCCTTTCCTGCCCGCAGGGCCCCGCCATGGGCTCGGCTCTCCCTCACGACCCTTTCCTGCCCGCAGGGCCCCGCCATGGGCTCGGCTCTCCCTCACGGCCCGTTCCCGCCCAGGTGCCGCCCGCCCTCACCCCCCAAAATGGCCGCCGGCGCCTGTGGAGGGCGCTCAAAAATCAACGCATTTCATGAATTGTTCATGGTTGGCTTTCTTACAGCCTGGTCATATTGCAAAACGTGCAATGTGTAAAATTTTCTTCAGAATTGATGTTCTCTGTTGTTTAATCTTTGTATACTTTCAAGCCTAATCAACAAGAAGGGAGATTTAATCCATGAACCAGCAACTAACGAGCTCTAAGTGATGTTCAGGTGTTAGAAAAACAAATTACTTGTGGGTAGAATTGCTTTGTTAAGGTTTAGGGCTCCACATGTTCCAGTGATTTCAGACCTTGGGGTGAGGTTAACAAAGCTTAGGAAGAAGGATTTCCACTGATAGCGGATGCAAAGAATGCAGAATTTACAGGCCACAGCGACATTTGGCAGAACTCCCAAGATAAGGAAGAAACTAATAAAGCCAACTCAGCAATTGTGCTGAAATCAACTCTGATGGGGTAAAAGGTGATTCTGGCAGGGGGAAATCATGACCAGTGACCCAAGAAACCCACTGACCTAAAATGTATAAGTAGTAAAAAGTTTTGATAGTTGGGGTGCTGGATTTGTGAAATTACACTGGGCACTCAACTCTGAAATAAATCACCAGTGTCTCTTCTCTCATTATTGGCTTGTTGCACACTGGGCAACAAAACCAATTTTTGCAGATATTATCATTCCTATTTGTGTTTCTATCTCTGAATTAAGGAATTTCTGTCTCTAGTCAAAGCACTTGTGGAGGAAACACTTCTCAGTCCTTCCCAAGCTCATTCTTCCCAAACCATTTGTGGTTTTCCAGGTTATCGTGTCTTAATTTCTCCAGTCCTTGCTGCATCACTGACTCTGTGGTGTTCTCCCACCTTTTTTAAATCCACTTCTATCAGCCTTGTAATGTTTCCCTCCTATCCTAGACCAACAAAAAGTGTCTCTTTAGACCTACTTCATACTGCTGTGGATTTTTTTGTCTAATCATTATGTCATACCTTTACTGTTCCTGTCTCTCCAGGCAGAATGACTTGTTTGTGGCAAGGCTCGTAACCTGCAAGTCATTCACTTTGCCTGAATCCCATAATTAATGTGGATTTTCAGAGCTGATTTACAAACCATCCTTTCTGGTGTTTATGAGGTATTTATAAACTATCATTTTTGGTGTTTATGGAGTATTTATTAGCCACAATGAAATCCTAACTAGGAATGACTAGCTAATTCACTCTCTGTTTACTCAAAGGCAGTTACCTATTTCCAGATATTTTCTAAGATTTCCAATACTTGTCTCTAAGAGGTATTTAAATAATATCTCTTTCTAAGAGATAATTGTTGCATAAGTAAGGTGACATGAGAAGCCAAGAGGTTTCTGTGTTCAGGGAAGGATTCATGACCCTCCTCCAGTCAGAAAGCAGGAAAGAAGCTGTGAGTCAACAGAGGTAAAAGAATGACTCTGGCTTCCTTAAAGAAGGGATGGAGAGCCGTGTCCTATACAGTATCTCTGTCTTGGGAGGGACACAGCCATGAGATGCTGGCTCAGTGTCCCACTGTTGGTCAGGATTTGCTTGGGATGGAGCTGACAACAGCCAGAAAAATTCCAAAAGGAAATGTTAAATGGAAATCAGCTGTCTGGGAGAGCCCCTCAGGGAAGCAGAGCACAGAGGGAGCGGGGATTGAGGCCTGCTCCTGCTGCTGCTCTGGAAAATTGTCTGGGAAATTCCCAGAGCTGTGAGGTGCTGGACAGCACTGGGGACCTACAGGAGGGATGGGTGACAATAACAAGATCTCTTTTCTGTGGGGACTTTGCCAGGGATTGTTTCTGTTCTGTCAGGACTCCCGTAGGACTTGTAGGGATTGTGTAATTTCCCTGAGGAAATGAGGCACAGCACAGCACCAACAGCCCCCAAAGGCTCCCAGGGTTCGGCAGGGGGGTATCCAAGTGACTAGGGGTACAGCAGGGAGACTCAGGGATGGGCACCCATCCTGCTCTGTCTTCATTGGGCTCCATTTCCACTGCTTTTCCTCTGGAGGATTTCTATTCCGTGTGGGAGATAGAGCTGGACCTTCACAGCCATTCCATCCATCTCCTTAATATTGCTTTGAATGTCACGAGTTCTTGTGGAAAGGTACGAGGCAGCAGGTGAAGACAGAAAAAGGATTTTCCTCTGGAATTACATAAATTATTATTAAACCAGAGGCTGTATGCCAGCGGTGCATATTGCTTACCGGACAGGATGTTTCTTCCCAGCAATGCCGAGACTTGGGAGTGCAGTCCAGCCTGTACAATATTTATTGGGAAATGTACCAGAGTGGCTTAGCTATTGCTAAGCCATCACATCCATCTCATGAATGAGGGCTGTACTTGGAAGAGTGTCCTTCCTCTGGAAACTCTGGAGGGCTTTAAGCACAACAAAATGAGGACAGAAAAATCAGAGAAAACACAAATTCCACCTATTATAATGGATATAAACTTCCCTTGGCGTGAAATAATGAAACAGCTAAAGGATGGGACAATATTTAAACCATTTCATCAAGGAATTCGTTGCATGGAGCCACCACACATCAGTTCAGCTGAGCCAGAAACAAACACCCAACCTGCAGCCTGCCATGGGGAGCAGGGCTCTGATATCCCAGTGCTTGGCATGGCAGTGAGGAGGGACCAGCATGGACAGCCAGAGTCAGCTGAGCCTCTGCCCCTGCCACACTTACACTTCAGAGATGGAGAGGCACAAGGTGCCAATAATCATAACCGTGAGGAGAGCTCATATTTTATTTAAACCTCTACACCTAAAACCTGAAGCTTGGATTGATTTCCTATAATAGAGGGAGAAACTCCCAAGAGCCACCGGCTCTTGTGCAATGCGGTGTCAGGTGCTAAGTGGGAAGCAGACCCGTGACATGTCTGTGTGCCCACCACAGAGCAAAACGTTCCAAAAATAAACCTGTCGCTGCTTAGTGCTTATTTTACCCCCCCAAAAAGTGCACTGACTATGCCATCGTTGAGGGCAGGAGTGAGTCATTACAACAGGAACCGGAGCTCTTCTCCTGCCCTTCTGTCCCCAGCAATCCTTTATTTCCATCATACCAAAATCCAGAAAATAGCCTTGGGCTACTGTAGCCTTGGGCTACAGAATGTGGGGTGGGAAAGGGAACATGTTTCAGTGTCCGACAATGTTCTGATTGTCTGCGGGCTGCTGAGAGCAGCTTTGAAGAGGACAACAAGGAAACGCCAGCACCTCCCTCTCCTCATCCAGTGCCAACAGCACCATCAGACCTGGGCACCATCTCGGATCCCTGCTGGGATCTCACCCAGTCACAAGTTGTCTCCTATTTTTAAGCTGGGACACACAGGCTGGCTCCATCCAGCAGGCACATGGTGAGACACAGCCACAGAACCTTCACTCACATCACCCTTCCCTGAGCATTTTCAGGCTGTAACGCTCCCTCGTTTCAGGGGGATGGGCATCGGGGTCCAAGCCCAGTTCTCCCAGTGCCTCCCAGTCTCAGATTTCTAAGGAAACACAGAATCATGGAAATTCCCGCGTTGGAAGAGACCCACAAGGACCACTGAGTTCAGTTCCTGGCCCTGCAGAAAACAATCCAATAAGGAAAACAAATTGTTCCAACCAAAGACCCTTTTCTGACCTCAGAAACTGTGGTCCCCAGCTCACCCAGAAAAGTCTTCCACAACCCATTTTCCCTTTGCTAATGTTGGTTGCTCAACAGCCACCCCAGCCAGACTTTAAAGCTACTCTCAGGTGGCTTTTCCCATTCCTCCCAGTTCTCAGTGTGTCCCTGCACAGCAGCACAGACACACAAAGCTCCCGGACCCCGAGCAGCACCTCTCTGGCAATGGGAGCTTCTACACATCAGCCAATTTCCCACATTTTAGAGATGAGGGATCGATGGTTTGTGTTCAGTCCAGCGGGAGCAGGTTCTGGTGGCAGCAGGTGGCAGCAGAGCTCTGCCAGGGCAGGACGCGCCTGGGCAGCGACACCCAGGAGAGGAGTGTGTGGGAGGGGGCGGTGGTTCTACAGTCGTTGGGAATTCATTAATTTGCATTGTTGCCGTTCATTAGGTCCCACAGTGCTGCACTGCCTCCGGTCTGTCTGGGAGCAGCCCGAGTTCCTCACCGTGCAGGGTAGCTGGAGCTGCAGAGGGAATAGAGCCACAGGCTCTGCCTAAAGCTCAGCTCCCATTCCCTCTCAGGTCCGATTTATCCGGGCAGCCCTTCCTGCAAGGGGACTTCAGGCTCTTGATACTGAACTTAATCTGTTTTCATCAAATTTTCCACTACTCCTTAAGCGCAAGTCACAGAATCATGAAATTGTTTAGGTTGGAAAAGGCCCCTGAGCCCATCGAGTCCAATCGTTCCTCAGCACTGCCAAGGCCACTGCTAACCCATGTCCCCAGGTGTCACATCCACATGGCTTTTAAATCCCTCCAGGGATGGGAAATCAGCCACTGTCCTGGGTAGCCTGTGGGCTGGACAACCCTTACCTGAAGAATTTTTCCTTAATATCCAACCTGAACCTCCCCTGGTGCAACTTGAAGCCTTTTCCTCTTGTCCTGTCCCTTGTTCCCTGGGAGCAGAGCCTGACACCCACCTGGCTCCCTGCTCCTGTCAGGGAGTTGGAGAGAGCAAGAAGGGGGAAAGGGTTCACACTGACAGAGGGCAGGGTGAGATTATGGAGAAATTCCAACAACAAATTCCCGTGGCCAACAACAAATCCACAATATTGTATATTTTATTTAAATTAACAAAACTACAGGTATTCCAGGTTGCTTAAAGCATTCTGTAAAAACTGAACTCAACCTAAACAAAAAAAGGATATATTTTAATAAGACCCACGGACTATTTCCAAGACGTATGAGTAGGGCTTAGGGATGAAAAAATAAAAAACCCACACACGCACACACACACGTCCACACGCCCCGTAAACAAACTGTTAGTGTTGGACACAGAATTTGGTTTGAAAGCTGTGGGTCCCAGTTCATGAAGAGCCTTTACAAAACAGAATCCTAGAGACTAAGCTGGAAAAGAAACCACGGACACACCTATGGGAACAACATAAATATCACGTAAGGACCCAAGGGAAAAGGGATGTTAAAGTTGCAAAGTCGAGCGCTCAGCCAGGAACGTGCTGGAGTTACGTTGATGTGCATTGATTTAATTCACCTTGCAATGGAATAAATACTCCAAGCAGGAACACCTACTCAGCTGTGACCCTGCTGGGATGCTCCAGGGGCCGGGGGAGCTCGGGATCTCGGAGAGGGTGAACACAACAAACAGAATTACTTCCTTTTAAGAAAAGCCTGTAATAGCTCCAATCAATACAAAGGAAGCAGCCCTTTGGCAAAGGAGTCTGCTCAGTGTGTCACATTGTAACCAGAGGTACAGCTGGGGGTGCCCAGCAACCTAAAGGATGCAAGATGATCTTTTGATTCACCCTCTCTTTTTACCAAGTGGTGAGCTTTAATAAACGGATAGGAATAAATTTTGGGTGGGAATCATGATGGTACCTGGGCTGACAGCCTGGCAGCAGCTTTGGGAGCTTCTCTTCCTCATCTCTGACCCTTCAGCCACATACAGCAGCAGCAGACCCTGATCTTTTAGGGATAAAACTGGGAGGGTGGATTACATGTTACTAGCAGTTAACACTGCTTATTTACTACTACTACATTTACTATTGCCAGCTCATGAGGCTCTCTGGATGCTCCAGGCCCTGGGAGGTGTGTCCTGAGCAGCACAGACCCTTCTGGCCACAGTTCTTCCCCCCCACCATGCACTGCTCTTAACTGGTCCCAGCACAGTCCAATTCAAGCCTCCACCCCGATCAGTTCCCACTTCCCTTGCAGTGCCAGCAGCCTCCCAGCGTGGGGCTGAGCAAGCTCAGTGCCTGTGTTTGCTCTGGAAAAGCGAATATCGAAGATCCACATTAGTGCGTGACCAGCTAGCTGATTCTTTC
Organism: Pipra filicauda; assembly: GCF_003945595.2. Taxonomy (NCBI): domain Eukaryota; kingdom Metazoa; phylum Chordata; class Aves; order Passeriformes; family Pipridae; genus Pipra; species Pipra filicauda. The sequence continues at coordinate 616,838 of NW_024104415.1, forward strand.
AAGTCTGATAATCCCTGGAGGAATCCAGCTCTGCCAAGTGTGCTCCAGCCCAGCAGTGCATGGAGGAGCAGGACTGCCCAGCTCACAGGGATGCCCCACAACAAAAGGGAAAGATGGAGGAAGCTACAAAAGCCCAGGAGCTGGCTGTGGGATCAGCACCCCTGGAAACTGTGTCAGGAGTGCTCTGTTCTCCTGCAACTCAGCTCAGCATCAAGGTTGGACATTCCCTGTATTCAACAAACAGCTGTAAACCCTACTGAGAATGCACGTTGCTGCTTCTACAAAAACCTTATAACAGCCTACTCCTCTCCCAGCTGTGCTTCATTCAAGGACAGAGGGTGGCTGCAGGGCTGCACTAAAGACTCAAACTTGGGTTGATACAGTTACAAATGGTGGAATTAAATGTTTTTACAACGAGGATTTAGTCCCTCTCCCCACCAGCACCTTGTATAAGTTGCACACAGGAGAAAACTTGGACTACTGAGTATGTGCTGCCAGCTGAGCTCCCTGCAGCACCTTTTTATGCACCAGCACACACGGCCAAATAAAACCAGCCCCACGGCAGCTCTGCCCCGTCCCGACGTCCAAACGCACGACTTTGCAACCCTAATGCCTTTCCAGCAGGGTTTTACGTGCCCGAGTGGAACACAATATACACATCCCTCCCCCCAGGAATAACTACACCATAGTAAAGAGTTACAAATGTTCTGCTCGGTGTCACTGCTCTGAGAACACACCAGGGACGGGGCGCTCGAGGAGCAAATTTGGCCGCAGAGGTCTCCTGCCAGAGGGACTTGTGTGTCCTCTGCTCCCACCCCAGGCCAGGGCCCCACTGAGGCACCTCTGTGTCACTCCTGAGCCTCCTTCCGAGCCAGCTTGTAAACCTCCGTGGGCCCGTCCACGTGGGTGATGGTGGTGGTGAGCTGGAGCTCCTCCCCGCTGTTCACCCCCAGGTCACCTGAGAAACAAAGTTGTTCTGTTAAGGGGTCTCACAGGAAAATACTGGACAATTAGAAAGTGAAAGATCCGGTTTATTCTCTCCAGGCTTTCAGGAGCTGCCTGAGCTACAGACCAGGCAACAATCCTATAAATGCTTTTATTTACAGTTATTTAAATAGAAAGAAAAGAGAGACATTGAGAAGCTGGAGTGTGTTCAGGGGAGGAAATGGAGCTGGAGAAGAATCTGGAGCACCAGGAGTGGCTGAGAGAGCTGGGGTGGCTCAGCCTGGAGAGGAGGCTCAGGGGGAACCTTCTCACTCTCTGCAATTCCCTGACAGGAGGGTGGAGCCAGGTGGGGGTCAGGCTCTGCTCCCAGGGAACAAGGGACAGGACAAGGGGAAATGGCCTCAAGGTGTGCCAGGAGAGGTTTAAATTGGATATTGGAAAAATTTCTTCACGAATAGGGTTGTCCAGCCCTGGCACACCTGCCCAGGGCAGGGGTGTAGTCCCCATCCCTGGAGGGATTTAAAAGCTGTGTGGATGTGGCACTTGGGGACATGGGTCAGTGGTGGCCTTGGCAGTGCTGGGGAATGGTTGGACTTGACGGTCTTAAAGGTCTTTTCCAACATAAACAATTCCACGATTCTGTATCAGCAAACAATGATTTCTGTACTACTGAGGACTACTGATAACAGAATCCAACAGTGCTGCCATTCCCCACTTGCCCAGACTTCAAAGAATCCCAAAATGGTTTGAGTTGGAAGGGACTTAAAATATCACCCAGTTCTAACCCCCTGCCATGGGCTGGAATGCCATGCACTAGATCAGGGATTCTATTTTCTCCATTCCTCATCCCTCCCTTTGAGCTGCAGTTACATCTGGGCAATGCTAAAATGTACAAAAACCACCTAGAAGGTTCGTGCCAGCCTTGGCTACATACTCAAACCTGTCCAACCGAGCCTGCCTCGAAAACCAAACCATAATTTCCATAACATTTCAAGCTGCTGAATATGCAGCTGAGCCAAAAACAAATGTGCAGAAGGCATCCCCCACTTTCTATCTCTTTCCCCCCCTAGGTCACTCAGAGCCACTCACCATTGGACTGGTCCTCGCCGTAGTTCTTGTGGGACGGCGCGTACAGGAACATGAGGGCAAACACGTAGAGGTTCCACATCCCGTAGATGCCCGTGAAGAAGGCGCTGTTCACCTGTATCGTTATGTCCCCCCACTTCCAGTGGCCTTCTGTCACCTGCCCAGGAGAAAGAGCAAATTCTGTACTTTGAGTAAATCAGTGAGAACAGCATCAATTCAACAAGATGGAGTAAATGGAGTGGAACAGGTTCAGTGAAGCAGAAGCCAGGCTGGATTCTCCTCTTCAGCCTCAATCTGCAGGGAAAAAATGATCCTGACAAAATGATTCCATCAAGATTTCTTTAGCTTTGATGTCTCATTTAATGTGACCAAACTGCTCTGTTCTGGATACACCCGCTGCAACCATGTGCTCAGCACACAAAGGGCAATATGTGAGGACAAGCAGTGACATCCACAAACATCCGACTGCTAAAAATAGTACTTTTATAGCAGGAAAACCAGCGTGGATAATATGAGAGCTGATGTGCTGAGCACGGCCTCCTGCAGCTGTCTGAGGAGGGGGGGCTGACAGCACCAGCCTGAGACACACTGAGGTTTGTCAGCATCCAGGAAAATACCATCAATGATAATGTTACTAGAAGATACACAGACTGCTCATACTGAAATGCTGCTTTCTGTTAAAGAAAGACATAACAGGGAAGAAAAAAGGTAAACTAGCTTAAAAAGAGAGCCATGGAGATGCTCCAAGGGCTGCTCTGCTCTGGAGCCAGGCTGGGAGAGCTGGGGGTGTTCAGCCTGGAGAAGAGAAGGCTCCAGGGAGACCTTAGCACCTAAAGGGGCTCCAAGAGAGTTGGTGAGGGACTTTGGACAAGGGCCTGGAGTGCCAGGACAAGGGGGAATGGCTTCCCACTGCCAGAGGGCAGTGTTAGATGGGATATTGGGAAGAAATTCTTGGCTGTGAGGGCGGTGAGGCCCTGGCACAGGCTGCCCAGAGAAGCTGTGGCTGCCCCATCCCTGGAAGTGTCCAAGGCCAGGTTGGAGAGGGCTTGGAGCAACCTGGTCTAGTGGAAGGTATCCCTGCTCATAGCAGGAGGTGGAACTGGATGGGTCCCTCCCAACCCAAACCAGTCTGAGATTCCATGATTTCAGCAGCAACAGAAGCTCATTAGTACAGAGACAGTGTCGGAGCTCAGGATAAACAGGTACAGCTACTGCTGGGAACAGTCAGCCCAGGGAAGGTTGGATTCTGTCATGTCTCTGTGGGCACACAAAGCCACCAGAGTGTTTCAGTGTGAACAGAACGTTTTCCCCTTGCTGAGTTCTCAGAAATGACTAACCCGTGTTGGCCCATGTTCTGCCCAGCACAGCCCCAATGCTTTGGGAGCCAACAGCCTTTGTGCGACTCCAGCCTGAGACATTTCATGGCAGAGCTTCAAACAAATGAAAACAACTTCTTGAAAAGCAACTTGCTGTCAAATGTGCTTGTAACAAGCTTGTCTTGTCTGACCAGAGCTGGCGTCAGGAGTGGCTCAGGAAGTGGCTTCCCAGGAAGCCCAGCCCTATGGCTCACCTGGCTCACAATGAAGAAGATGACAGTCATGGCTGCACAGGCCAGGGTGATGAGCATCAGGAACTTGAACCTAAAAATCAGCCCCTGTTTAGAGAGAAATGTCACTGGTCACATTAACAGAATCCACAAAACCCTTTTTTGGTTTTAGGATAGACAAGACATGAGTATAAAAAATGAAAGAGAAAAAAAGGGTCCAACCCACGAAACCCCAAAGCAAAACAACCTCCACCCACTCCTGTGCCGTGCTCAGCACAGCCCATATCCTCCGCTCCCCACACGTCTGCGCTGCTCCGGATGCTCCGCGCGGGCTGGGATGTCTGGACAGCGCTGCCTTTCCATGACATTTGCTCTGGTGACTGATTGACCAGGAGTTAATTGACGTGGGAGAGGCAGCGGGTCGGTGTGAGCTGGGTCCCAGCCTGACAGCTCATGGGTCTTGTAAAACAAACATGAGGGGAGTCGGTGTCTCAGCACGGGCTCTGGTCCTACCACACTCATCCTCACCCTCAGCCTGGCTGGGAGGAAGCTGCAGCAATTCCAATGCCTGGCAAACCCACGCTGGCTCCACAGAACAGAGATCCCGAGACAACCTCAGGCTCAGGATCTATCCCACTCCTCACCGTCCCTGCTTTCACTAGTTTTACATTTTTATTTACAAATGCTTTTGGTTTTGTGTGAGCGTGTTGGGGTTTTTAACCTGTTTTTGGAATTTAGGTGGAAATGTCAGTGTCTGTGTAATGACTGTGCCACACCACAACAACAGATGACTATTAATTTAACTCTTCCACACTAGATCCATGCTCACCAGATGTTTGGATGTCAAGCGTGGCAGCAGCAGCTCTGCACCACGAGCTGAAGGCCTGTGCCTCCTGCTAGAGGGAAAAACACTCAATATCTGCTTCAAATTCTCTCAAGTCTGATTTTCTAATTTTTTCTGTGCATTCCCAGTGGGTGATCATGACTTGTGTAAATCAGAAGTGACCATGGTTTAACAGAACAACTTTGAGGATAAATATTTACACCCCTGTGGAAACAGCTTAAGCATTGAGAGCGAGTTCCTTGAGTTTGACAGCTGGTAGAGGCAGGTAGGACAGGAACACGTACAAAATCATGGGCTAAAAACAGGGATAGTGAGCTGAATGTGTTGTGTTTTGATCCCTGTTTCCCTCTAGCAACTTGTTTAGGAAATGACAACACCAAAATTCTGAATTTACACCATGGAAAACCAGGTGGTCTTGGCAACACTTCCCACTAAACACAAAAGTTATTCTTAAAGGTGGGGAAATGGAGGTGTGGGGAGATTATGGGCAGAGGAGTCTCAGCACAGACTCCGAGGTCCAAAAATACAGAATCCATGCTCCAAGGAGGGCAGTTACCTCATAGTGAAGGCGACGAGCCTTGCTCATGGCAGGGAGGCTTGACTGCTTCCCACTGATGTTTCTGAACACTTGGAAGACCATGAAACACAGGAAGAGAAAATAGAGGCACAGGCAGATCCCTGCGACTATAATAAAGGCCATCTGGCCAGAGAGAGTTAAGGGAAAATTGTACAAACTAAAAAGAAATACCAGAAAACATTATTCAGGTGATTCACATATTCCGTTCCCCAGTGACTTCCCCTCACACAGCACCAGTCCCCTGAGGTGTCCAGCTCCAAACCTGCCAGGACTGCTCCTTCCTAAGGACACTGGCATCTGCAGTGCCTGAGCCACCCCTGGCCTTCCAAAATCAGGGTGGAAGTTTCCCCACACTAGGAGGGGAACATCTCCCTCTCCTACTGACCCAGCCTGAGGCGGGGGAAGGATACAGCCAGCTCCGTGCCCACCTCGGTGGTCCAGATGCTGTAGAAGGGATTCTTGAGTTGCACCCCCCTGCAGAGGACAGAAAACACCAACTGTCAGAGGCCAACAAGCTCAGAGGGCCCCATATCCACTCTGCAGCCTGGGAATCACAGAATCATAGAATATCCTGAGCTGGAAGGGACCCACAAGGATCACGAGTCCAACTCATGGCACTGCACAGACACCCCAACAGTCCCACCCTGTGTGTTGTTCAAATGTTCCTGCAGCTCTGGCAGCCTTGGGGCCATGACCACTGCCCTGGGGAGTCTGTTCAGTGCCTGACCACCTTCTGGGGGTAGAACCTTTCCCTAAGGTTTCACATGGAAATGGCCAGCTGAGCTGCTTTGCCCTGTGTGTGAGGCAGAGGTGAGGTGGGAGGTGTTTCCCTGCTGTGACATTCCAGCACACTTCAGAGCATCCACAGGAGCCTCTCCAGGCTCCAGGAGATGGGGCTGTGCATCCAGCCACGGGCTGAAACTGCTGGTCCCTGCTGGGGGAGGTGACCAGGAGCCTGGGATTGCTGCACCCACCTCTCGCACATGTCAAAGATGAAGAGGCAGAAGGAGCCCACAGCTATGGGTCCAACTTGCTTCCAGTATCCCGAGAGCCGATTCCGCTCGCTCTGGTCCTAATCAGGTCAAGAGGTTTGGAAGAGGAGAAAAAGGGAAAGCAATTTAGCCTGAAGTGCCCTCACCTGGTGCAAGTCCCCACAGCATCATTTCCAACTCTCAACAAGTACAAGGGAGCTGCCAGGTATGGCTAGGATCAGAGCTGGAAACCCCCTTCCCATCGGTGTGATACCCACCATCATGTGCTCCCCACAGAAGATGATCCAAAACGAGAGCAGCATGGCATAGAAAATTCCTTGCCGAATGTCTCCGAAGAGCAGCATCCAAGTCCAGTCAAAACCGATGGAAAACCACTCTACAGGGATGTTAATGAACGTCATGGAAATTCCCAGAGCAAAGATGACCCTGGAGAAGCAGATACACCATCTCTTTCCAGTGTTCAAGGGAAGAACAGAGCCCCAAAATCCAAAGCTGTGCACAGAATGCAACAGAAGGAAATCCAGCTCTTTGGGAAGTGTCACCTCCTGCCACCAAACCCTCTAGGACTGATTGACTCCAAGTAGTTCCTCATTCTCCATGGGTTCAACGGGAAAGAAAAGAGAAGCTATGGAGCTCTCCTGCTCCCAGTGTGCCTGGGCGGAGGGAGGGGATGGAGAAGAGACAATTCCTGTCTCCCCAACCATGGGCTCTGCCTGGGAGCAACAACCACCTCAGGGAGTCCCCTTGCTCGAGGGTCACCTGGGCCCCAACTCACTTCTCCAGCAGGACGGGAGCACGTGTCATCAGCGTGATCCGCCTCCAGTACCACACCATGATAATCAGAATGCTGGGGGTCAGGAAGGTCTTCATGGCAAACCACACCTTGGTGAAGCCTCCGTTTTGATGGATGCCCTAAGGAAAACCAAGGTGGAAGGTGACTGCTATACAGGGTTTAATGTCATCATTCTGTGCTTCTCCTTACAGGAGTGGCAGGAGAGGCACAGACATGGCAGTGCATCCCAAAGACATGGGCTGGCCAACACCAGAAAGGGAGCAGGTGCCCACTAAGCCCCCAGGCCACCTAGGCAGGTTCCAGAAGGTCTGAAAACAAATACCAGCAGACGAGAGGCAGGAGAGGGGATTCTGACACAGCATGGAAAAAGCTGGCAGAATTACTCCCAGACAAGTAATGGGACACTCATGGAGCCAAGCCATCGCTGGTGGGAAGAGCATTGGCCAAATGAATGTGTTTCTCCAGTCATGCGCCCTCCCACCACTGTCTGCAGCCACCACAGCCCTGGCTCCCTGCTCCGCTGACAAGGACGGTGTGGGGAGGGCTTCCAGGTGGGAGAAGCATCCATGCGCACCAAGCCTCAAGGGAGGGCAGGAGCAAGGATTGCTGACAGCCATCCCAGACATCTGCATGGCCACAACCAACTCCAAGATCCAAATCCCCTTCAAACCCTGCTGTTCTGCTCCTCCTTAACTCGTACCCGCGAGAGGGAGGACTCTGCATCCCAGCCAGACTGTGGCGGGGAGGGGAGAGCACAGGGGAATTCTCAGAGCCACGGAAAGAGCCCAGCATTGGAGGTGGTCACAGGGCTCGAGGCTTGGGGAGGGCTCCTCAGAAGAGCAAAGAGGGCATCCCTTGGGGAGGAGGACAGTCCCATGTGAGGCTGGAGCGGGACCAAAGGAGCTCAGGACAGGAAGTAGGACGGGCAGCCACCCTGGTGGGAAGCGGGACGGACACTCACCACGAGGCGGATGTCCTTGATCTCACCGATGCCCACGTTGATGCCCTTCCTCTCGTTGACAGGCAGGCGGATGTTGATGAGGTAGTACTTGTGTGCCACGCTGCCGATCTCCATGAAGGGCAGGAAGTCGCAGTCGTAGTGCCGACCCTCGGACTCCAGAGTCTGGAGAAAGGGCAGGGAGCAAAACCATGGCTGTCAGTCCCCAGGGACCACCACACCCCCCCACAGGGAGGGTCTGCAAGAGCCCTCAAACTGGGAGCACCAAAAGCCTGTTTGCCAGTTCCTGGGGAGAGCCTGTGTGAGACAGTGGCTTGGGGACATTTATCCTCATGTTTTTGATTGGTTTGGGTCATTGAATCAATAAGTTTGACCTCAAGGAGGTTCACATTTCAGGCTCTTTAACAGTCTTAAAGTCAAGGGAGCCTTCCAAGATGAACCTTTTACAACTCCCTGACAGGAGGGTGCAGCCAGATGGGATTCAGCCTCTTCTCCCAGAGAGCAAGTGACAAGAGGAAACAGCCTCAGGTTGTGCCAGGGGAGGTTTAGGTTGGATATTGGGGAAAATTCTATGACAGGAAGAGGACAACTCCCACCCATCCCCACTGCCAGCATTGTCCAAGCTCCTTACTTTCGGTGAGCCAAAGGTGCACTTCAGCTTCCTGTTCTCTATGGCATGAGCTATTTCTTCCCAGTCACTGAATGCGTCATCGCGATAGGCCAGCGACACATCCAGCGTGATCTCTGCATTCTCCTCTGTAAGAGGGAGGAAACATGAGGCTTGTTATGTTCCCAGAGTAACCAGAAAGCACCATGTTCCTTTATAAAGAAAATTAAGGTGGTGAAGTTGAGCTATCCTGGCCTTGCTGGAAAAAAACCTCAGAAACAACCACACACATGATGGCATTGATGTTTTTTATACATCTGATTTGGATTAAGTTGTTCTCCAGAAGACTTTTGGAGCCCTCCCCTCCTTGCCCACACCTGCATTGACTTGTCTGTGCCTTTGCAGACGTCCCAACTCGCCCGTCAGTCACACAGGTGGAGCTCATGCCCCAGCAAGGTCACACCTCAGGATGGGCATCGGCCCCCCCAGACATGTTCATAGGGAGAGGATGGGCTACAGCTGCTTGTAAATGTGCTCTTGCCAGGACACTGCAAGGAGGTCATTGCTGCAAGGAGGAAATGAGGCTGGAACAGGCTTATTTAGGTGCTGTAACTGAGCATGTTCACGAAATGAAGAGTTGCAGCTGAAGCTGCCAAGGAGCAACACATCAACATGTTTAAAAACCCGAAGCAAGTCTGTACCAGCTCCACCAGATGTAAAATCCTCCTGTTTACCAGGAACAGATCCCAGGGAAGGCTCTGAATGAGAAACACACTCCAAAATGAGCATGTTCATGTTACAGCCCAGCCTCTTTTTATAGAGCACCAAATTCTCAGAGCCACAGCTGTTGTAAAAGCTACAGAGGATGGCTACAGAACTATCTGCCATGGAGAAGTTGGGGGGGAGAGTTGATCTGCTGGAAGGCAGGAGGGCTCTTCAGAGGGACCTGGACAAGCTGGAGAGATGGTCTGATTCCAATAGGATGAGGTTCAAGAAGGCCAAGTGCCAGGTCCTGCACTTTGGCCACAACAACCCCCTGCAGCGCTACAGGCTGGGCACAGAGTGGCTGGAGAGCAGCCAGGCAGAAAGGGACCTGGGAGTCTGAATTGACAGGAAACTGAACATGAGCCAGCAGTGTGCCCAGGTGGCCAAGAAGGCCAATGGCATCCTGGCCTGTATCAGGAACAGTATGGCCAGCAGGACCAGGGAAGTGATTCTTCCCCTGTACTCAGCGCTGGTGAGGCCACACCTCGAGTGCTGTGTCCAGTTCTGGGCCCCTCAGTTCAGGAAGGATATTGAGGTGCTGGAGCAGGTCCAGAGAAGAGCAACGAGCTTGGTGAAGGAACTGGAGCACAAGTCCTATGAGGAGAGGCTGAGGGAGCTGGGGGTGTTTAGCCTGGAGAAGAGGAGGCTCAGGGGAGACCTCATCACTCTCTCCAACTACCTGAAAGGAGGTTGTAGCCAGGTGGGGGTTGGTCTCTTCTCCCAGGCAACCAATAGCACGACAAGAGTACATGATCTTAAGCTCTGCCAGGGGAGGTTTAGGTTAGATATTAGGAAGAAATTTTATACAGAGGGATTAATCAGACAATGGAATGGGCTGGCAAGGGAGGTGGTGGATTCTCCATCCCTGGAGATTTTTAAGATGAGACTGGATGTGGCACTTAGTGCCGTGGTCTAGTAACTGTGGCAGTGTTGGATCAAGGGTTGGACTTGATGATCTGGGAGGTCTTTTCCAGCCCAGTTGATTTTATGAAGTGTTGGGAGATGGCTACAGAACCATCCGCCATGGGGAAGGGCTGGGAGATGGCTATGGAACTATCTGCCACGGAGAAGTAGGAGATGGCTACACAACCCATCAGTTATATTTTTGTTGGGAATACGTGGTGGCACACTCATCCAAACTGATGGGAAGGGGCGTGGATGGGATCTGTGGTTGGGAGCTGCTATTTATATGTCACTTGGAGGTGGATGGGTTGTGCATCTGATGTGGGGGCATCAAATTTTTCTGAGCATTTTTTGGCACACGTGATCTACACCATCCTGATCCATATCCAGTTCCTTTCCAGAGCTGCCACGAGTTGGGTTTCCATGAAACATGAATTTGCCATCTCAGATCTGCTGTTTAGGAGACCAGCAAAACAGATAAATGGGAACATAAGGTTGAACTTGGCCCAGCTAAAAAGAACTACAAACTCCATTTCAGAAGCCATAAAACCAACTGGAATGCTTGGGATTAAATCCAACAAAAACAGCTTTCAGTATTTCATCTTTGCAGTCCAAGTGTTGCTGCTGCCATCGTGTATGAAAACCAGAAGGCAGAAGATGACTGCTTTGTGCTTTCCCAGGCCAATGGATTAGAGGGTCCCTCTGGATTTCCATCAGTCTCTGCATTGGGGTGACACCTCCCATTGGAAAAGAGTTTTGTGCAAAGACCCTTCAAGGCTGCCAACATAAAATGTAGATATATACGTATACATACAGACGTACACATGTATTCAGCACATCAGACTGATAGCAGGGCTGGGTTAGTGGTTGGACTCAATCTTAAAGGTCTTTTCCAACCTAAATGATTCCACGATTCCCTGATAGTCCTATGCCAGCTCACTCTCAGCTTTCCACCAGCAACTCCCACTGTCCCTGAGGAACAAGTAAGGACATTGACACTGTCTAGCACAAAAGTGAATTGTAAGATTGGTGCCTTAGTCACATTAATATCAAGTTGTCAGATGGTGAAGAGACAATTTTGGGGAGGGGGGTTTGTCCTTTTCCTACACAGCATTAAACAGCTTCCCACTGCTAGAGGGTAGGATTAGATGGGATATTGGGAAGAAATTCTTTCTTGTGAGGGTGGTGAGGCCCTGGCACAGGTTGCCCAGAGAAGCTGTGGCTGCCCCATCCCTGGAAGTATCCAAGGCCAGGTTGGACAGGGCTTGGAGCAACCTGGTCTAGTGGAAGGTGTCCCTGCCCATGTCAGGGGGTGGGAATGAGATGAGCTTTAAGGTCCCTCCCAACCCAGTCCCTTCCAGTTATTCAGTTCTTCCACTCATGTTAATCAAGGCTCTCCAGAATTTCACAACAATTAAAGGTAGAAATTTGTCTTATTCAGCACCAAGAGATGAAGTTACCCCTGCCAGGGACCCTTATCTCACAAAGACCACACCAGACACCTTCCCACAGCATCTCCAGCTCGGCCTTGTCTACACAGGTCTTATAGATGATGTGTGGTTAATCTGGAGCCTGGTAAATCCATTTGGGAGGAGCAGCTGTGTGGCACTGTGTGCCAACCTCACTCTGCCACAGGACTGTATTAACAACCCTACAGCATTAACACAGGGTCATTTACAGGATCACTCATTCCAGGGCTGCCCAACAAGGAAAAGACATGTTCCTGTGGGCGTCCCAGTTTTGAGCCCTCTCCCTGATTCTCCCTTCCCAGGATTATGGGATGCTCCAAAGCTGGTCAGAGCTGTGACTCCCCCACAGCGAGGGACTCACGGTAATTCTTCCCATTGGCATTTTCCTGCCTGGGATCTTTTCCATGATTCACTTTAGTGTGATCCTTGCACAGGATATCTTCACTCACATTACAATAGCCTAAAAATAGCAGAGTTGTTTCAGGAGGCGGCTCTGGGCCAGATGTACACTGACACAGCTGGCTGGAGAGAAGCCTAGGGCAGGCACACAGAAATGCTGGAATGATTCGCATTACACTTCCATGCTTCACCAGCTCCCTAAAATTACAAATCCTACCAAGGAGCCCAGAGCTGGATTAATTAGAGCAGGAGGCTGCAGCACTTGGCCCTCTGACTGTACACAATTGCATTCCAACTGCAAAGAAACTCCATCTCATTCCAGCCTTTCCCTTTCCCAGTTTTGGGAAGGGGTTTTAATAATTGAGTGCACAATGCATCAAAAAAAGATAGGACAGCTTGGGCACAGAAATAGCCTCTTCCTTGGAGGAACAGTCTGATTCTCTTCTAGCTTTCTATGAAGGATAAACACAGGGAAGTATCTCAGCTTTTAAACATTACGTTCCAAAAACATCTGAATTTCAAAACCAGTGAAAGTCCAGAGCGAGTTCCCAAGGTGAAGTGGATTAGAGCTGGTTGCTGGTGCAGATCCCAGGGGCATTCCAGGATGCTCAGCCCCTGCCAGGCTCTCCCGGGGCACCTTACCAGGGACTCCCTACCCTCTGTCCTGGGACAATCCTTGCTGGCTGGCTGAGCAGGGCTGACACAGGCATGACTCCTGCTCTGCAGAGATGAGGAGTCAGCCATGAGTCACCAATGTCTCCTTACAGGCACAGCCTGACTGCCCTTGTCCTGGAGCATCCCTTTCCCAGCAGGGCTGCAGCACTCAGCATTCCTGGAAAAGCCAAATGCCAGTTTATTCTGTGTGCTGGCCTTGCTTATGGATTGCAGAGGAAGAGAATGACCAAGTGCCTTTGGGGACAAAAGAAGGTGACAGTTTGATGTGGCTCAGCAACATCCCTTGAAGACGAAGGGGAACTCAGCAGAGCCCAGGACTCTGCACAGCACCTTCAGACCATGCTGTGGGGCTTCAGGAGCAGGGAGAGCAGGATGTTTCCTCAGGCATCAGCTTTCCAGAAGGATAACATCTGTGCAGTTGCCAGGCAGTGCTGCTTTCCTGGATGATCTGAGGCAGCTCCAAGACAGTCCTTACAACAGTGCCCAGCGGAGGCTTCACCAGCCACGGTGCCTTCCAGGAGCGTCCCTGGTTTGGCACCAGCCCCTGCTGGCATCAGCCACAGCACAACAGTGCTGGCCTTGAGGGCTCAGAGCTTGAGAGAGAAAAACTTGAACTGTTGCTTTAAAAGAAATGAGGTTATTTCACATCCTCACCATCCCCTTTACAGGAGCTGATCCCAGTCACCTGATGAAATGGGGCTCTTACACTAGTTCCAGGTTAACAGCAGGATACAGACACATTATGCGATTATTTCACCTTAGCGAGATTTGTTCTTATTTCTTTAAGATCTGTTACAACACAGTCTAGCAAGCAAGAAATGTGTTACTCACTAGTTTCTTAGATCTTAAATTTATGTCTGCCTTCAGCTTGGCACAAAGTATTGGAAAACAGCTTTTAAAATATTTCTTCAATGAAACAAAACCTTCAGGATGTGCCAAAGAAGCTCACACCATAAGAAGTATTAATGTCCCTCATCTTCAAATGCTTCTTATAAAGAAAACCAGCAGCTCCTGAACGCCAAATGGCAGGACCTGAGCAGTGACAGCAGTGACACAGCTCACCCCAGACCTCCCTTTTACTACCCAAGAGGTGGCCCAAGATGAGCTTTTCTGCTTTTAGATCTCAAAAAAGCTCCCCACCTTTGCAGGACTGAGTCACTGAAGGGCAGACAATGACCTGAAGCAAAGGCTCTGCTCTTCCAGCAAAAATGCTGCCAGAAGCTTGTTTAGCATTCCAGCAGCCTGCTCCAGGTGCTCAGCCATTCCTGACTCCAGCTCAGTGGTTTGACTTGAAAAGCCTCAGAACAAAGCTGTGTTTCCCCAATGCAACCATCTATTTCAGACTGAGAAGTTGAGGCCTTAAAGTCACAAAGCTGCTCTCTCTGAATTTCAGAGATAATTACAGGGATAAGAACGCACATGTCAGCTTTCTACAGTCTCAGTTTTAACTTAATGATGATGCATTAAATGTAATCCCCGCCCCACACCTGGAAGGGTCCAAGGCCAGGTTGGACAGGGCTTGGACAACCTGGTCTAGTGGAAGGTGTCCCTGCCATGGCAGGGGTGGAACTGGATGGGCTTTAATGTCCTTCCCAACTCAAACCAGTCTGGGATTCTATGATTCCATGATAAATAGCTGGCAGGAACAGGTCCATGCTGAGGGAGCAAGTAGTGAAGGAAACAAAGCTGGCATGGAAACTCAGCAGATCAGCAGTGACCTCGCTGCTCCTATTTGCTGGTCCACATCCCCAGCTCCTAAACCAGATTTACTCCCTGAACTGATCCACCACACAGATCCAACCCAACCAGGCTGCAGCCAGGGTAAGAGCTACAGACACTCCAGTTCAACCAGTCTGAAAAGCAAATTGTTTATTCAGTGTAGGTTAGGGTTGTTGGAAAGGGACTTTCTCCAAACACTAAAACATGCACACACATGTACAACTTCTGCCAGGAAGGGGCAGAGCAGTCCTGCCCTTGCTGCTCCCAACATCATTTTGCAGATATTAGTGCAGCATTATTTTTGAGTGTGGTATTTTTTCTTCTGTTTTGGGGGATTTTGTATATTTTTATTTGTGTATTTGTTTTGTATATATACAATAGCTTCTAACTGAAAGAGAGCAGGTTAAGATGGGATACTGAGAAGAAGTTGTTCCCTGTGAAAGTGGTGAGGCCCTGGCACAGGTTGCCCAGAGAAGCTGTGGCTGCCCCACCCCTGGGGACAGCAGCTTTAAGGGAAACACTATGGGAAATGAGACCCCAGGGGACAGAGCCACTCACTCAGGTCATTGTCCATCTTGAAGGCGATGTCCAGCTGCATGATGAAGAGCATGAACTGGAACCAGGGGCTCATCTCCTTGGTGGGCAGCGGGACATGCACAGCAAACACGATGTCGTTGGCCTCGATCTGCCGACTCACCGCCTCATCAAAGTCCTTCAGCTTCTTGCAGTGGTTGGGTCCCCAGGGCATCAGCCACTTGGTTTTGTGGTGGTTCTTCCTTACGTCAATGCACTTCACTGACATGTAAGGAACAGCTGTAGTGGGGCTGGGAGCTGTGAAGGGAAGAGAACCACATTTGTAGCATCTTCAGATATCTTAGACAGTGGTTTCCCCATCAAAATACACAGCTCCCCATTCAACTCTTTGAAGACAATTTAAAACAAATGCACCCAATGCTGCTCCTTCACAGCTCCTTGATCTCACAGTCAAGTAATTAAGGTTATTACATCTACAGACGTGTTACTGACTTTGTAGTGGGATCAGATGAGGATTAGCTGAAGAGCCAGTATCTGCCAGTTCAGTCTCAGATACCTCATCACCCAAAATCATCCTGTGTTACTGAAAGCTTTTCCTATGCAAACACCCTTCCCATGTGCTCACTCGAGCAAATCCACAGGCAAAGCATGTGCCCAGATAAACCCGGATGGATAAACTAATCCTATGTAATACAAAGTTGTGAAGTGAAATTTATTAACCCCCCTCCCTCCCAAAAGTTCAGCTCTTTTTAAAATGAAAGCCAGGCTTGAAATTCCAAAAATTAGGTGCAAATTTAACCTAGTAAAGTAAAACATGAGGAAATTTAGTTTAGGATGATGAAAGGGAGTTTGGCTTTATATCAGGAGAGATTTTCCCAGGACTCAGTAGGGAAAAACATATGAAACAGTGGGACTGACTGTGAGTGATAAGCATTAGAGTGTCTCTAAACTATGGATTAAAAGAGAAGCAACATACAGATTAAGGGACATTCAGATGTATAGAATAAGAGATACTTGATGTCAAAGTCCTCAGAAAAAGGACACCATGTGAAACTGGGGAGAAGGTGCCCAGGCCAGGAGCTCCTGCAGAAGGTGATTTTCATGTTGTCACCATCCAGGTTCTGACAGATGGTCCAGGACTTCCCAAGCAGATCCCAGCCCACCAAAAAACTCCAATATTCAAATGAGAAAAACACCCCCAAGCTGAGCATCACCCTCCCACCCCCCAGCCCCGGGTTCCCAGCCCTGCAAGCGCTGCTACATCCAGATGATTCAGCCCTGGCTCCTGTGTAATTTGGACACAGCAAGATCATCCCAGCAGCTCTAGAGCTGGTTGGGATCCCAGCCAGGAACCCTGTGGAGCACCTTCCCCAAGTGCCACCTCGTCACACGGTGACATCCGCGCTCCTTCCCACGGTGGGGAGGTGACTCAGTGAGGGCTGCAGGAAGTTATTCAAAAGCCTTGTTTATAAACTGCATTTTTTCCATTTTTTGACAGCACTGAGTCTGTTTCAGCTGCAAAGTCGCAGTGATGCCACACAAGAGTAGGCTCAAGGGGATTTGCATTGCTGGGTTAATGGTTGAGCTCAATAACCTTGGAGTGCTTTTCCAACCTAAAGGATTACATGAATACTTGTGGAATCCAACCTAAATTATCCCATTCATACCTGCTCTTAATCTCAACCCACAGCGTATACATTGCAGTGCTGCATCCCAAGCTCTCGCTGCATCCAGTGGTCCCCCAGGAACCACACAATGCTCATGCATCAAAACAGCCCCCCCAGCCAAGTTATTGAGATGTCAGAAGGAAACAGCAAAATAGAATAAAATAGAATATAACAAAGCATCCAACAAACAAACAAAAATCAAGCTAAAGTCCAAGGTAACAGAACACTTTTGTGACATGCCCATAGTGCATAAAACACTGCAATAAATGTTGATTCCTTCATTGTGCCTCGATGCAGAACACAGCAACCACTGCTAAAACTGCAGCTGGAAGGGAATATCAGGAATCTTGTTGTGAAATAAGGCAGACATTCTAGCCAAGCTCTGAGCTTTTCAGCTCTGATAGATTCTGTGTGATTTCAAAGTAGGTATTTCTGAATTAAGAGACATCATTCCTTCTACAGAGAAGCCGAATGTTTCTTGCTTTGATGCAACTCATTATAGCCATAAATACATGTTTTCATCACTGCCTGATTATGATTTTAAACACTTGGCGTGCTCCCTCCAGCCTCCCCTCTGCCAAAGTTACAGCTTTGAGGAGCAAGAGACAATTACTATATATATTCCTCATCAGGAACTGCGCACCAAACAAACGTCGGCACTTGGCTTCCATCACTGATTTGGCTCCTGTCCCATTAAATTCGAGTGAGTGTTGAACCAAGTGGAAAAAAATGCTTTGTGAAGCTGCAGCCAAGTCAACTAACAGTATTACAAAGTGCTATGCAAAACAAAGCTCGCACCGAGGGATTTGGGCTGTGCAGCGGTGCCAAGGCGGCTGCTCCCAGCCCTGCTGCCTTTGGCTGGGGGAGGCTCCATGTACTCCATGATACATGTTAGCCTGTAAATAATTAAATAGCTCTTGGTGCATAATACAGTGGAGAAGCCTCAGCCCATGTTCCAGCTGCTCGCTGTGGGAATGCAGGTACCATTTGAAGTAACCGAGGAGCAGGGCTGCCATCACAGAGGTTTGGGAGATGCCAGTCAGGAGCGCAGCTCTCCGGGAACCAGCCCTTCGAGCCAGGGCTGCCCAGGGAGACCCCGGGAAAGAGTCCTGGCTCCAGAGGGCAGGAGCAGCCATGGGACAGAGACCCCTCATGCCAAGGCTTTCAATACCAGCAGTGCCAGATGCCAAAAGCTGTAGGCAGGAGGCTGCTGGACCTGCCAGGACTGCCAGAGGTTTGGAATGGTTTGGGTCGGGAGGGTTCTTAAATCCCATCTCATTCTACCCCCTGCCATGGGCAGGGACACCTTCCACTATCCCAGGTTGCTCCAAGCCCCATCCAACCTGGCCTTGGACACTTCCAGGGACGGGGCAGCCACAGCTTCTCTGGGCAACCTGTGCCAGGGCCTCATCACCCTCACAGGGAAGAATTTCTTCCCAATATATCTGACCTAAATTTCCCCTCTTTCAGTTTAAGCCCATTACTCCTTGCCCTATCACTACAGTTCCTGAGAAAGAACCCCTTTCCAGCTTCCCCCTCCAGCATGGATGGTATAAACACATTTGTCTTAAAGGTACAAGGCAACCAGCATGTGCTGCTGGGAAACGGGGCAGCTCTCTCTGCATCGTCTCCAGCAGAGCATGTGGAGTTGCTCTGCTCACTGGAGAAGCCCCAGGATATCCCAAATTCCAGGGGCACAGCTGATCATGCTGCTCCGTGTGATGGTTTTAGCCAGGGAATACTGGAAAGCCAGACACCTTCAGCAGTGTGGCCACCACTGCCCAGGGGAGGGCTTTGATGGACTGTCAGAGCCACCCGAGCAGTGCTTCACAGACTAAAGCAACTCCTGCACAGAACTTCATATTTTCCATTCAGCCAGGAGGTCAGAGCAGGGCACTCAGGGTCTGATCCCACCAGGTCACCAGAAAACAAGACCCAAGGGTCTTAACTCAGGAGCAAAAAACAAAAACAAAACCAACCAACCAAACAAAAACAAAACAAAAAAAATACACACTGTTTCTCTAGTTCTAGACTTAAATCTTTAGAGAAAAAAATGTCTATAAATGAGCTCAATTTTTCAGCCTTTTTGTTTTAGAGTATTACATACCCCTACAATTGGGTAAGAGCCACCATCACTCAGTATTTTAATTTGAATAATTAAGTAGCTCCCCCAAAAGCTCCTGTGATGAGGCCTCAAATAATTCCTTCCTCCTGCACACAAGTTACACGCAAATATCCCCCCCTCCCCAGCCCACACCTCTGTGATCCACATTTTGCACCTTCTCATCCCGAGCACCTCCAGCACTTCCATTAACCACCGACCCTTGCTCCCGCCCCATAAACAAGCCCTTTGGAAACTCTCAATTGCATTGTGTCCACATTGATTAAAGCCTGAATCCCCCTGACCTCGGGGGGATTTAACTTCTCCCGGCCCCGGGAGCATTCTGCTTTTCTACTCAATTACCCCCTTCCGCGCCAGCCAGCACTTCCCAGCGAGCACACACAAAGGGCTTCTGCTTCATTACCCTAACGACTGCAGGGTAGGAATAAACAAGCTAATTTATCATGGGCAGACCCGGCTTTGCCGACTGAAACAAGCACAATCTGAATAGCATCACATATACCCTTATTTTATATATATATATATATATTTACTGCAACATGAATTTTTTTTCTTTTCCATCTCCCTCTTTCCTGACCTCAGTGCCACCAGTTTAATATATTTGGGCGGCACACAGATCGCTATTTTTTATTGCTAGTTACTGTTTCACAAAGCCTTTTTCTGAACACTGCAGCAGCTTTTATATGCAGAGCTACTGTATATTTAAATAATTCATCTTTAAAAAAATAAACCACAAAAAAACCCCGCCGCCTACTAGAGGCCCACTCCCCTTTGGAATGTTATTTCTTTGTCACCATTTAGCTTCAAGTTTTATCCAGACCAAAATACTTTCATAGCCTCAGGGCACCAATTCCATCGTTATTTACAGAGAGTTCCCAGACATCCTATTGCAGCTGAACACCCTCATTCCTGTTGTCTCCAATACATTTTCCAACACAAGTTTCTCTGTCTTGTTTCATTTCAGGCCATAAAAATGAACCTGTCCAAACTGTCAAAGTAGAGTTTGGGAGATTCCCAGCTCAACTCCATTGGATCAGACCAGAAACACTGTGGATGCCCATGACTGGAGTGTTCAAGGCCAGGTTGGATGGGGCTTAGAGCAACCTGGTGGAAGGTGTCCCTGTCCATGGCAGGGCGTGGAATGAGATGGGATTTAAGGTCCTTTCCAACCCAAACCATCCCAGGATTCTGTGACTCCATAACCACACAACCACATATTCTTGTGTGCACAATCATGGTCAGAGGGGTGGCTGGTTGTGTTTTTCCTCAAGGACAATGCTTCTCCAAAGCTACTTTTTCAGCTTTGAACTGTGCTATCAGAAAAAAAAACCCTTCAGAGGAGCCCAAACTGGAGATTTCCCCCCCAAAATCAGTTCCCAAGGAGCCACAGGAACAGCCATGCCAAGAGCCTTTAGAGCAGGGGGTCCCAACACCCTGTGAAGCTGCTGCCACCCAACAGCAGCCAAAGGGCTCTAGGGGAACAGCCCTGATCCTGGAGATAAGGGATTATTCCCTCAGCCCCAGGCAAGTCACAAAGCCAGAAAATCCCAGGAGGCACAACTACATTTGCTGGGAGAACTGACTGAATGATCTCCATAATTCACATACATATGAAATAGCAGCAACTAAAGCAAATGAAGTGAGTGCTAGTGGAGTTCCCTAAATGCAGAAATACATATTCAAAAATATTTTATTTAAAAGAAGAAGAAAAAAAGGGAGGTAGAACTGTTTTACTAATTGCAACAGACAGTCTGATCTTCTTCCAAATTGTCCTGTGTCAGGTTTCCACTGGGATAAAATGCACTTCCTGCAACGCCCAGCCAAGGTATGAAATCCCTGCAAACAGAGGTCTAGGAGAACAGGAAGAGCTGTTGTTATCCAGCAATTTTTCTCCTGAGCCTGAAACTCCCCAGGTTTACAGATAAGACACCTTGGAAACAGCCAATACTCAGATATGTAAAGAATGCCATCTCCATGTGAATAGGCAGGCCCAGGTCCTGGCCCTTCCCCAGGGACACCTTGTGTCCTTCAAAGGCTTTCCCAGGCTATCAGAGAGTTATAACCCGACTTCAAAGGCCATAAATGTTATTTACTAAGGAAAAGACTTCCTGTTTAATGGCTTTCCCTTGCAAAGGGCAGAGAGACAGCAGGGTAAGTGCTCAGGTCATGTTTAAGTCCCATATCAACACAACACAAGAGAGAAGCAGAAGGAGGACTGTCCCTGTCACCTGAGCTACAAGGCACAGAGTTCCCTAATGCATCTCTCCCAAGTTGACTCAGTTTAGAAGTGATGCAGCTGCAAGAAGAGATAAAAAACAGCACCTGAGAGGATTCCCAGCTCCTCAGGCCCCTGGCACTACGGTTCCTGCCTGGGAACTCTCCATTTCTACCACTTCTGCCCATTCAGCTACAGTTACAGCTCTTAAAAAGAAGAATTGAGCAGACCTAAACTAAATAGACATGACCTTTCGTGTCTGCTTTTTCTTCAGCTCCCAGTGCTTCTGCCAAGGCTGCAGCACTGCAGGAATGTGTCTATACAGAGGATCTATTGGCATTCATGGCCACGGAGCAGCACCGACCATCTCCTGGAGGGGCCCAGGATGAAAGGAAGTCAGGCACACAAAAATGCTCTTTGTCCCTGTCTGCAGACACTCTTTCCTTGCAGGCTGCACCACATACCTTGGAAATCCGAGTGCCTCCCCTGTCAAAAGATCAGTTCAGCCCTAAGAAGGTAATGAAATCCCAGGAAAGAAAATTAAATCCTGGAAACTCGGCACTCAGGAGCCAAATCAGACATTTAGATAATGAGCTGGGATTGTGGAGAGCTGCTCAGCCATGGCCACACATGACTCATTATCTCTCCAGGCGAGACACACAAGGAAGTTTGAGTTGCTCCAGTCACAACAATTGTGTCTTTCAAGCCTAAGCCAGGGAAGGGAGCAGTGAACCTGCACTTTTTTAAACGCATCCCCCTAGGCCCAGAGGACTCGTGCTACATAAATACCTCCACTTTTCCAATCAGTTAAATTTCTACAGTGTACAGTTGGGCACCAGACTTTCAGCTCTTTTAATCACAGAGAGTTCTCCACTCCCTGGGCTTGTCTGAACCAAAACAAGATAATCTCTGATTTGGGATGAGGCATCTTTGGAGTCATAGAACAGTTTGGGTTGGAAAGCACCTTGAAAATAACTCACAGAAAATAAATTACTGAAAATCACCTTTTCAATTAAAAAAACCCAGATTTTTGAAGCAGGGATGTTGCTGCACAGAGCTCCGGGCTTTTTTCCTCTTTAAAATACTGTATATATAAAAGAATTCCAGGATGCAAAGGGATTAGAAAGAGGGACACCATAACTTCCAGAAGATACACAGAGGAAGGTAATTTGTAATCAAAAGCTTTGCTTTCAAAACAACCAGGATCAACACTAAATCAAGTCAGATTTCATACACACAACTTCCGCCACCTCACCAGCTGCCAGGAGAGGACACAGGTGTCCCAGCTCAGCTTTGGCCTGGAGCAGTTCTGGTGTGACCTCCATGGGAACATACTGGTCAAAATCCCCAGTAACAAGCACGGCCAGATGGATGCTGCAGCTGGTCCAGCTGTGGGAATCATGGAATTGTTTAGGCTGGAAAAGTCCTCTCACACCATTGAGTCCAACCATTCTCCAGCATTGCCAAGGCCACCACTAACCCATGTCCCCAAGTGCCACATCCACACAGCTTTTAAATCCCTCCAGGGATGAGGACTACACCCCTGCCCTGGGCAGCTGTGCCGGGACTGGACAACTTTTCCGTGAAAAAATGTTCCCAATATCCAATCTAAGCCTCCCCTGCCACAACTTGAGGCCGTTTCCTCTTCTCCTGTCCCTTGTTCCCTGGGAGCAGAGCCTGACCCCCACCTGGCTCCACCCTCCTGTCAGGGAGTTGCAGAGAGCCAGAAGGTCCCCCCTGAGCCTCCTTTTCTCCAGACTGAGCACCCCCTGCTCCCTCAGGTACTCCTGGTGCTCCAGACCCTTCCCCAGCTCCATTCCCTTCTCTGGACTCACTCCAGCCTCTCAATGTCTTTCTTGTTGTGAGGGGCCCAGAACGGACCCCAGGATTTGAGGTTCAAGGTTTGTCCGTGTGCCGAGTCCAAGGCTGTCACAGCTCCCAGGCCTGGTGGCACCCGGGAACAGCCACACCATACCCAGAGAAGGCAGAACACGTGAGGGGCTCCTGGGAACACTGTGACTGTAAATCAGCATCAGCCTCATTTCTCACAAACGATAACAGGAAACATTCCTGTTGATCCCAGTCCCCTGTAATTTATGCATGCCATCATTCGTAGCAGGATAGTGAAGACAAGGCTGCATTATGACAATTTTATGGATCATGTTCTATCTCCTACTGATACATCCCAACTGAACACATCACACGCAGCCCAGAAGCGTGACCTTCAAACAAGATGTTTTCCACGAACGGAGCAGACACAAGGAATTCTGTGGGGTTTGAAGCAGTGACAGCCCCACTTGTCTGGAGCCGACAGCTCATTACCACAGCACAACAATACAGAAACAATCAACAAAATGATCTTTTGAGGTCTTTTCTCCCTCTCTGGCTTTGCAAAGCTCCCTTAGAAGGCCAGAGGAGCTTCACCCCACCAAGGGAATGACTCCTTTACACATCCATCTCATGCTTTGCCGACAGCTCTAACCAAAACCCACATGAGAGCTGATAAGATTCCTGCTGCTAAATAAAAGAGCTGTTGGAAATGTGGAAGTCGTATTAAAACTGGTATTTTGCAGGTGACTGTTCAAAAACAAGCTGGGGAACCACCAGCGGCAGAACCCCCCGATTTCAGGCAAACAAAGCTTTGTCATGGTTGTTTTATCAGGTACCAACATGCTGCATTTGGGTATTTTGGACTTGCACTAGTAATCTGTTAAAATAGAGCACTTAGTCATTGTTTTGAAACATGACCTAAGTGCCTGTGAAGGGAAAGGCTTTGCAGCCCTGTCTCACTCGTGTACGTATTTTGGTTTGTCTAGACCTGAACAAACTAAAATAAGTAGATTTTGGTGTCTGTTCGGTGGATCAAACCAGACCAGGACATTATTTCAGCGACACCTCTGCTCCCATCCCACCCTGTGTCACCTCTGGAGCGGTCACGCCATGTCCCTGCTGCTGGAGCTGGTGGCACAGCCGGCTTCACTCCCCTCAAGACATCGGCCACTGGCCCCTCCTCACCAGGTGCCTCTTAGGAAACACTACGTGCTCAGAACTAACTAAAGGGGCAGGACCCCACTGCTGCAAGCCCAGGGTCAGTCACTGGATCAGTTTCCAGGGATACAGGGAGCCCAACAAGATGTGATCCAAGGTGGTTTCCTAGGAAGAGCTGCACGCAGACCCCCAGGCTTCGATGCTTTGCTGTGTCTCACCCTGCCAGATGTTGGGAACCACACCTAATTTACACACAGAACTTAGTGTTGCACAAGCACCAAATATCCTTGGGCTTCCAGCTCCCAGGAGGGCTGGCTGGGAGCTGTTGGAGCCTGAAGAGAGGGAGGAGGCTCTAAACTCCTTGAATGCATCAGGAGTGGTAAATACTGTGGAGGAAAAACCAGTTTGGGTGATTGATTAGAGCAGTTTGATCTGATAGAAGATCAGAAGTTGGGATTTCCAGTAATTAAAGAACTTTCTCCTGCAGTAACTCCTTAGGACATGGCAGCAAATAGAAGATGCACTTATTCCAACAGGATGAGGTGCCTGAGTTTGTGCAGGACACTGAACTCAGCCCAAATCACTGTCCCTGATGGCAGAAGAGCTCCTTGGCCCCAGCCCAGCCAACCTGTCCATGCAGTTTTCCAGCTCCAGCATGAGCTGGGACCCCCATCCATGATGGGGGAACCCAAGGGGGATGGCCAGCAGCAGCAGCAGCCAGTAAGGCAGGGAATAAACCAGAAGGAAAACTGAACTAACAGCATATAAATTCTTCAGTCTTTGAATCCCTACACACCTGAACAGAAACATTTGTCTTTTCCCTTATAAAGGCAACTATAAACATCTGTTTATCACATCTGTCCCCAGATGCCAGCACAAACAGGGCTTTCTGATCCACACTTGCCTTTGGAACAAGCAGCTTTTTTAAACTTAGTAGCAAGAAACTACTAGAAAAGATGAAGTCTGGCTTCTCTGCACAGCACAGACCAAGGCATTTTATCTCATGAGTCAGTGGTGGGTTCAGTAACCTGCTCTTGAACCAGCTTTTAAAGAGAAAAAGAAAGGAAAAAAGCCAATCCTGATGAACTTCATATAGGTTCAGGCCTGCAAAACCAGAAAAACTGGGTTTATTTCAGTTTGTGCCAGAGATTCCTTTGTGATAAAGAAGAAAGAGAATGAGGGAAACTGAAGTTTTCCAAAATTATGTTTAGTGGAATTTCTGTGGTTATTAGAAGCTGATAATTAGAGAGGCCACAAAGGCAAAGCACTGACAGGCACCAGGAACACGGAGTCTGCTTCCTGAGGAATGGCTGAAGGAATTCCTTCAATCTTTTTCAAATAGCCTAACTTTATTCTCCCAAAGAAGCACAACAAATTTTCAGAATGATGTGACTCTGGCTATCCACGGTCCTTCCCCAAGACCCCAACAGATGGGGGGAAGGGGATGAATCCCGGGGAACTGGCCCTGCTCCGGGAAGTGGGGGTTTGGGTGGGGGATCCCCCGCAGTGCAGGACAGTCCTTCCCGGCCAGAGCAGGGCAACATTCCCACCCTGGAAATGGCCAAAGCAGCCAGATCCATACAACCATCGTTACAAGGAGCTGGCGCACAACTCAGCTGCTTTCTAGTAAAAAAAAAAAAAAAAAATAAAAAAAAAAATAAAATAAAAAAAAAAAAATGCAAAAAACCCCAAACCCCAGGACTGCCCCAAACCCGCTCTCCTCCATTTTCCTTCCTCCATCCCTCAGGGAAAGCTCCCGCCCGGAGGCAGCGAGAGGCAGCCCCCCATCGCAGGGCTGTGTCCCAATTCACATCCCTGCCTCCGGGAATGCTCAGGGATAAACACAATCTGGGCTTTAAAGTTCCCGGCGCGGAGGTTCGCGTGCGGAGCCGGGGGGGGGGCCCGGGAGCGAAGCTCCGGGGGGGACAGAGCTCGGGGGTGTCGGGGGTGGAAGGGAGGGATAAACCCCCTCCCCCAGCAGCCACGCGGGTTTTCCGTGAGCAGGAAAAAACCAAGGCCAAGCTTACAAGGATTTGAGCTCCTCCGGGAAGGGGATCGAAGGGGGGATCCCCCTGGAAGAGGATCGGGGGGTGGCCGGGGGGTCCCTCTTGGAAAGGGATCGGGGAGTGAGGGGGGTGTCCCTCCTAGACGAGGATCGGAGGGCAAAGAGGGGAAACAAGCCCGGACAAAGCGCGCGTGGAGCGGCGGCGCGGGGGGACCCAGAGCCGGGAAAACCCCCGCAGTCATTCCTCTTTTTCTTTTCTTTCCCCCCCCCCCCCCCTTTTTCTCCCTCTAAATTTTTATTATTATTTTTTGTTCTCCTCCTGGCAAGGGGGAGGTTTCCTCCCGCGGCCGGTTCGGAGGCCGAGGCACGGGGAGGGGCAGAGCCAAGAACGGCGGAAAAACCCTTTAAAAAATAAATTATTATTATTATTTTTGAAGACAACTTTGAAACGCGAGGCTCCCTGCGCGATCCGTCGCCATACTGAAGCTTTCCCCCTTCCCTCTTTCTTTAAGTGCGGGCTGAAACCAAGCCAAAAAAAAAAAAAAAAAAAAAAAGAGGAATCAACACAAAAACTTTTCCCTGCCCGTCTCCCCCCGCAGCACCCGCGGGACGGGCACAAAGGGCCCCGAGCCGGGATCGCTTCGCTACAAAAGCGGGTAATGAGATCATGGGCGC
Source organism: Pipra filicauda (assembly GCF_003945595.2). Lineage (NCBI taxonomy): Eukaryota > Metazoa > Chordata > Aves > Passeriformes > Pipridae > Pipra > Pipra filicauda. The sequence continues at coordinate 643,322 of NW_024104415.1, forward strand.
GAGTCAGCGATACTGTAACAAGCACTAAACAAGAGCGGAGCGAGGAGGAGGAGGAGGAAGGAAAGTGGCCCCCGGCACTCACCGATGAGCCCTCCCACCAGGAAGGCGATGACTTGGAACACGAGCAGGATGCCCCCGACGATGCAGAGCTTGCGGGTGCTCATGTTCTCGATGATAGCCCCGGCCATGCTGGCGGGGCGGGGGGCCCGGGGCGGGCTGTGCTGCGCTGTGCCCGGGCCGCGGGCAGCGGCAGCGGCCCCGCTCCGCCGCCCCAGCCGTGATTGTGCCGCCGCCCGCCGCCGGTGGCCCTTTAAAGGGGCTGCGGCGTCACGTGGCACCGCCGCCCCTCCCCGCGGCCTCGGCCCGCCCGGCACCGGGAACGGGAGAGGGACCGGCACCGGGAGAGCACCGGGGACGGCGGAGGGACCGCCACCGGCACCGGGAACGGGAGAGAGCGGGACCGGGATCGGGAACGGGACCGCGGGGACCGCCGCTCTCAGAGCCGGGAACGGCCCCGCCGGGGGAGCTCAGAGATCTCACAGTGCCACCCCTGCCATGGGCACGGACACCTTCCACTATCCCCGTCCAACCTGGCCTTGGACACTTCCAGGGATGGGGCAGCCACAACTTCTCCGGAAATTCCATCCCAGCCCCTCACCACCCTCTCAGGGAAGAATTCCTTCCCAATATCCCATCTAACCCTGCCCTCTGGCAGTGGGAAGTCATTCCTCCTTGTTCTGTCCCTCCAGGCCCTTGTCCCAAGTCCCTCTCCAGCTCTCTTGGAGCCCCTTTAGGCACTGGAAGGGGCTCTAGGGTCTCCCCAGAACCTTCTCTTCTCCAGGCTGAACAACCCAAAAACACTATCACATTTTCTCCAATTTTCTTCCACCCTATAGCTCTGAGCAATGCTTCATCAATCCTTCAGCATTACTGGGATTCATCCCAGTTGTTCACACCAAGCAGTTTACTCAGTTTTGCTCCCCTCCATTCATCCCCATCTCCCAGACATGGATGCTGTGTACCCATTCCACCCTCTGGAAAATGCTGGTCTCCTGCACTGAGCTCTGTTTACTCACATGTTCCTCTACACGACCCAGAACAAGCTCACCACCCCATGCTATCACCTGGTAGTAACAGGACAAGGGAAAATGGTTTTAAACTGAAGAAGGCTCCATCTAGATTAGATATAAGGGAGTTTTTTACACTGAGGGTGGTGAGGCCCTGGCACAGGTTGTCCAGATGAGCTGTGGCTGCCCCATCCCTGAAAGTGTCCAAGGCCAGGTTGGATGGGGCTTGGAGCAACCTGGGATAGTGGAAGGTGTCCCTGCTCATGGCAGGGGGTGGAATGGGATGAGCTTTGAGGTCCCTTTCAACCCAAACCATTCTGTGATTCTATGGGTTTTAGCATTAATGCCTTCCAGCAATTTACTGGATACCACAAACACCTATGTTACACTTTACAGTTACATGTGGAATGATGGATGCAGAATATCATCCTGTATGACTGAAACTAGATGGGGAGTTGACAAAAACACTCCTTGAGGACAAATAAGCCATGAAAGGAAACAACTGGTGACAAAAATATGGACAGGAATTATCAAAATAAAAGAGGGGTCAAATATGAAGAATCACAAACCATTAATGAACTGAAGCAAATAACAAAAAAAAAAAGTTTAGAAGAAACAAATGCAAAACCCCAACAGACATCAAAGTGAGATTGGAGCAGTGCTGGCAACCCTGTGTGGTGACCCCGTAGCTGAAACTCCCAGGCTTCATGTTCAGTTTTTCCAGGACACAGAGAACTCCGGGGTGCTGACCTGCCTTGCCCAGCCTCATGGGAGCCTTGTGCTCACTCTGACACAGGCCAACAGCACTAAAAATGAACATAGGAATTCAGGAAAGAGCAGGGAAACAGAGGACACAGGGCTTGGCTTTTTGGGAAAGACCCCACCAGACCTTGACCAGTCAACATAGGAGCACTAGAACTGTCCATGCTCGGTGTTTTGTTGATAGAAGTTTGGGAATAATATAAGTTGGGATAAAGGCATCAGTGATAACTGCAGGGACAGTTTAATCTCTTAGAGTATTGCAAGTTTAATGGTTTTTTTAGTTTAGTTTTAGCTTTACTTTCACATTACAGTTCTGACTTCATTGTTAAAAATAGCTCTTAATGGCCAAGTCCTTGCAGCCATTATGAACCCACTCGGATCAGTCACATGGACGTGCTTCCAAAAATCAAAGCCTCTTAGTGGCTTTTTGCCAACACAATTAAAGACTTAAAATACCAAATACTTTATACTGAAATAAAATAAAAAAATCCCACATGGAACAATTGCTATTATAAAGGCTTCTTTTGAAATATCTAATAATAATTTTTTGGATGCCTGTCTAACACAGTGTTGATTCTGAGTGATGATTTTTGCTATTTTCTCTGTTGGGAATGGGACAAGCTTTTGAATTATGTTTGTTCCCTCACAGTCTATAACCACTGCCGACAAGGAGAGAGTCATACAAGTCCAGGCCACTCTTTGAGGTCCCAGTTATCCAAACGCAGGGAGCTGTGTGACCCCAAACATAGAATCATGGAATGGTTTGGGTTGGAAGAGACCTTAAAACTCATTTCATTCCATGGGCAGGGATACCTTCCATTAGACCAGGTTGCTCCAAGCCCCACCCAACCCGGCTTTGAACACTTCCAGGGATGGGGCAGCCACAGCTTCTCTGGGCAACATCTTTGGAGCCACAAGTGCCACTAAATCCAATCTGCCTTAATGACTCTACAAAAGTTACACGGGGCAATATTCTGTGAAATGTCCCGTTTGTTCTAAGCAATTTATTTCTGGGACAAAAATGTAAGAGGTAGGGCTCAGATCCTGCCATCAGAAAAAAAAATCCGAAGTGAAAAAAGCAAAATAAGTAAACCACAGGAAACAATCCTTCACATTTATAAGGCACTTTCCATTTCTACTCCCTTCCTACATCTTTAATACTACAAAGTTTGGAGACATTAATCACATGTGACTTTTGACACGTGTTCAAGGGGCGTAGAGAGCACATTCCAAAGTGACCACACACAGAATGGCACCAGAGAGGAACCAACCATGCTTTCCAGCTGTTCACAAATCAGAATTCCTGTCTCTGAAAGGTCTCCAGAATCAACCGTCTGGGAACTCATCCACTTGCTGCTTCTGACATTATTTTTCCTGCCTGCTTTAGGCTGTTTGGAAAGCTCAGCTTTTAAAATAGCTGTGCCAGGGTCAGCCCCAGGCAGGAGGAGGAGCTTTCCACAGAGAACTCTTGGCAGGGCTGGGCCTAGAGCCCAGATTTTCAAAGGGCTTTTGCTGCCTAAAGCTGTGGGTAAGGGCTCAGTGGGAATTCCACAAGCTCCTAAGGTTTGGTGCTGCATGCCTGTACTACAAGTTACTGGAGAACTTCTGAGGAAAATTTCTTTGGATGCTCAGTTTGCACACAGAACTACCTCTCGAAGTTTTGCTATTTCTTCTCCTCTTGCCCATGTCACTTGGATGGTTAATAGGAATAATTTGGGAAAAAAAAGTCAGAAATTAACAATCTTTTCCAAATACAACTGTAAAAGGATATATGGACTCTGGTTTTCAGGGTGTTGCTTGATCTACAACTGCAGGTTCTTGTTTGGTTTGGGATACACCTGAAACATTACAAAATTCCTCATAATAGTAAATAAGGTGCAGTTTGAAAATTATTGAAAGTGTTCAAAAGCCCTGTTTATTTCTTAGTATTAACTGCTTTTAAAGGTAAATTCCTAGTTCTGTTCTCCTGCAAATACTGATAACACGGAAAATGTTCTCACCGTTTTTTGTTATTTCCAGCACACGGATGGTGAAGAACATTTTCTCTTTGTAAGAAAAGCCTTTTCCATGGTTTATTAAGGTACCCAAATGTAAAACTTAGTGCAAACAGATCAAAACCAGTGTGTGGGGATTGAGATTGGTGAGAGGGCAGAGATATACAACTTGTAAGTGCCCACTGTGGTTGGGATTAGGAAGAAAATCGACAGGAATGCAGTGTTTCATCTCAAGCAGCCCCACTCTAGACTGCAAATATTGTGAGTGATTTCCAAGCCTCACTGTAGTTCAAGGCAAACATTAATTCACGGATTAGGAACCAGGAAAGCTAAATTTTGCCACTGTTCCTACATCTGGGAACTCAGAGCTAGACTTAATATTTCATAGAATCACAGAATTCTTCAGGTTGGAAAAGTCCTCCCAGACCATCGAGTCCAACCTCTGCCTGATCCCCACCTTGTCACCCAGCCCAGAGCACTGAGTGCCATGTCCAGTCGTTCCTTGGACACCTCCAGGGGTGGGGACTCCACCACCTCCCTGGGCAGCCCCTCCAGTGCCTGAACACCCTTTCCAGGAAGAAATTCTTCCTGAAGTCCAATCTGAACCTCCCCAGGTGCAGCTTGAGGCCATGTCCTCTTGTCCTGTCACTTGTTACCCAACATGAGACCTTTTACTGAAGTGCCACACATCCTGCAAGGTCTGAGATTTCATGCTGCTCTTCAGGCATTAAATATGCAGCCCAAAGCTCCATCTCTGCCAGGAGTCACAGACTCCTCACATAATTTCTTTGATAACAATATGGCAAGAAAGAAAAGAACATTTTGTAAGGGAACTACCCAGCCACCCTGATTTTAATCATAGAATCACAGACTGCTTTGCGTTAGAAGTGACCTTAAAGATCATCTCATTCCAGCCCCCTGCCATGGGCAGGAAACCTTCCACTAGAATCTGAATCTTTAATCTTAAAGCACACAACGACCACAAACAGTTGAGAACAGAAGACCTACACAGAACTCCCCAAACACACACTCCCCGTCGTTCTGCACTTACTGGACTCCTCAGCAGAACTGGGAGGGTGACACTGTCCAGCTTAGGTCCTTCAGAGCCACTGTCTCCACTCCACAGTCCCTGTCCTGGGCTTCCTCAGTGAGGAACTGGGCAAGCAAAGCTACAGCTCATCAGGTGGGGACCAGCATCTAAAAAACATTGAAAGAACAGTCCCTGACAACTCTCCTGATGGCTTTTCTCTGATATGCTTTCCATCAGGTGACAAAGCTTTTCTCACGTAAGGATGAAGCTTCAGTAGAGTCACAGAATGGTTTAGTTGGAAAGGACCTGTGAGACCATCAACTCCAACCATTCCCCCAGCACTGCCAAGGCCACCACTAACCCATGTCCCAAAGTGCCACGTCTACAAATAGAGGCATCAAGGCTTCCACTCAGTATGTGAGACAAAAGCAAACTGATGATTTGACAGAGCACATTTCAGCCTGACAGTCTGAAAGTGCAGACTTGTGATATCCTGAAGGAGAGCCCAATAACAGCACATTAAAATAATTTATTAAAGACTGTTCAAATTAGATTTTAAAGTTTTATTTATAGTCTTTACAATTACCATGTGGTTAAATAGCTCAACCCCTCCAAATCTGTGGAAGTCTTTTATTCAAGTCTGCCAAGATGTCTTTTTCAACCATTACTGCAATCATCAACAGGCAGAGTTCCTGCAATGGGATATCTGACAACTACAGGGAAGATTCATCATTAATCAATCACTAAATTTCCAAGTTCTTCCATCCAAACCTCTTCCATAACATACTGATTATCTGGCAGTAAGAACAGCTCTACTTGAATTCTTCTATTTGATTGAGTAATCATCTGGAGGCCCAAAAGACTGCTCTCACCAAAACCACTCCTAACAGCCCCCACCCTCCCATGGCTCCCTCCCACCTCTACAAAATCAATTTATAAAAAGCCACAGCTCCAAAGCCACAGAACTCAGGTGACTCAGAAGGTTTTGCTAATCCACAGACAGGGGCTGACAATGCTCCATGTTGGCCTGGACTAAACTTGTGCCAGATCAAAGTTTTAGGTTTGGGTGATCAGTGTACAACCATCCAAAGATGTGCTCAGCCTCTCACAACCTTTTTTGTGGACCATTTTTCCATTTGCTTCTCCTCAGTTCTCAGGGTAATGCAAGCTTGAAGCTCTGCTCTTTTGTCTTCCATCCAGACTGTCACTGTAGCTGGGCCTCTCCTCAGACTGAGTCTCCCACCTTGCACCAAACTTCTGTGATGACTTTTACCACGGTCACCCCACCTCTCACAGGGCTTCTTGCCTCGTGTTGAACCTCCACATCAAACCCCAAACCTTGTCTGGCATCTGCATCCCTCATGGCTTTCCTTTCCAAACACCATTCCTATCTGGCATTTCTCTACCTACTTGTTTGTGTTTCCATCCCCTCCAGCGATGGACATCACCGTTACCAGCTCAGACACAGCACGGTTGGATTAAGAGGTTCCAAGGCATTGAATATCCCAATAGGCACCACACATGGGAGCATGGAATATTGAGATGGCTTCAAGCATCTATCCAGGCTGAAGGCTGCTTTTTCTGGTGCGTGACCTCCTCAAAAGAAAGCAGAGATATTACTAACAGATTATGGAGACTTTATTATTAAAAATGATGCCCAGCATCCTATCTTGGCACAATAGGATTAGCAAAGGTAAATTCCTTTTAAAGCCTGAATTGTACAATTGTTTGTAGCAAAATCTTCATGGTTCAATTGCTCCTATCAGTGTTCAGAATACAACAAATTCCAGGGTTTGACAGCTTCCTATAATTTCTCTGTTAAGCTTTTATATTCCCATGAATTCAAACCATCCCAAATTTAGCACTGAAAATCAAATTAGCAGATGCTAAATTTAAAAAAAAAAATTTAAAAAGTGCCATTTTTTCATATTCCCATAAGAAGTGAACAAATGCACATGGGTTGACTGTTGATACTGGTGACACCTGCTTTAGAATTGTAACACCAAGCAACATGCTCTAATTCAATTTTAGTGAAGGCTGGTATCAGTTAATTAAGGTGGCACAGGCACGAGAGATTTAATCAAATTCCAGTGGTAACAGTCTTGTCTGTGTTCAGATGAAAAAGTTGACCAATATGAACCAGCTTTATCATTTTATTCCTCTGTTATGTTAAATAACATGCATTTTGTGGGTTGGTGTTTTGGATTTGGTAAGAAATTATTTGAAAGGCTCAACATTTGCACTGTATGTACACACAGAATTATCAGTTAATGCAATCTGAAGCCTCATAATTATTGAGAAATTAGAAATTTAAAGTTAAACCAAAGCGATATATGCTCTCGTTGGGATACATGCCCAAAGTGCCACCTAAACCCAAACATAAAGCATAGATTAGGTTTAAGGGTCTCCTAGAAAGAGAAATCTGTTTTGGAACAGTCACAAAGGGCTATCGCCAAAACTATCCTGTAATAGTTATGAGCTGTGATTTGACATTTTAGATACACACTCCTCTTGCCAAGCAATATTGCATTTTGGCTCTTGCCAGAGAAAATAAAGAGAAGGATCTATCCAGGATGAGTAATTTAGGACGATGTAATCAAGGCAAGCTGCCCCACAGACTGGGGACTGAATTAAAATTAGCAAGTTAAGGGGTTTTGTCCTCTTAAATAAAAGTCTGAGTACAAGGAAAAAAATTAGAAAGAAAAATGGTTTTCTCGTTAATCATATTTTCCCTCTGAGCCAAGTGTAGGTTTTTACTCGAAGAGCAGATGATTTGAGGTGGGGTGCCTAAAGCAATTATTGCTGTGAGCTGTGTTCCTTGGAGGTTTACATCCCTTGACATCCTAGTCAAGGAGCCTCCTGCTCCTCAGCTGTCCCAGCTCCCCACCCAGCACATTTGTGCTCTGATTCCCTGAATTCCCTGATTTCAGATTGCATCACAACATTGGGCTGTACATGGAGCTGGCCAAGGAGCACAGACAGATCCCAAACCTCGAGGAGGTGACCCGTGGCAGAAGAGTGCAGCTGGCACGAGTAAGTGCCTCTGTTGTCACAGATTAATCCACCTGTAATTAGGACTTTCTATGACTCTGTGTCCCTGGGTGCCTTGTAACTGCAGCAGTAAATTGCTGTCCCTGTGGCACCGACTATTCCAGCACCGTTTAACTGAGCTAAATAAGGCAAACACTTAGAGTGGTGCAAGGACTTTGCATTGCTGAATCTTGCCATCCTCATTTTACTCAGTCTGAAAGAGTTAATGAGGCAGATGTCCAATTTAGGGGGAGATAATCTGTGGCCTCCAATCTCCAGGCAGTTATTCACATTCCTATCCAGCAGTTTGGTGATTACTCACCCTCTGCCTTGCTGCTCCCAAATGCAGAGTTGGCAGAGTGGCTCCACCTCGGCTGCCCCAAGTCACAGCTCCCTATTTAGGGGTCTTTTCCAGCCTAAATGATTCCATGACTTTGGTGCAAACCCACCTCCACCAGCTGTAGGGCAAGTTCATGTTACACTCTGATGGAGGAATTCACTCAAGCTTGTCTCTCAGTTTCTGTGATGGCTCTGCTCTCATTGCATGAAGAAATGACCCAGATACTTTTTATTATTGGCTTCTCTCACACTCTTTTTTTACATTTGAATCATTTCCTTAGTTTGCTGTCAGGCATTTCTTTAAAGGAAAAGCAATCAGTATAAGCCCATGTTGTGAACTCTGACACGGATTTTATATGTTATTTAAGCATTCATTCAGTTTTGTAGGCAGCAGATGTATCTGTTAAACAGAATATTATTTTTAAGAAGTCATATAGTATATTAAAAATGCATCAATACAAGCAAAGGAAGATTAGTAATGAAATTATTTAAATATTTAAATTAACTTGTGCCACAATGAAGCTAACCTTTCCCAAATGCTATACCACATGCTGGTGCAAATCCCTGTAGTTTTTTTACAATAAATCACAGCTCGAAAAGACTAATTAGCTGATCTTGTGTGTTGCTGTCACTGCAAATTTTTATCCAAGTGTATTTACCAGGTCAAGCAATGGAAAACAATGAGCTGAAAGGATGAGAAAAGTAAACTCTCTTCCTTAAATCCAGTGTTGCTCATGGTTTAAGGGAATGAATGAATTTTTAGAGAGATCTTTGCTCTCAAAACAGCCAAAACGATGCCCATCTCCTATCAAGGACTCAAGATGGTGGTATATTTTCAGGAGATCTGATTCTGTAATAGCAATAAACCCTAAAAGAATAATGCAGAGTGTGTCACAGTCAAGCCACATTTCCTCTTAAGGCAAAAGAGAAACCTGGAATCATTGTCCTGGAATGCACCAAAACCTCTTAGCAGGAGCTCCTGAAATATTCATGAACATTAAGAAAATAGCAAACCTTTGGAGAGCGTGTTATTTAGATGTAACTTGCTATGTAAGTGCCATCCTCTAAGCTCTAAAAATATCACGAGAAGGCTTTTTGCAGAAAGTAAATGAAGTAACGGGGACTTGGGAATTTTATCTCCTGTCTGCCACAGACCACACAATGCTGATTAATTCAGCTCCTTCATTACTCAACCAACTGGGAAAATTCTTATGTGTAGATCACCGGGGAGTTCAGGATTTTAAGATAAGATTTACTAAGTGTGTAAATTATTAGTAAACAGTAGATGAAACACCAAGCTCTCATATACCAGCTGAATTTACATTAACTGAATGACTAAATTTACATTAACCAGCTGATTTACATGAATTTTCCCAACTTCTGCATTTTTACTCCTTTTGGAAAGTTCAGAGGCAAACACTTTTTAAACCTCAAATTCTTATGTTAAACAATGTGGAGAAGGAGGAGGGAGGAAAAAAGGAAGGAAAAGAGGAATAAGGAACTTCAGCTGCAGGTATGGAACATGCAGCAGTGCAGCCATCCCATCACCACTTCCCATCCCTCCTCTTCGTGGGTTTGTGTCTGGGGCTCTGTGCCTCTGGTGAGGCAAGTCAGGAGCTCCCCCAGAGTGAATTCGTCATATTGAAGGAGGTTTAGGAGCATGGAAACAGCAACTTCACGTGGAGTGCTGGAAATAAGAGACCACTGTTGAAATGTTTATGTGTTTAGCAAAGACATAAATATTTGGAGAATAGCAAAGGACAGTGCTTGGCATGGGCAGACTGAAATCATTTACCTGATTAGTTGGCCCCAGTTCCAAAGACATTTCCTTGGCAGCAGCCCCAGCTCTCCCCAGCCCTGGGCACAGGAATTATCCCTGCTCCGTGCTTGTTGTGCTGTATAGGGAAACCAAGCAAAAGGCAGCTGCAGGGAGAGAGAGAGAGGGGAAGAAGGGATAGAGAGCAAATTGTTTCCAGGTGTAGCCTCAGACTGTCTCGCATTCCCAGGCTGTGTTGCTTCAGGCATAACTCAGACAGCACTTTGTCCTGTCTCCACACGGCACAGTACAGACTGAGGAATCATCTGGCTGGGAGATCCTCTTTTTGTAGGAATGGGGATGTAGATTTTTGCTTTTCCAGCTGGATTGATCTCCCATCCGGTTCATCAAGAGGCTGTGCAAATTCTTGTACAAATGGAGTGGACTGGATGAGGAATTCATCCTTGTTCAAAATAAACAGAGGGTGTTAGTGATTTTAGTGCTTCTGACCTGATTCACAGCTCTGCTATACAAACAGTTTTACTGATACAGGAACATGGGACGGGACAGGAGGAAACATTGTGCCAGGGAAGGTTCAGGTTGGATATTGGGAAAATTTCTTCCTGGAAAGGGTTGTGAAGCATTGGAACAGGCTGCCCAGGGCAGGGGTGGAGTCCCCATCACTGGAAGGATTTAAAAGCAGTGTGGATGTGGCACTTGGGGACATGGGTCAGTGGCCTTGGCAGTGCTGAGGAACAGTTGGACTCAATGGTCTGGGAGGGCTTTTCCAACCTAAACAATTCCATGATTCTGTGACCCTTCTGTGGGGATCATCCTGCCTCAAGGGGCCCACTGTTGCTGAGAAGATGAAGGTGAAGTGAGAATTTGCCAGTTTTTGCTCCAGACAGAATAATCCGAGTCCCCCTCTCCCAGAGCTGTTGCTGAGGACTCGCACCCTCCAGGTTCCTCCTCAGTGGCCCTGCAGACAGTATGGCAGATGGACTCAGAGAGAGTTCTCCACTGAGTCAAGAAGCTTTGCTTATTCTGTGTGTACTTGAAGATAAATCCAGCAGAAATTTTGCAGAAGGACGGGGGCATGACCTGTTCTGAGCCAGCAGGAAGCGAATGCCGTGTACATTTCCCATGGCAGGACTATTTCTAGCAACACTCTCCCAGCTATTGATCACAAGTCTAATGTTGTGAATAACGTTCTGATCTGGAGTCTGTCTGGAACTGCTATTTTTATAGATGTAGCAACTTATTTTGGATTCAGTTATTTTGAAAAACAGCAGCCAAACTTCCTACACGTGCTTAATCAAATTATTTGAATATGTATATATAAAGTCAAGTTACATCATTGTATGGTTTCTGAGAGTTTGTTACTGCCTCAGAGTGATCAGTTGATTAGAATGTGCAATGAGAAGTGATCGAGGCCAGCTTGGATGGGACTTGGAGCAACCTGGTCTAGTGGAAGGTGTCCCTGCCAATGGCAGGGGGTGGAACGAGATGGGCTTTAAAGTCCCTCCCAACCCAAACCATTCCAGGATTCTGTGATTCTTTGACAACTGCTGTTTGTGCAGCAGGAAGCAAGAACTGGTCATGGACCAGGACTCCATATGATAGAAAATTCACAGAAAAAAATGTCCCTTCTTGTACAGTGGCAGTTCTAATGAATTTTGCTTTCCTGTCCAGCTGTATTCACTCCTGGTGACACTGTATGGTTCAGCACAGTGTCATTAAATCTTCTCAAATCAAACTCAGCACTAATCTTTAACCCAAACTTCTCATTTATACCACATGTGATGTGTGCAAAAGAAATAGGAATAAGGGTATTTGTTTCTTTAGATACATTTTTAATGCTACGACATTTAGTCATAGGCTTCTTCTCCTGAGACTGTTTTCAATACCCCTCTTGGTCAACAGGAAGAAGGAAAATGAATGTCTACAGTGGACGTTCATCATCTTTAAAAGAGAACTGTCATTAAGACAGACCCCTGCCAAGATAGCTGACATTTAATGTACTTAAGATTCATAAAACTTTCATAAGGAAAGAGATATGATAAGAGGTCTATCAGACAAGGAGAAATCAGAACCTCCTGGCCCATTTGCACCCTCAGTTATGTTTCTGGGGTTGTTACAGCTTGCTGGTCCCTCACCCTGCACCAGCACCTGAGTTTGAAAGCCTGTTCAGTTTTAACTGACCTGCTGCCTGTTCAATTTTGGAACATGGTGGGAGGTTCAGGGTGAAGTTACAGGAACTGATCTGACACATGTCTGATCCTTACAGGGAAAGGAACCATTGCTTCTCCTCCTCCACACATTCCTGAAGCTTATCATGTGCTGGCTCTGAAGCAGAAAACACACATTTATCTCACACAGCTAATAGGTCCTTGCCACCTTCCACAAGACCAGGATGCTCCAAGCCCCATCCAACCCGGCCTTGGACACTTCCAGGGATGGGGCAGCCACAGCTTCTCTGGGCAACCTGTGCCAGGCCTCACCACCCTCGCAGGGAAGGATTTTTGTCTATTATCTAATCCAACATGCAGCTCTCCTGCCAGCTAAGGGTAGTCAGTGCTGCAAAGAGATTAAAACACCTTCAACCAAAATACTTTAAACAGGGGTTCAAATCGTGATTTTGGTTCCTTGTAAGACAGACACAGACACAGCTCTAGGATGGGAACATGCTGTGAGCAGTCCTGATGAGGTTATGAGGAATTTGTACTGCTCCCACCTCAGAACACATCACAAAGTCTAAACTCCACATTTTCAGCCCCTCTGTTCCTGTGCTTTGGCAAAGAACAAAAACATGACTTTAAAGCAGCTTTTCTATTCCTATATGCTGTGCCACACAAGGGTGTGAGGCTGCTAGAACTACACTTAAGCCTGAGGCACAAGAGACTGCAGGGTTTTCTGGATACCTCTGCTCCTGTAACCAGCAGTGCAGGACTGTCACAAATGCCTTACATGAGCTTTGTTGGACTGAGAAAGCTTCTGGCACAATTGGTATTCTCTAGTGGTGGTTCCCACCCAATGCAAAACCCAGATGGTTTCGATTACAGGACGCCTTGTTTGTGCCAGAGGTCTGGAACCTCCATCCCCTGCCCTCAGGAATGGGACCTGAGCAGGGCAGGTCCCCAGCACACCACGGGCTGGGAGATCCATGTGGCCTCAGGCATCAAGCAGTGCTGACTAGGGAAAATGCTCCCAGCAGGCAGAGCCTTTAGAGGAATGGAGGAGAAAGAAAAAGCACAATAAGTGTTGCCTCTGCCCGTGGTTTTAACAATGCAGGGATCTCTGATTGTTCCTCAAAACCATCACAAACAGCCCCCCTAGACTCATGCCAAGGGCTGCAGAGGGGTGATCTGACAGCCCCTGACTGCAGACTGGCTGAGCAGCCAAACCAACCTGCTCTGTTTTTTTTTTCACCATTTCTTATCAAAATACTGACCTGATACAGGGAGGCTCTTACAAAACATAATAAAGTCTGCTGCTGCCAAGGAATGATTGCTGCTAGCATTTATTTTTCCACAATTATATTCAGGGTTGTCCTTTCGAGACAGACCAGATCAAGGAGTGGTGCGTGCAGTACATCATCCCAGGATAAATCCGGGGAGGCTCTATGACTCAGGAGTGACTCACTGCTCCTCCTCTGTTCCTTCCAGACTCTTGGGGGTGTACTAATTTATTGTCAGTCTGTATCTGCAGTAAATAATTCCTCCACTGTGCAGAAGGAGTTGCATGTTCTGATCATTCCTCACCTCTCCAGAGGAGTAAACAGGTGAGCAGTGTTCACCTGCACCCCGTAGAGGAAAGCAGAGAAATGGGGGAGGTATTTTTCCTTCCTAGAAGAACATGTTGTCCAGGTTAATTATTTGAAACTAGATTGTTCCTACCAAACCCCCAAAATCCCAATTACTAAAGTAAGATTGACCTTTCAGAGAGTTATTTCGAAGAACTTGGATAAAATAAGATGGTATGACTCAAACAACAGTGTCTGCAGCACAGTTAAGCCACACAAATTTGTTTCACTGTCAGAATCAAGTATTCTAAAAAAACAAAAACCAAGAATGATTAATCTTTTTTTCTCTTTAGCAAGACAGATTGAAGTGTCCCCGTGGAGCAAGACAGGAAGTGTTTAAACAATGCCTGCTTAGTCTCCAGCATGTCCTCACTAGTAGGAACACAGGCCTTAGGACAGAAAGTAAAAAATAACTAGAATAAGAAGTTTTTACATATGCATGTACAAGATAAATATATTCAGGAACACTGAAGAAAGCACAAAAAGATAATGAATAGCAAACAGGCCTGTTCCGTTCTTCCCAGCCAAAAAGTTCAGGAGCCTCAGGACACTGAGGATACAACAGAAATGCACAAAACCAGGATTTTTCCAGTGGCAATGCTGATTCAAAAATCTCTTCCCCCATGTCATTCATCTCATCCCAATGCTCATTTTTCCTCCCCCCAGACTGTGTTTCATGAGACAGTTTTCAACGGCAGCAGTGGGTACAACACCTTTACATCTCCAGCTGCTCATCCCCAGCCTTGTGCCACCCTGGCACAAGGGGCTGGGTGGTAAATGTTCTGTTCTGCAAAGACTGGTGCTGAAGGGGCCATGAAATGGCCTTTTAAATCAAAGACAGAAAGAAAAAATAGCTGCAGAGTGACAAAATAGCAATGAAATATAATTTTGGAATTATATATGTTAAAATGTAAACAAATCTTCAAATCCCAAATGTATAGAATTGTAGACTCATAGAATGGTTTGGGTAGGGAGGGACCTTAAAGCCCATCCAGTCCCACCCCCTGCCATGGGCAGGGACACCTTCCACTACACCAGGCTGCTCCAAGCCCCATCCAATCTGGCCTTGGACACTTCCAGGGATGGAGCAGCCACAGCTTCTCTGGGCAACCCGTGCCAGCGTTACAGTAACTGAGCACTGACATCCTAAAGAAAACAGAATTCCCTATGAAAAGCCCTTTAAGAATAGCTTCCCTGTTACATCATGGAAATCTCAGTTAGAAAACTGAAGATCAGAAAAAGAACAACTCCAAAGTGGCAAGATGATGGACTGTCAATAAATACTCCCATCCTTGGGGTCTGTGATGCTGTGGCCTAGCATTCAAAAACAGCTCGATTCTAGCTCTGTCTCAGAGAATTTGGTAACTCCAAAAAAACAGATTGAAAGTTAGAAAAGTGAGGTGTATGGAATTTGGACGACTCCTGTGTCTAACCTGGCAGAGGGAAGCGGCACCCGAGGACCAGCTGAGGCCAGTCCGTGCCCTGGAATGCAGCTGGAGCCAGGCTGCTGGGAGCTGACAGCCCTGCTTTCATCTGGCAGTGGCCCCGCCACCAGCTGCGCCCAGCAAAGAAAGAGAGCGCAGGAATTCACAGCATTCCCCCTCGGATTAATTCCCGGCGGTCCCGCTGCGCCTGAATGAACTGGACTGGGGATTCGTAGCTCTGCTGGAGGAGATTTGCTGATTCCTCTGAGCTCCTGGGGAGAAGTGATACAGAGAGCAAATAAGCAGCGGCAGTGCCGCAGTGAGGCGATGGGCCAGGCACGGAGCCCTCCCGTCTGTCCCACCCGCTGCCCGGGGCTGTTCTCACTCAGGTGAGCTGAGGAGGGACAGGAAGGGCCACGGGCTCTTCCAGCCGCAGCCCTGGTGCCACCCCAAACCCTCTGCCCTGGTGCCCTTCGTAGAAGACAGGATCTGATCATGCTGTGGCAAGGAAAGAAATAAAAATGCATCATTTTAAGTACTGTTATAACTGAAATTTATGTACAGACACACTGTGTAAGCTACCTGCTACATTTCCTCTTTTTTAAACATATCGGTATTTTTAGATTCAGATTTAATAATATTTTTCACGAATATTTTTACCTTTCCATACGTTTCTCCTGAGTTCTGTAAAATCAGAATTCAGTCCTACAATAAGCATTCCTGCCACTCCTGAAGTTCATAATTATTACTCTGGCATTAATGAACCTGTTAATTACACCTCTGCTCTTCTGCTGAGACCAGAGGATAATGGTCAGAGAGAGCTGAATTACATTTACATTTACATTTACATTTTCCAAGCTAAAAACATGACAACTGGAAATCTCTTGGAGGTTTTAGTGGAAAAATTCCCTCTGCTAAATTCTTATCTCAGCCATGGTTTCTGGGCTTTCTATACCATCTCTCTTTGAATGTTCCAAAGTTCCCTGTTTGTTCCCTGGGTCACCAGTTTGGGCTGGATTTACTGGGAGGGCAAAGAGAACTGCACAGTCAGTGCCCCAGCCTCAAGTGCCACGGGAAGCTCTCAGTGACACCTGCCAGCAGCAAAACTGTTGTTCCATCTTGTTTTTCCCATATCATGGATATATTCAGCCTTACTCATAGATATTCCTCATCCAGCACCAAAAACAGCAGAAACCAAGACGAGGTGATTAAGTGATGGGCCAGGTCTGGCACCAGCAAGTTGCCATGTCCAGCTACAGAGTTCTTGTTCTCACAGTCCTGATTTTACTGGATTAAAGTAACTTGTCATGACAACGCTGAAATTTCCTTCCCTTTCTTTAGCACTGCTTAGCCAGTTTTCCAGAACAGCTTCTTAAAAGTACCCGGTTGCTTCCAGTTTGAAAGCCTGTGTTCATTTTTTTTACTTCATTTCTAACAATACCAGCTAAAAATGACTCCATTAGAATTGAGAACCCATTGTCAGGTCTTTTTGTCACGTTAAATGATTAAATTGTGGCCATGTAGGCTGACTGCTGAAAAAAGGATCCTGTCAGACAGAAGGGGAGAAATTCGAAGGCCTCTTTTATGCAACAGCGAGGCGGAGAGCTGCAATAGGTGACTCTAGTTCAAAAAGATTTTGAATCAAAAGACCTACCCAGTGCCTGAGGGGTTTCAAGAAGGCTTTATCCAGCTCTGTGTGTTGAGGGCTGGATTGAGCAGCCTGGAGAATCCCAGAGCCCTCCCTCTCCAGCCCAGCTGAAGGGCTCCCCTGCGGCGCCGGCGCCTGCAGTTGTTGAACAAGTGTTTCTCACACTACAGCTCAATTAAGTCAAGGACATCAGGGAGAAGATGATCCAAGTAGCCTGGAGAGTAGAGGTAACCCACAGGAGGCTGGAGAATTCAAGCCCTTCCATCAGTCTCTTAAAGACTTAAGACTTTGCAGGGTGTTGTGACTGATTTTTCTTTTTCTTTCTTTTTCTGCTGTCACTAATTGTTCACTGTGTTTCACAGTCAATATCATGAACCACAGACTTAATTTTTAGTGCACGAAACTAAGCTAAACATGTTACCAATAACTAAAATTATAACAAGTGTATAATGTTGCAAGGGAGTACATGCAAACCAAGGATAAAACAATTCCAGTATAAAGATATGACAGAATTTTCACAAAAATATAACAATTATTAATTTTTTATCATGATTACATCTGAGCTGTAAATACTCATATAGGTGGTTACCGGCAGGACTAACATAAGCTACTTGATGTGGGTTTCCAGCCCTGATGTTTGCCAGAGATTGAAATGCTGAAGTAATTTTCCAGAACCCCATTTCTCAGTGTGGTTTGTGCACTCTGTTCTGTCACTGCAAAGTGTTAATTCACATGGTACCAATTACTGGATCTCTGACACAACAAGTAGCAGCGAGAAGAAACCCCTGTGGTTTTTATGAGGATAGTAAGTAGAAGTCAAGAAGACATTTTATGCCAAGTGGATCAGGAAAGCAGGAACTGGAGAAGGATTTTATGGTATCACTGCAGCATCTTGTCTGTGATTTTCTATGTATTGTTGTTTAATACTCAGTTCCTTGCTGAAACTTGGCACCAAAACTCAAGGTAGAAATATTCTACAAATCATGGCAGATTTCATGTAGTTCCAAGCTCAGAAATGAGGTTTTTGTCTTCAAAAATGTGTTCCACGTGTTCCATGATTTTGAGATCAAAATGTGTTCCATGATCTCAAAACAATCCACGTCTGAGGACTCTGCCATGGCAGAGAGGGAGCCAGCATTTGGGAACTGGGGGCTGGAAATGGTGAATTAGGTGCACAGGGTACGTGAAGAGAATGTACTGACCACTGCTGAAACAAATGTTGATCTTTCCTTCTTCTGAACAAAGATTTTTTTATTATAAATAAAAAAACCACTAGAGGATTGGAGAATTCATTTCAGCACATAGGCATATATATACACATCATATATATATATGTATCTCCATGCTTTTTATCTTGCAACAGGGTGATTAAAGATCTAATTTGTCTTCTAATTAGGCCTTTTTAATGGTTAAATCTTCAACACTGTAAACAGGAATGAATAGACCTTTACCTGGATGCACACAACTGTTGGCATCTAGCATCCTGCTGTGGTTCCTCTTTTCTCCTTACAAAGCTGATGGTTCCATATGCCCAAGGATCACAAAGATGGCTTGGGTTGGAAGGAATTTTGAAGATCATAATCATCATCCAGGATGGCTCAGGCTGCCTGGAGGCTGCTGGATAAGGAGGTGTCCGAGTCCCCGTAAGGAGCATAAGGTTCAAGTAGATTTAGTGTATCCACCAAGAACCTGGAAAAGTGCAAAAGACAGGACAAAAGACTACTTGCAGGGCTTTTCTTCCTGTTTTTGGTACTATATCACTCTGGCATCTTTATGTGGCAAACAAATCACAGTAAATAGTGTTTTTATCCTTTCATATATTACATGGTTGCAAAAATTGCTGAGAGAAACTGCCAACACACTGCACTAATAACTATAATACTGTTTCACTGGCATAAATGTCTTTTTGCTTTAACCCAGACCATCTGCTTTAGGGGCTTTTGATGATGCAATTACACTGATATTTACAGCAAAGGAAAATTTTCTGGTATGACCTCAGAGTGGGGAATCCAATTCTAAGGGGATATATAAGAAGAAGGGGGGTATGTTAAACTAGCAACTGGTTGAGAGTCTAAAGGAGACAAGATAGGCATGAGGAAGGTGTGGAGATGCAAATTTGGAAATACACATTTAGCCTCAATTCCTCTTTCAAGTAACATTTTCCTGAGAGCAGGAAACAAACACGTCACATCCCCCCAGCGTGCTGTGCGTAACAGCAGCTCCTACAGCATCGATAGTGTATTTACTCAGTGATTCATCCCCTCCCTCCGTGTGTTTATCTGACTGCCCTGACCACATCCACTCCCCAATTACTAGCTAGCAATGGCCTTACAAAACCATGTTCAAGGCACTCCAAACAGTCGGACGCAGGCTGAGGCTTTGGTGTCACCACTCAGTGCAAAGCGCTCGCACAGGGGAATAAATCCATCAGCACTTTCCTAGAATCATCCACCAGGGTTTGCAACTGAATCTGCAGCTCCTCTAACCTACAAAAAGCTTTCTGATGACTTCAGAAGACTCTTGGTTAGGCCTTTTAAACAGAGGAAGAAACAGATCTTCACACAGTTGTTGCATATTGCAGCTGTACAAGTTTTTCAGCAGCCACTCAGTGATTGCACCTACCTGTACAGGTAAAACCAACAGGTGATCTGGCTCTGCCACTTCAACCCAGGAAAGCCGAAGTTATTTTTTTTCTCATTTGGGTATCACCAGTTACCTGCATTCTTAGAATGGAATTCTGTTCTCTTCAGCTTGTAGCAGTGCAATTCAGGACAGACTCTGGCCCTGCAACAGGGAATTGTACACACTATTAATTATGTACGCACTATTAATTATCTCTTAACCAGAAGATAATTCTGCTCTTTTTGTTCTGTGCATTTTTTGCAGGAGTAAGACAAACCAGAAACTCCCATTTTTCAGTAATGTAAGCAAGTGTACACACTCTTTGTCTTCTCCAAATCAGATGTGTTTCCACAATTGGAATTATTATGCAATTATACATGGGTTTGTCAGGTCTTTGTGGCAACAGACTGGGAACCTGGGAAGGTTAAACTACAGGTAAAAAATACTGTGATACTATGTTAAATGGTGTGAAAAATAAATGTGGATAAGGGTTTGACACTAACAGGTATTTTTATAGGTGTTGTAATACATCTGCTGTCTCATACAGCTGTACTTGAAGAAATGTGCAGAAAACTCAGCTGCTCACCCTCATCTTTTGGCACAGTTTGCGAAGGCCTACCTGGCTCTGCACATCTCTCTATGTGGGGATTTATAAAACTTTAAGCCATTCAAAATAAGAAACTAAATTGTATGGGAGCATCTGATACATCCTCAGTGGAAATTAAGTTTACTTACTGAGGATCAGGCTCCCAACTTCTCTTGCATTTGATCTCCCATCTTCCAACTGGTTCATTTAATTCCTCACGTTCTCTTATATTTTCCTGCAACTAAAATAAACTTCTTACTATTTCATATCAAATGCAGTTCAGCACACCTCACAAGGCTGAGCTTTTCCTTTGGAATAGATGCAAACACACCAAGTGGAAGTTACTTCATTATCAAATTTGTTTTGAATCTATTAAATCTATTTTAGAATGATGTAAGCCCTGAAAATGCAGTGGGACTGTCTGAGTCTGTTAGCACTTCTAAGTAAACAAACAAAACCTGTTTTAATTTAGCCCAATTTCCAGGCCCCCATTGTCAGAATACCACTAAAAGCTTTTTGGGTATTAAAAAACAAAATCTAAATAAGAAACAGAAGCTCCACAAGGAGGAGGGCTTTGTGGGAACCTTCCTGCCTTTGGTCTGACAATCCAGAAAGTGTGTTCTGGTTTCCCCCAGCATCCGGTGCACTCCAGCAAGTTTCTAAATCCAGCTGAGTTCAAACTTCCCTCAAAGCTTCGGTGTTCCTTAAATGGCACATTTCAGCTTTGCTGGCAGAGCTGCAGTTCATGGTAAAGGAAGCCACCACCACATTAGCATTTTCCCTAAATGCTGCTCTATATATTCTCAATGCTCAGCTCAAAAGTCACTAAAATAAGCTCCTAAAATAACAACTTCAAACACTTGCACACGGCTGCAGCCTCTCAGAAGGGCTGTTTTTTCCTCCCTCACTCTGTTCCCCCTTAGTGTTTGTTAAACAAAGGATGCTCCATGCCGTAGCAAGAGAGAAAGGCTGATCCCAGTTTAAGGACTAAAATAAGTCAATTAGGATCTGTTGGCTTTTAATTAGAGGATTTGTTATTTATACCAAGCTGTCTCCCAGTATAAACTGGTGGCTGATACCTTCTGTCTGTGATAAGCATCCACTCACATATATATGTGGGCTGAAATGCAGGGAAAAGCGTTTCTTTATCCTTTAATCTGTGCAAAGAGCATCCAGCTTTCATGAGAATGAAATTAAATTACTCATTTAAGACTGAGTAAAAGGCACCTGAGTTAAATACAGCAAATCCTGCCTGTGAACACTGATTCTATCGACTGGAAAACCTGTACAATAATAAAGAATCACAGAATCATTTAGGGTGGAAAAGAGCTTTGAGATCATCAAGTCTAACTGTTAACCCAGCACTGCCAAGGCCACCACAATATAAGCAATAAAAAATTAACTGCAAGAGGTATTTAAAAAAAAACTCTTCAAATTAAAATCACATGAGATGGAATTGCCACACAACACTAGCAGTTTAGAGATAGTGTCTCTTATGGAAGCCACATACTTAATTATGGAAAATGAAGTAAGAACTGTGAAAATTATAATGGAACAGGAGTCACTGATACATCCACAGAACTGAGTAGGAAAAAATCTTACTAATTCATTAAATGATATATGGGTCAGCTTTAAAAAAAAGCCCAGAAATAACAGGAAGCCCAGATCTCACTTGGAATACATATCCAAGCATTTGCACCTGCAATTCCTTCTCCAGCAAGCCGAACACGAGCATGCAGCGTTTTCACTGCTACCAACACCTCTTTGAAATTCACACCTCCTCAAATGTATTCTGCTGCTTTACATGGATTTCTGTCACCACTCTTTCCTTCCCCATTATCACCTGCACCACACAGAGCACAAAAATTCACATTAAATCCCATGGGAAATGCAAGATCTATGCAAATCTGCATAATTACTTCTGTCTCTCCTCTTCAGTTGTTCACAAGTTTCTCAAACTGCTGAGAGAAAAGAGTCCTGACTACACCAGGGAAGGAGGGAAGATGTGAACTAAAATGAGCAACAACCCAAGGCACAAATGCCCCCAACCAGCCCAAATGATGCAGCAGCTGCTGAATTCATCCATGGGTTCCATCAGGAACGTCTCATGGCTGCATCAGTGCCACAACACGTGTCCAGATTAGTGTGCTTGTTAATAGTTTCATTATTCAGTTGAGAGGAGGCCACGGAGATGTTCTCAGGGCTGAAGCCCCTCTGCTCTGGAGCCAGGCTGGGAGAGCTGGGGGTGTTCACCTGGAGAAGAGAAGGCTCCCGGGGGACCTTAGAGCCCTTCCAGTGCCTAAAGGGGCCCCAAGAGAGCTGGAGAGGGACTTTGGACAAGGGCTTGAAGGGGCAGGACAAGGGGGAATTGCTTCCCACTGCCAGAGGGCAGGGTCAGATGGGATATTGGGAAGGAATTGTTGGCTGTGAGGGTGGTGAGGCCCTGGCACGGGTTGCCCAGAGAAGCTGTGGCTGCCCCATCCCTGGAAGTGTCCAAGGCCAGGCTGGATGGGGCTTGGAGCAACCTGGGCTAGTGGAAGGTGTCCCCGCCCATGGCAGGGAGTGGAATGAGGTGCGGTGGTCCCTTCCAACACAAACCAGTCTGGGATTCTGTGATTACCACTTACCTCGTTTTGACTGGTCCAGAATTAATGAGCATTTTAGGAAAATGCAAATCAGATCTGGGACCCTATTTTTTTAAAGAGATTATTTACATGTGCAGACATGCCACTTCAGACTTGGCCTGACCCTCTGCAGTGTCTATGTTATCCTTGAGTGCTACATTTTCTCTGACAGAGGATCTCTGCCCCATGCTCCCTGGGCTCTCCCCAGGTCCAGCACAGACCTTCATCTCCCTGTCACAGGGTTTGGGACAGCAGGAGGGACTCTGGCACTTCCCAAGGGACAGCTGAAGCCACCCAAGGCAGTGATGTCACTTCCCACAGCTCCATCTGCATCGAGTTTCTGATACAAGGGAGCACAACACCAGACTGTCCTGTCTGCTCTAACTGTGGAAGGACAAAAAAATATATTTTTAATTAGAATAGCTCAGCAAATCTTAATTATTATCCTCAAGATTTTTTAATAACATATATAACTTATTTACCTACAAATTCCAGGCTATGCTGGATACTTTCACTCACGAACATATTAGTCATCACTTAATTATCACAACCCAGCCTTATTAATATGTATAATATGGATAAAGAGCTCTCTGGCAGGGATGCATTTTAATGAAGGCGCTGAAAGGCAACACACAGTAATTTCTAGAAGGTTATGACATGACTGACAGTAGCAAACTGAAGCAGCCCAGGGATGGGATGGGGTATGGAAGGAGAAAAATAAAACGAACTAGTTTTAATATTTTAATGATAAATTTAATTGGAGAGAGGACACCCAGGGAACAGGACACTGGGGGCACAGGACACCCGGGCAAAGGACACACATGGCACAGGACAGCGGGCACAGGACACCTGAGTACAGGACACCTGGGATGCAGGGCACACGACACACATGGCACAGGAAACCCAGGGAACAGGATTCTTGGGACAAGGGACACCTAGGGGACAGGACACCTAAGGAATGGGACAACCAGGGGTCAGGACACGTGTGCTACAGGACACACGGGGCACGGGACACTCGGGGCTGAGGATACCAAAGACACAGGGCACACATGGCACAGGACACCCGGGGCACGGGACACCGGGGCGGGCCGCTCCGCGGAGCCGCCCCGTGAGGCGGGCCCGGACAGGACGGGGTAAGTCAGGGACGGTGGGACGGATACGACCGGGCCGCGGCGGGCGCGGAGCGGAGCCAGCGGCGGGCGGAGGGCCAGGCCAGGCCGGGGGGCCCCGCCGGAGGGGCCGCAGCCCCGCGCTCCCTGCCCGGCACGGCCCCGGCCCCGGCCCCGCCGCGTTCCGCAGGCCCGGCGGGGCCCGCCCGGCCCGGGGGCGCAGGGGGAGCCGCGGCATCCCCTCACGACCTCCATGGGAACAGGAGGTGTCCCCTTACGACCCCCCTGGCGGGGCAGGAACTTACGGTGTCTCCTCACGACCCCCGTGGAAGGGCGGAAAGAGGGGTGTCCCCTCACGACCGACTGGAGTCAGGATGTCCCCTCACGACCCTCGGAGAAGGGAGGGAACAGTGGCGGTCCCTTCACAGTCCCCGTCTATCAGGGGGTGTCCCCGCAGGGCCCACATGGCAGGGCAGGCACCGGGGCTGTCCCCTCACGGCCCCCCCCGAGGCGAGAGGGCCGCGTTTCCCCTCAGCCGAGAGAATCCACGCTGTAATTCCCGTCACTAAGCGCTGTTTGTTGTCTCCCAGCTCTCGGGACCATGTGGAGCACGGCCCCTCTGTGCGCCCTGGGCAGGAGCCGCCCCGGGCCCTCCCTGACCCGCCTGCTCCAGAGGGAATATCGGGAGCTCCTGGTGCATGGCCAGGGCTGGGGAAGGACACACCACCTGCCCCCACGCCGATTTGTGAGTAATAAGTCAAAACACAGGCGGCACCCCCGCACGTACCCAGTTCTGGACGGACGTGTCCTCGCTGTGCACCGACATGTGTTCGAACAGAATTTAAGGAACAGCGAGGCTGTGGTTAAAAGGTAATAAACCGGTTTTGTGGGGGTTTAAAAGTGTTGCTGCTTGTAGCACGGTGTGAGAATTACTTACAGGCACTTCAACATATGGACAGTGGTTGCCCCATCCTTGGAAGTGTTCAAGGCCTGGTTGGACGGGGCTTGGAGCAACCTGGGATAGTGGAAGGTGTCCCTGCCCATGGCAGGGGTTAGAATGGGATGATCTTTAAGGTCCCTCCTAACCTAACCCTTTTGTGAAATGTTGACTGAAATACCCAAATCGAAGTGCAAACTGTATTTAACATAGTGCCATGTGTTGTTTTGCATATATTGCTAAGAAGTATTTTTTTTTAGACCTTCATAACATTTGTTTCGTGTTGGATTTTGAATGCAAAGACATAAATGGTGACTCACACACTCCTGACAGAGTAGGAGACAGTTACTGCAGTCAGTCGTGATTCAGTGATAAAAGCAGGAAAATGCATTTTATGTATTAGTCCTGAAAGATCAGATGGCAAAAATGCAAAGGCCTTTGTTCAGGGAGTGATCCATGAGCTGGAAGGAAAGCTACAGAAAACACACTGTGCCCTCCTGTGGTGGCATTTAGGACTTTAACAAAATCCTTAGCTTTTTCCTTCAGAGCTTTTCTGACCTCCACAGTCTGCAGGGAGCCACACTAAGATAATGGAGTCACACATGGAGTGCTGTGTGAGTAGCTGTGTCAAACAGCATTTATAGTTAAAGATGATGCATCTGGGGGAAAAACGTTGTGCTTGAAATAAAGGAAAAACCTGGTTTATTTAAGACCAAAATTATTTGAGATACCACATTTGTTTACAGTTTATTCAATTCTTTATCTAAACTTGAGGCTTCCCTGACAATAACATTTGGTAATCACTTCCTTCCACTGCAATGTTCACTACTGTTAGTGTATCTTCCATGCAGCAGAGTGTGCTTTTCTTCTGGATTTAGTAATTTATTCTACTTATCAGTTACTGATTTTTGTCAGATAAACTAGTTAAAGGGAGTTGACAGAGGAAGCCTTTGTTTGGCTTCTTCCCTAGAGTAGTTAGAAATGGAGATTCATGCTGAGATAGGATGAGCACATTGTTAGACTTATTTTTATATATTATATTATTGCCTTTATTAGACAGTTTTTGAATAAGGAAAGTAAAATGCTTGCTTTACATAACAGATCTTTGCTTTTTATTACACTTTGTAAGAAAAAATAATCCAAAAATGTGAGTTCATCTTCTTTCTCCTGCCATTTATATGAAAACTGTGCAATATATTTTACTATGTTCAGTCTACTAAAAGGTAACTTATAATGAATCATAGAGTCATCAAATGGTTTGGGTTGGGAGGGATCTTAAATCCCATCTCGTTCCACCCCCTGCCATGGGCAGGGACACCTTCCACTAGACCAGGTTGCTCCAAGTCCCATCCAACCTGGCCTTGGACACTTCCAGGGATGGGGCAGCCACAGCTTCTCTGGGCAACCTGGGCCAGGGCCTCACCGCCCTCACAGCCAACAATTCCTTCCCAATATCCCATCTGACCCTGCCCTTTGTCAGTGGGAAGCCATTCCCCCTTGTCCTGTCCCTCCAGGCCCTTGTCCCAAGTCCCTCTCCAGCTCTCTTGGAGCCCCTTTAGGCACTGGAAGGGCTCTAAGCTCTCCCTGGAGCCTTCTCTTCTCCAAGTGAACACTCCCAGCTCTCCCAGCCTGGCTCCAGAGCAGAGGGGCTCCAGCCCTGGAAGCATCTCCGTGGCCTTCTCTAGATGAGACATGTTGAGCTTCTCATCCACCAACACCCCAAGTCCTTCTCCCCAGGGCTGCTCCCAATCCATTCCTCGCCAAGCCTGGATTTGTACTCGGGATTGCCCAGACCCGGGGCAGCACCTGCACTTGGCCTTGTTGAAGTTCCCCCAGGCCCACATCTGCAGCCTGTTGAGATACCTCTGGATGTCATCCCTCCCCTCCAGCGTGACCACACCACACAGCTTTGTTTCCATTAACTGAAACTTTGTTTCTTCCATTAGATACTTGGAATTGTTGGAGAGGGTGAGGAAAGGAGGGGGAGAAAACGCCATCCTGCGCCACACTCAGCGCAATAAGAAGCTGTTTGTTCGGGAGCGCCTGAAGCTGCTGCTGGATGATGAGTCTTTCCTGGAGTTGTCCCCTCTGGCAGGGCTCAACATGCCCTACGGGGATGTCCCTGCTGCTGGATGCCTCACTGGTAATGGAAAATGGAATGGCAAAGGAAAAAGGGTGCATGTCATAAGGTTTATGGAATATTTTAGTATCTGTGCGTTCCTAGGAAAGGTGAACATCAGTTCTATCCAGGAGCAGCTCCCAACAGGGAAGAGTTCAGCCCTGCTGTATTATTATTATGTGATTTTCTGGGGGGAAATCTGAGAGAAACCTTTTTTAAAAAAGTCTTTTATTTCTTCCAGTTTTAATAATTGATTCTACTTGCCAGTTATTGATTTTTGTCTCAAAAAATTTAGGGTGATGTATCAAATCAGTTGTTGCCTGTTGAAGGAGAGGGTACAAAGTAACTGTGAGACGCAGGACCTGTGATGTTATTTTGTAGTGTTTTTCTAATCGTAGACAATTGTATTGTCTGTGCAAACATTGTCTTTTTAAACTGGAACAACTCTTCAAAATTCATTTTAAAATTAAAGAAACACTCTTCAAAATTCCTTTTTAAAAAGAACTTAAAAGAACAGAGTATGAAATCCTTCTTTTATCACAGATTGTTACCTTTTTCAGTTTTATAGGGGTAATTTTTAATTGCCTCCCCTTTTTTATCTCAAGGGTTGGGAGTCAAAGTATGTAAGTTTTTCTCTTTCATTGTCACCAGGAGTACGTAAGTTTATTTGAAGTTCTGTCTTCTGTCATTTGGATTACTTTTTTAATGTCATGGTTATTCTAGAGAAGAGGGATAGATTTCTTTCCTTTGTGGTATTTTCAAGTTGATTTGGATCTTCTTGAGACAGTATTACTGAAAAAAACCTCTTGGCTATAATTTGGCCCCCTTGTTTTGTGTGTTATTTTAAAGAGTCACGATAAGTATCCGTGGAACTGGTTTGAATTGAATTACAGGAATTGGCAAAATCTGTGGAATCTGGTGTGTCTTCGTGGCAAGCGATGCCACTGTGAAAGGAGGAACTATTTACCCAATTGGAGTGAAAAAACAGTTAAGAGCCCAAGAAATTGCCATGGAGAACAGGCTGCTGTCTGTGCACCTTGTGGACAGCGGGGGAGCATTCCTACCACTGCAGGTAATGCTGGCATCACTGCAGAGGAGAAAACATCTGTGTTATTTCATCCCTTTGGCTAATCTTGCATCTACTCACAGTTTAGAAACTTGAATGAGTGTGCAGAGCTGCTTTTTTGTCTTTAATAAACCAGTACCTAGTGTGAGAGGCTTCAGAATCTATAGTTTTCTCTGTTTTATTGCCTTGTTTGTGCTAGCAATGCACCAATGTCCATGGCCTTTAAAAGTGCAATTTTTGCAATTCTTAATACAAAAAGAGAATTTGCACAGGTTCCTTTCCAATGGAAAAGGTCATCCTATCACAGAGATTGTGGTTGTTCCCTCTCCACACTGAAAGCAAGCACACAGCAAAAGCTTTTACCTAACTTAAGGAGTTGTATCAAAAACTGAATAAAAAGGGAAACTGCTGAAGGCATTTTACAGATAAAGTAGGAACATGAGCCTCCACTTCTCCATGTTTACAATTTCAGTTTGTTTAGAATAAATTAGTTTCACAAAAAATCATGAAAGACATGGGTGTATTTTTGGGATTTCACAATGGAAGAAATACCACAGTGCATGCTGTATATGAAAGGCTCAGGTGTGATTGTGAGTGAGGACCTTCCCAGGTTCAGTTACAACATATTTAGGAATGAATGGAGTGAAGAGAAGGCATGAGCTTTTATAGTTAATATTAAAATTAATTTTTTCTTTTCTCTGTACATCAGTCAGAGCTGTTTCCTGACAAGCTGCACGGTGGCAGGATTTTCTACAATGAAGCAGTCATGTCTGCCATGGGAATCCCTCAGGTACAATGTCATGGGGAGGGCAAGTGAGGGTGGTCTGTGTGATCAATTGAGTTCTGAAAAAAATATTTGTTCCAATACAATTTCTAGGAACGACTCTCAAACGTGCAGAAAAATTCCTAAATTTATTTCTGGGGAAGGGAGACTCAAATAGTATCAAATCATGGAATTGTTTAGGTTGGAAAAGATCTCTAAGATCACCAAGACTAACCATCAATCCAGCACCACCACCATGTTCACCACTAAACCATGTTCCCAAGTGTCATATCCACGATTTTTGAAAACTTCCAGCAATGGTGGCTCCACCACTTTCCTGAGAAGTCTGTTCCAATGCTTTAAACCCTTTCTGTGAAAAACATTTCACCAATATCCAGTCTAAACCTCCCCTGGTGCAGCTTAAGGCCATTTCCTCTTGTCCTGTCCCTTGTTCCCTGGGAGCAGAGCCCGACCCCCACCTGGCTCCACCCTCCTGTCAGGGAGTTGCAGAGAGCAAGAAGGTCCCTCCTGAGCCTTGTTTTTCTCCAGGCTGAGCCCCCCCAGCTCCCTCAGCTGCTCCTGGTGCTCCAGACCCTTCCCCAGCTCTGTTCCCTTCCCTGGACACACTCCAGCCCCTCAATGTCTTTCTTGGTGAGAAGGACTCAGAACTGGACACAGGACTGGAGGTGGAGCCTCCCCAGTGCCAGGTACATTATCTCACATAAGGGAACATTTCAGCCTTAAGGATCTTCTGTTTCCTGACTGACTGTGATGGAAAAGCATCAAATCACTGGGTTATTTCAGGGTAAACATTGAACTCTCCAAACCAGCATTGTTGTTCCTGCTGGTTTTATATCTCCAGTTCATTGTTCCCCAAGCTGTGGTTTAGCACCTTGAGCATTTCTGGAACAACTTTGGGCTTTGACTTTTCCTCTCCCCTCTCCAGCACTGTCTGTTGTGGTTTCTGTGCCCTCAGGTGGCTGTGGTGTGTGGCTCCTGTGTTGCTGGAGGTGCCTACGTGCCCACCATGGCCGAGGAAGCTGTGATCATAGATAAAATTGGGACGCTGTTCCTGGCTGGCCCACCACTTGTAAAAGCTGCTACAGGAGAATATGTGTCTCCTGAGGACCTTGGAGGAGCCAAACTTCACTCACAGTATGTGGAATATTCTCAAAAATAGTAGAGAATTCAGCATACTCAGCTTTACAGGAACATGGCATTGTCATTTCAGAGCAGGGCCAAAAGGGGAACCTGTGATTACACTGGTTTTCCTTCTCAGATTCAGGGGTTTTGGTTAAATCAGCCAAATGGAAGTAAAATTACATGTTGTTATGGGGTGAGGCAGAGACTGGACCAATTGGATTTGGATTCCCGTTGTTCCTCATACTTCCTGAACAACTTCAGGCAAGTCAGTTCCTCTGTGCCTCAGAGGGACCAGCTCAGAAGAGAGATGCTATCACCTGTTTTCATAGTGTTTTCCAGGATACATATATTTAATTAACTACATGTCTTATGTACTTTTTATCCAGGCTGGAACCTCTTATTTTGAAACAATTCCTAATGTTTGTTTTCCATTTTCCCTTTTCAGTATTGTTTGTAACAACAGCCTCATGAAAATACATTCAAAGGTCTTTCTTTAATCCAGATAAACACAAAAGTCACAGGGAAGAACTTCTCCTTACTGTGAATTTGGGTTAGATTGAATGGAAATTTCTTTGAGCTACTGCTTTCAACTCATTCATCCAGAACAAAATCACACAGTATTTGCAGGGAGTTTGGAGAGCCACAGTACAGATTAAGGTTTTTTCCTTTGGTTTGGGCTTTCTGTCAGAGTTTACATTTCATGCATTCAATGCTAATCCATGTTGCTCTCTATCCTAGAGTCAGTGGCTGTACTGACCATTTTGCACCTTCAGAAAAGGAGGCCTATGAATGTATTCGCAATGTTATCTCTACGTTAAACTATGACCCAGTGCCAGAGGAGGGCACAGAGCACGACAGTCCCCTGTACAGCTCTGAGGAGCTCTTGGGACTGGCACCACAGGACTATAGGTGTACTCTTCCTGTCAAACTGGTAAGGGGACAGGGACTGCATTCCTTCATCCTTCTGTCTGCTCTGTCTCATAGCTCCAGATTAACAGAATGCTCTCTCTTGAAGAATACGTATTTTTACCTCATCCATTGCCAGCCTGTCTTGAGTCTGCAACAAAGCAGGATGGCAAGAGTTCTGTAGAATTATAGAAAATATTTAAATTGAAATCCTGCTGGAGATAAGATACATTCTAGATAGTTCTAGATTATGCCAGCTGATCCCCATCTGTTTCCATGCACTGTTAAGATGCTGTTGTGTCAGCATGGCTTGTACTGTGTTGGTTGCCTTGAGAACATGCACCCCTTTAAAGTCTGGTTTTCCCCTCCTCCTGGTTTTTGTTTTTTTTTACCCCAGGCAATCAAGACTGTCATGCAACAGAAATGCCTGACTGAAAAAACAACACAGCTCAAATTAAACTTGTTTGAGGTTGGGACAGACACTAATACTTAAGCAGAGACAATGCAGAGCTGCCCACGCTATTTTCATTGCGTTCTAGATGAGATTTAGTCTCCAAGGATGTGAATCCAGTATCTTTTCCAGTGGTAAATTTTTGCAGTTAAGGGGATTGACTGCAGAAAGCAGAGTAGCTTTGGAAACGGGTTTTAATTTTATTGGAAAAAAGCCTGAGCAATACGCAACAGAGTGTTTCTTATGCACAAAATCTGTAACTGCACATGCTGGGGTTTTTTACATTTTTATGCACATGAACAACTGTGCTTTGAAACACTGAAATAATTTTTGAGTTGGACTTGGCTCAAAATACATGGTTGGTAATTAAACTAAACACAAATTGGATGTTTTGTGCATATTGAGTATTTAGCAAGACACCAAAAGACCTTCTGTGTTCATTGAGGTGGATTTCTTGCACAACACAGGTCTCCTACTATTTGAACAGAGCATTTCTTTTAGCAGAATTATCCTATTTCACTTCAATTTCTGTAGTAAAGTAAAATCTGTGTCTTTCTTTGCAGATTCTGAGCCGTGTGGTGGATGGAAGCAGATTCCAGGAATTCAAGGCTAATTTTGGAACAACATTAGTAACAGGATTTGGCCATGTGGAAGGGTAAGGCTGTGAATATTCACTATCAAAATGGATGGACGCATGTGTCTGAATAGCTTTTGGATCACCATCAGGTTTTACAATATTTCAATAATTTCTAGGGTTCAAAAGTGAAAATCATGGAATGGTTAAGGTTGGAAAAGACCTCTAAGATGATCGAGTCCAACTCTCCATGTGTCTTGTTCTGTAGGCACTTGGTGGGGATTGTGGCCAACAATGGGGAGCTGGCTCACGACGCTGCTCTCAAGGGCAGCCACTTCGTCCAGCTCTGTGGCCAGCGGGGAATTCCCATCCTCTTCCTCCAAAATACTGCCCCACAGCCAGCAGAGCCAACGAGCATCTCACAGGTATGGCAGGTCTGCTTCCATATACTTAAGCAATTCCTAGTTCTTCTTGTGCCTAAAGTTACCTTTTCACAGTTATTAATTGTTAGGAAAATTGTTCTTTTTTAAACCACTTTTGATGGTTTAAATCATGAAGCTTCATAATGACTTTATTCTTAAATCTCTCCATTCTCTCTTGAATTTTAAGCAGGCCTGTCTGCCTGTATAAAATTTTAGTGGTCAGCTGGCAATGCAGGCTGTAAAACCTATAATTTAAAGTGCTTTTTACATTGAAATACAGTTTATTGATTCTTCTGACACCACTGCACTCCGGAAAATTAGCTATTTCTCTTTTAGAAAAGTGTAGACATTAAAGTACAGCAGGTTTTGTCCTGAGCTGGGGGAAGCCTCCTAGTAAAACCTCCACTAGGTTCCCGGATCTGTTTCTGCAGTCTTGGTTCCTCCCAAGGTCACCAGTCCTTAGACAAAGCCTGGCACAAATGAGTTGCTCAGTGTTGGAGGCATTTGCACCTGGTTGTAATTGTTGTACTGATTTAAGTATTAAAATAAGTGCATAATGGGCTTATGAGTTAATGATAAGAGTTATTTATGATATGTATGAGTTAATGATACCAGTCAGTTAATGATGCTGCATTTCTGGTGTGGAAGAAATGATCACACAGAATTGTAAATAATAAATAAATGTTTAGAAATACGAGTTTGGTGGGAGCAAAGGGGATCTAGAATAAAGTCTTAAAGGATCTAAAATGTCTCTTTTTATTCCAGGCAGAGGCTCATTCCAACAGGCTGAAAGCCCAGGCCTCCATGATGGCTGCTGTTGCTTGTGCTGCTGTTCCCAAAATCACCATCGTCATCGGGGGCTGTTACGGGAGCGACAGCTACGTCATGGTAGGGGTGGGGTCAGCCCGAGGGCTTGGGACACACCTTTCACACTGTGCTAAAACTTCACAGCCCTGCAGTTTTAAAACAGTCCGTTACCTCGATCTGTCACCTGCTTTTTAAGTAGGAAGTGCAGCACAGGACATGATTACTGAAAATTAAACATGTAAGAATGAAACATGTAGGTCCTTGGAGTTAAAACTCAAATACCAAAATAGCAATATTGAAGGCAGTGGGGATGGTTTTTGGTGGTTCCTACCGCTGGGTGTCTGTGCTGATACAGGAGCTGTGTCATTAATGCTTTACAAATCCAAGTGTGTTCCATTCTGCCTTGATCTTCATTGTGCCATCCCACAGATACCTTTTGTGATTGACTTCAGTGAGTTTCACTGTGCTTTTGTTTTTTCTTTGTAGTGTGGGAGATCGTTCAGTCCAAACTTTCTGTTTCTGTGGCCTAATGCAAGAGTTGCTCTTGTGGATTCAAGACATTTCTCCACAGTCCCACAAGCTGGGGACAGTGACTCTACAGATGAATCAGAGCTGAAGCAGCTGAAGACAAAGTAAGGACATTAATTGCCTACTTTTGTTCATCTTACAGAGCACCATATCCCAAGCTAATAAA
Source organism: Pipra filicauda (assembly GCF_003945595.2). Taxonomy (NCBI): domain Eukaryota; kingdom Metazoa; phylum Chordata; class Aves; order Passeriformes; family Pipridae; genus Pipra; species Pipra filicauda. The sequence continues at coordinate 676,997 of NW_024104415.1, forward strand.
GCAAACCTGAACCTACTGAAAAATATTTTAAATTTCCATGTAATTTTATGTCTCTCTGTTAGGATCTTCTCAAGCTGGTCTGTGCTGCAGAATGGTCAGATCTGTTGTGTTATTTTCTGCATTCAGATTCATTTTAACAGCAGTACTGCATGGAACTCTTTGCTTGTTTCAGCTATGACTTTTTCACTGCCCTGATGTTTTCATCATGCTTTTAAGCCTGTTCTGTCCTCTCCAGGCTTGAGGAAGAAAGCAGTGCATTTTACTCCTCTGCCAGACTCTGGGATGATGGAATCATTCTACCTCAAAACACTAGAAAGGTGGGTTTTCCTTTTAGTATATCTTTTTCGCAGATCTCACAAGGATCTGGCAGCAAATGTATAAGCCCATGACTCACTCAAGATCAGCAGCATGTTGATTCCAGACCTGGGGCTCCCACTGCTCACTCCTGTTATTGTGGAATTTAGCTCTGTAATTCTCATCCTTTCTTTTTCCCCATTAGTTTATCCACAAAGTTTCTGTTGAATTCTGGTTACTTGATCAGAGCATTTCCTCACTGAGCATCTCCATTGAGTTTACCCTTTGATTCTGTATCTGAATCCTTTTTTTTTTTCATATAATCACCCATATCTTCAACTCTCTGAAGTTCAGGCTCCTCACCATCCCCATTGTTTCCATTCTTTTGTCCTAGGATGTTGCTTTTTGCAACTTTCTCTTCTTTCTTGTAATTTGCTGTGTCCGTTTGGGATGCCCCCCTGGCTTTGTATTTATTTGAAGTTGGCAGACATCTCTTCATTCTTTCTAAAAGCCACTGCCTTTGTTCTTCTATTTTTCCTTCATTAGCAATAAAAATGTTCTTTGCACTTCTGAAATTTGTTCACATGAAGATCACAAATACTTGAAGATCTCAATCTGTCCTGGTTTCAGCTGGGGTTAAACCACAATACAACCCTTCTAAGTATGGTACATATTTATGGAACTATGTGGATTTAAAATATTTTTTGTGGAGTTCATGGGAACTTTGATAATGGGGGAGCACCAAGAAGTGTTTTTTAGTCCTAGAGCCCTGAAATTCCCTTCTCTGGGAGCTACACATGAAAAGAAAATATGTGAGAGTTGAACTGTTCATTTTAGCATGTTCAGTGCTTCACAAAAAGAAGGAACAAATAAGTGCAGAACTGGTAAGTTTTACTGTTTGTTTTGTTTTTTTTTTTTATTAGGGCTCATTGCTTATATTGGTTTTTTTTGTTTTTAATTAGGTGATTGCCCAGTGCTTGGACATCATGGAACAGCAGAAGTACCAGGCTGTGTCTCCGTGTCGCTATCCCATCATCAGGATGTAATCTTCACCCTCAAACCAGCAGCCCTGCAGAGCCAGCACCACCTGCCAGAACTCTTAGTGTAAAGGATTTTCTAATTCTTTGATATATTAATAAAAATGTTGAACAATTGAAGACAAACAAGAAGGACAGATTTTAAGTCTATTAGCAGGAAGTTTTTATTTTCAACTAGAGCCTCTTTTAACATCAGCTGAAAGTTTATTTTGTGAGAAGGAAGGATAAAGCTGAGCATCTGTAGCACTCTAAGGAAGCAAAATCAGCCCAAGGGATAACAATTGCTTGATTTTTTTCATGTTCATGTTTTAGCATGAAATACAGAAATCAAGAAAATGCACTTTGGCAAAAGAAAGGAGAAAGAGCAAACACACAAGGAGTGTGTGCAGTTTGCAGCCTTACTGAAGAACAAAACTCTACCTGCCACCAGCCCTGGGCCACCCAGTTCAGGTTCCCAAAGCAGCTGTGGAAAGGCTCCACTTGGATTGCTCTGAGGATACTAAAGCAGTGACCAAGAGGGGATTTAAATCCATAATACTTCAGTATAGGCTAAAAATTCTCAAACATGTAATGGAGCAGAGACTGTTACACATAATGTTACCACGTGTACAAGTGCTGAGGTTACACTCTGCTCTTTCAGGCATCTTTCACTCTGCTGCAGCTACAAGGATTAAATTTATAAAAATGGAACCACCACCACACCAAACTTGTGGTGTTTTAACTGGAAATTATGGCAAAGGTTGTATTTAAAAAATACCTGATCAAGCATATTGAAGAATCATGGCCAAAATTGAAGTGCTCACTGTGAATGAAGCAGCCACAGAAACGAAAGGGGATGTCGAAGGATTGTAGGTCACTGGAGTGGCTGTAAACGGAGACTGCCCCTTTGGGAGCTGGAACAGACCCACGTGAGGCATGGCTGGCAGGGTCATGCTCTCTTGAAGCACCCATGGAAGGTCACAGGGATGTTCACCTCCACCTCGGCCCGGGCCACCTCGCTCATGTCCTTGGCACTGAGGATGAGCAGGTAGGCGGGCTTGGGCCCCGTGCCTGGGCTGACCACGATGCTCAGCACAACCCCTGCAGTGAAAACACAAAGGGGATGTCCCAGGTGAGTGTGGGAAGTGTCTGTCCCTGGGGCTGGGCATGGGAGAGCAGCCACTTGCACTCAGAACACTGTAAATCCCATTGGAATTGTGTGATCAATGGTGCTGAGGGAGGTGGTGAGTGACACTGGCTCAGGCTGTACAGAGAAGTTGTGGCTGCCCTGTCCCTGGAAGTGTCCAAGGCCAGGTTGGACGGGGCTTGGAGCAACCTGGGATAGTGGAAGGTGTCCCTGTCCATGGCAGGGGGCTGGAATTAAATGATCATTAAGATCCCTCCCAACCCAAACCATTCCATGATTCTATGATTGTATATTTATTTCTCATACTATTTGGGCTCTTGACACTGCTGGCTTTGCCAGCCTGTGGTGCTGTGGCACAGCAACTCCTATAATTCTTTTTAAAACTGTGAGAAAATTGCCAAAAAGCTAAAAAATTAAGACAACAGTTCACCTAGACCTTGAGGTCTTTCTCCTCTGTTTTCATTCAGTCTTAATTTTCCTGTATTTCCTCAGAAACTTCCCACCACCATTTGTACCTGGCACATCTGGTCCAGGAGCTGCCTGCAGGCTCTGCCCCTGCCCACCTCTGGCCCAGCCCTGCAGCCAGCCTGGTGTCAGCTGACAGAAACCTTCCCACTCCCAATGCCATGGACCCAAACCCCATGAGCATTACCATCATCTTCCTCCAGAGCATCCGGATGTGAAACAAAGATGGGCTCCGACGGGTACGAATCCGGCTCCTGCCACACCCAGGTCTCCTTGGTCTTAACATTCAGCTTGCAAAGCTAAAGGAGGGGAAAACCAAAAACCCCAGCTCAGAAATATTCTTTGTTGTCCTCAAACTGAACCCATCACCCATTCTTTGACAGTTACCCTGTCTGGGACAAAGTGATTCAGCCCCAGCCCATACGTGTACGTGTACGGCTTCCCACTGTATTTCTTGTAGTTGATCTGTGGGAACTCAAAGGCTACAATAAAAAATAAATATATAAAAGCATGAGGATCAGTGGGACAGGGAGTGCAGGCAGTACTTGTGCTGTTGGGATTTGGGGTCTCATTTGTACCGTGACGTGGCCCCGAGAAAATCACTTCAGGCTCCAGCCAGATTGTCTCGTCGCTGTGCAGCGTCGCTGTGGCTGTCGTGTAGGGCAGGGTGACCAGATTCTTCCCTGTGTCAGCCTGGCACAAAGAGAAACGCCCAGGACATTGGAGGAACACATTTTTGAGTCTCTTTGCACAGATCTGTTGCAAACATTGACCAGGGAAGGCGGCAGGACATAGCAGAGCCTCAGGAGCTGCAGGGAGGTAACTGCTGCCGTGTTCTTGGCAGTGGTGCAGAACTGTCTTGCTCCTCAGCCATCACTGTGCTCGTAAACACAACTTTCTTCCCCTCCTTGGGGCATTCAGAGGTTTTCATTAAGCACTGCCACGTGGGCTTGCCCTTCTCACTTGATCCGCAGCCCAATGAGCTCCATGGGCGGCTCAGCTGAGCACAGCCCTGGCAGCCCCTGGCCCACCCACCGGGGACCAAGAGAGCTGGAAAGGAACCCAACAGCCGCCAGCCAGTGAGCTCTGTGCCAGGCTGGCAGCTCCAGGGACCTCACACCGAGAGCTAGAGGACTGAACCACACATGTTCCTTCTCTGCCCCCTTCTCTGCTCCCAGGAGCAGTACCTTCCAGGATTAACTGCTGCCCCACAGCCTCTGCTATGAACAGAAATGTATGGAATCATCAAAGGGTTTGGTTTAGGAGGGACCTCAAAGCCCATCTCTTTCCATCCCCTGCCATGGGCAGGGACACCTTCCACTAGACCGGGTTGCTCCAAGCCCCGTCCAAACTGGACTTGAACACTTGCAGGGCTGGGGCAGCCACAACCGCTCTCAGCAGTTGTATGGAGAACAAACCAGAATAACACTGATGAGCTAAAGCAAAAATAAAGTTTCTCTGAGGACCTCTACTTTAAATTTCCTCTTCTCATTAAAATGTTGAATTTGAACCAGGCAGAGCCCTGTGCTGGCCCAGAGCGGGTACCTTGTCGATGTTGAGGGGCAGGACATATCTGCGGGCCTCGGGCTGCGGGGCCTTCTCTGCGTGGCGCTTCACCTCGTCCCAGTTTGCCCGGAGGTTGACCAAGTACAGGTAATTGTAAATAAACTCAAACCTGCAGGGAAACAGAATCACAGAGAGAAACAGAGATGGGTTTGCAAGTCGGAGTTGAAGTGCAGATGTTTTTTTCCTAAAATTCAGTAGATTCATAGAATGGTTTGGGTTGGGAGGGACCTTAGAAAGCTCATCCAGTTCCACCCCCTGCCATGGGCAGGGACACCTTCCACTAGCCCAGGTTGCTCTAAGCCCTGTCCAACCTGGCCTTGGACACTTCCAGGGACGGGCTAGCCACAGCTTCTCTAGGCACACAGAGTAACATGAGTCCCAGTCCAGCTCCTTGGCAGAGCTGAACTTTGTGTGCACCATTTCCCCTGGGAGGAAAACCAGCAATTTCTGGTGCTCAGCACAAGCACAGGATGGGGCTTGGAACAACCTGGTCTAGTGGAAGGTGTCCCTGTCCATGGCAGGGGGTGGAATGAGATGAACTTTAAGGTCCCTCCCAACCCAAACCACTCTGGGATCCTATGATTTTATGCCAGGATCAGCTCAACTCAAGGTGTCCTGGGTATGCAGCCGACACAGGGTTGGGCTTCATCATTTCAGAGCCACATTTCTGTGTTTCCACAAAGACCAGCATTCAAATCTCACCCAGACCCTGCTCAGTGCAGCCCCAGCCAAAATAGCATCAGCCCTCGGCAGTCACTGACATTTGTTAAAGTAAATAAAAGATAGAAATATTTTTTCTCTTGGAAAATGAATGTTAAATAGGCTCCTTGCACCTCTGGATAACTCCATGCTCTGTAGTCTGCATGTCCCCATGTGTTAGTGTTTAGATGAGTTGGTGCCAAGTGCCAGAGGTGATTCCAACGGTGTCTTGTGCAGGGCTCCACTGCCCTCCCCAGCTCGTGCAGGGGAAGTTGTGGTGCCCCAGGCCCCTCGGACTCACCCCTTCCATGTGCAAAGGTCGACGATCAGGAACCCGTTGTCCTCGTAGGTGTTGATGTGGTGGAAGAGGTTGAAGGCCGAGGTGCGGTACTTGAGGTTGAGGAGCCGGCCCTTCTTCTTCTCAGCCACGTGGATCCACACCTGAGGACCAACCAGCAGCTTTGCTTAGGCTCAGGGAAATGAAGGTGAAACCAATACCATGGACCTCCCAGTGTTGGGCTGGCTGCCCAGGCCAGCCCATTTGGGGACGCCCCTCTGCTTACCCCCATGGTTTCGTTTGACTCAAAGCAGTCCATGTAGTTGGCTCCCCAGAGGCTCCAGGAGGAGAGGAACTTGAGGAGGTTGATTTTCACTGGTGTTTCCACAAACACGATGTAGTTTGGGGTCAGCCCAAAGCTGTTTAGAAATGCAGGGGGGGCACATCAGGCTCACTGGCTTAGTTTGGACAACAACCACAAAGTGCTTCATCTTATCACATGGATCATCCCCTACAATTACCCTGATTTTGGTAAATCACCTAGTTTTTGTTGCTGATTATGTGTGAGAACAAGTCCCTGGTTCCAGCTGACCCCATGGAATGTTACCTGTGGACATAGGACGGCTTAAACCTGTCACTGCAAGGGAACTGCACCACCACCTGTGACTTGTTGATCGGGTCCTCCTTATCTGGAATGGGACAGGTGAGGGGTTAACAGAAGGTCTCACATAGTCTGTGCTTATTTACCCAGTAAATGTCTGCCTTCAACACAAAGGAAATTCATGGTTTAGAAACCACTTGAAAATGTTTCAAATACAACACTTAAAAAGTAAATAAAATCTAAGGAAGCTTGAAAAAAAAAAAACCACCAACCCTCATTTACAGGATAAGATTTTCCCAGGTGGCTCAGAGGCGGGATTGACTGACCTGCCTGCAGTGGAGGAATCCGGATGATGTTGTAGGCCAGGGCAAAGTTTTTTCCAAAGCAATTCCCAATGTTGTAAACTGTCCCATCATTCTCAATGTGGGGATGAGCCGTTACCCCGTTAATGGACACATATTTACAGAGATCCACCTGGAGAACAAAATGGAGACAATCAGGAGCTTCCCTGGCAGGAGATGGGGAGTCACTGGCTCTGCAAGTTGTCATGAGTCAACACATTCTTGCATTGGATGTGAGAAGTTCTTTTCTAAGGCTGCAATTGAGCTCCAATTTGCAAACTCCAGCCAAGCACGAACATGGAGTTGGAGCTCCAAGGGCTGGAGCTTTTCTGCTCTGGAGACAGGCTGGGAGAGCTGGGGGTGTTCACTTGGAGAAGAGAAGGCTCCAGGGACACCTCAGAGCCCTTCCAGTGCCTAAAGGGGCTCCAAGAGAGCTGGACAGGGACTTGGGACAAGGATCTGGAGGGACAGGACAAGGGGGAATGGCTTCACACTGCCAGAGGGCAGGGTTAGATGGGATATTGGGAAGGAATTGTTGGCTGTGAGGGTGGTGAGGCCCTGGCCCAGGTTGCCCAGAGAAGCTGTGGCTGCCCCATCCCTGGAAGTGTCCAAGGCCAGGTTGGATGGGGCTTGGAGCAACCTGGGATTGTGGAAGGTGTCCCTGCCCATGACAGGGGGTGGAGCGAGATGAGCTTTAAGGTCCCTTTCAACCCAAACCAGTATGTGATTACATGATTTTCATTCAGGACAAAACCCCACCTGCTTAATTGTCTCTAAGGTGTCTGGGTTAATCCTGGTTATGAAGTTGGTCTCAGTGCAGGCATAATAATCCTCACCCACAGGGTAGACATTAACCAGGGCATTGTCCGTGACCTCCACACCTTTGAAGTAGGAGAAGAACCTGAGCAGAGAGAATGGACAGGCAGTTAGGGCCTCTGGGAAGCAGGAGCTCTGTGGGACATGGCAGCAGTGGCTGCAGGACCCCAGTACCTGGAGAAGATGTTCTTGCAGGGGTCTGGGTACGCGTAGGTGCCAAACTCCGTTATGACAATCCTTTTCTCTGTCATTGCTCGCACATAACAGTCAGTCCTGATAAACCTGGGAGGGTGAGGAGGAGAAATCCCCTTACATATAAAACCACAACAGGCTGTGCAGTTAAATATGAATAAATACAAATAAATATGAATATTCCTGTGATAAAGCTCATGAGAGCCCCGGGTCCCCACAGCCTCATGTTTCATCTGGAGCTGGTTTAATGATATCACTGATACAGCTCTTCCAATAATCCCATGGACTAAAAATAACCGGTGCCTTCCAGAGCCTGTCCCCAGCACTCACAGTCAAGCAACTGCTTCCTGATTTATTCGTTTCTTGGAAAACCACCACGTACCTTCTGTGGTAGGTGACGTGCCCCTCCTTGAAGTCAAACTTGTGGAGCAATGCCTGGCCATCGAAGAGGTGGTAATAGGGCTCTGAGCCCACCTCAAACAAGCCAGGACCACACCTCAGGAGGCTTCCTCGCAGCCAGGTGGGAATCCTGCCTGTGGGAGAGGCAGTGTTGGGATGCACACGGCAAATCAGACCAAGGAATTTTTATGGTGACAACAAAAAGAACAAAACTTCGAATTAATTTTTTTAAGGCTTATGCAACTTCTTATTTAAACATACATGAGGTCTTGAAACTGTTTTCTTCCCCTCCACACCTGCTGTAGACCAAGACATTCAGTACTGAAATATCTAAAGGTTCTCCCATCCAATCTGTCCTTCCTCCACCCCAAATCCCTAGCCCTGTGAGGTCCTTTACTTCCAGCCCTTGTAAAGTCTCTGAGCCCTGGAGGCCCCTGAGCTCTGAGAACAAAGCCAGGCAGGAGGAGATCAGGGACCAGACCAACCTGTGACGTGGGTGGTCACTGGAGAGGACAGTTCCTCCACCGTCTCAAAGAGCTTCTTGTAGCCCCCAGCTGGATGCTCCACTCTGGAAGGGCAAAGCTGGGTTAGCCCGAGGTGGGCAGTGCTGGGAACCCCCTGCCAGGGAGGGGCAGTTCTTCTGGACACACTGAGCCATGACTTGCAAAGAACTTGAGGCATCAGGAGGGAAGAGCACTAGAACTGCATGGGGGGAAAGGCTGAGTGTGTGGAGGGAGAGGGAACACCGAGGGGAAAGCCCACACCACAGCCCTGCAGCAAACACTCCTATCCACTGATAAATCCAGGATAGTCCAGACATTAGGAAGCAGAATCCAGCTTTTATCTCCCAGGTTTTGGAGAAGCATTTTTTTGCCTTTTTTCTTTCTTTTTCTTTAAGCAAAGAATTAATTGTTGGATTCCAATTTTATCACTGCAAAGCCCATGAAGACACAGCTGACAGACCAGCGTGCTCTGCCCAGAGCGGCTGTGGCTGCCCCATCCCTGGAAGTGTCCAAGGCCAGGTGGAACAGGGCTTGGAGCAACCTGGTCTAGTGGAAAGGGAGTGGAATGAGATGGGATTTAAAATCCCTTCCAATCCAAACCCATTTGGGATTCTACGATTCTACTCCAAATACTGGACTATCCCCTGGAACCCAGAGGTGAGCCTATCCTCCTGGATCAGAACCACACCTTGGAATGGGAAGTACCATCCCCCTCCTCCTCCTGCCCCCTGAACCACACTGACCCCCGACCTCACAGCTGCCCCAGCCAATGCTCCATCAACATGGTGATCCATGATGCTCTCCCATAGAGAGGAGCTTCAGGAATACTCACTGGCTGTACATCCTCTCCCCGATGAAGGGCCTGAGCCTCCAGCAGCCAAGCTCAGAGCAGAGCCTTGTGCAGGGTATTTATGGGGTGCTGAGCCCTGCCCAGGGAAGCCCCTGCCAGTGAGAGCCCCCTGGGAACAGAGCTGGCTTTCACCACCCAAATCCTCCCGGGTTTGGGAGCTTTTGTCCTGCCCTCCACACAAAAAAGGGCTTTGACTGCTTTTGTGAGACCTAAATTCTTCCCAAGCAGAAGTGATTACAAAGAAAAAAATCCCAAGGAGTGAAACGGAGCGTGCTGGAGCCATGCCAGGCATTGGCACTGGCACTGGGCCCTGCTCTGGCACCACAGGGCACAGGAGACCTGCCTGGATCCAACATGGACCCAGGGCAGCACGGAATGGCTCTTCCAGAGCCTCCCCTTGGAGTGACAGGACATAGAGACATCCAGAGATAAGGAGATGCCAGTGTCAAACATCCTGGAATATCCTGAGTTGGAAGGGTCCCACAGGGATCATTGAGTCCAATCTCTGGACCTGCCCAGGACACCCCAACAATCCCCCCCGTCCCTGAGAGCATTGTTCAAACGCTGCTTGAGCTCTGGCAGCCTTGGGGCCATGATCACTGCCCTGGGGAGCCTGTTCAGTGCCCGACCACCCTCTGCAGAAAGAACCTTTTTGTGATATCCAAACTATATATCCCCTGGCATAGCTCCAGCCATTCCCTGATCCTGTCTCTGGTCACCAGAGCAGAGATCGGAGCTGCCCCTCAGGAGGAGCTGCAGACCCCAAGGTCTCTCTCAGACTCCTTCTCCAGGCTCGTCATCAGGAACCACCTGTAGCAAGAGTCAACATTTATGAAACAATAGTGCTGTAAAGAGTGATTTCAAAGATTAATGAAATCAGAGAGTTTAGTGCTGTCCCCTCACAGGCAGCTCATGGCAGAGGATGAAGATGTTCCATAATACCATGTACATTTGGGTGCTCCTCCCATATAGATGGAAACAGTGATCAAAGCTGGGGTGAAAGGAGAAAAATAGACTTTAAACATCCCTCTGTTTGATCTGCTGCCACAGCCATCACGTGAAGCTTGGCTTCCTTCCCTGGTTTTGTTTGTTTGCTCCCTCTTTTCAAGGCAGTGTTCTCATTTGGATTGAGGGTTCATTTAAGGCTTCTCACTGAAGGCACTGAGCCTTCAGGAGCTGTGACTGAGGCCTCCCATTAACTCTTTGGATTAATAACCATAATTATATGGTAATTTCTCAGTGGAAGTCTCCTGGCAATAAATAATATAAACTTGAGTGCAAACTCAAGGCCTCTCAGCATTGCAAGTCATGTGGAGACTTTTAATTAATTCCAGGACTCAAAACAGCATCTTAATGTTTGATGTCATGAAAATTCCATGTTTCCATGGTGACAGCATCTTCCCAGGCCCCATCCTTCTCCAGGCAGAGATCCCAAAACATCTCTGGTCCCACACACCAGCAGCCAAGTTCTCCTCCTGAATCTTACCTGACCAGGCAACTCTTCTGGTGTGACATCGACACCAGAACAGCACAGGACAGCAGACAACCTACAAACTCATTACAGAACTGCTCTTCCTTGCAATTAATACCATTAGAAAGGAGTTATTGGTGCTAATTAGCAAAAAGTGTGCTCTGAGGCACAAGCACCAGCAACTCCGCCTGCTTTTCTCTGCGGGAAAAGGAGGGAACAGTTATTGACCTCTGTCCATTTCAAGTGGATTAAAATACTCAAAGGCTGTAAAAAGGAAGGTGTGAGTAGCCTTAAGTTCCATATATGGAATTTTGGTCATTGATTTGTAACGTTTTATTGTCCCACAGTGAGTCAATTTGTCCATTTATTCCCATTTTTGTTAAGCTCTGTCAAAAACTTAGAAGGGAACATTAAATAACCTGGATCAAGAACTGGGAAAAATGAGGGCAGGCCTTTAAAAGCCAAATCCTGCAAAATGTGAGCTGCTCACCTAATCAGTTACTTAACTGGAACACATAAACAAAGCATTTACACAACAGGGAACAGGTTGGGAAGTGTTGGAATCAAGTTCAGACAGGTACTGGAGTGTTAAAAGGAGTTGACTGCAGGTGTTACAAGGGAGAAACATCTTGCACCTGCCCTGCAAGTGGAAAGTTATCTACAGGACATTGAAGCATCATTAAAATAGGTTAAATGGGGCTAATTTGGGTTTCTCACTTACAAAACCTTCAAAGAAAGAGCAAAAGGATATATTTTGGGAGAAAACTGAAGCCCAGCCTCATGGTCACAGATGTAGAAGTGTACCCACTTGCTGCATCATCCATCACTCCTATTATTTTGAGAATCACACCAATAGATCCAAAATAAATTTTCCATGAAAATGTCAGAAATATACTTAAAGACTTTTAATATAAATAAATATAGAAAAGTTAATGAGAGTTTTACAGATGAGATAAACACAAGCATTTCAGGGAGGCAGATAATAATTCATGGTGAACTTTTGGCTCTCCTGGTCCTGAACTCACAGAACTTCTTTTGTTTAAAGACAAATATTTTGAGAATAGAGAAGGCACTTAGTCACAATACACAGACATTAAAACCTACACAAACTACAATAAATGGCACAAATTCCTGACCAGACATTAAAAGGTTACAAGAGGCAGGTCATTAGTTTCCCATAGAAAACCATATATAAATTTTTGGTTAACAACAGCTTTGTGCTTATTTTCACATTTTCCTACATACATTATATTGTAATAATTTGTAAACAGATAAATATTTCTCTCTTAGAAGTTATTCAAAAGTATCTGCATAAAAAAAAGGGTATTTTGGCACCTTTCAGCACCTTATCCATGTAAACATTTCTTCCTTCTACACAGAGCCAGCATCAAATTCCTGCAGCAATTCCTCTGGTGAATCACTCAGACTCACATCCAGGAGATAAATGCCTCAAGTGTGGTGACATTAATACCTCAGGCTCCGAAACCTGGGCTTCCTCAGGCTGAGCATGGGCTGCTTGATGGTGGGTTTGTTCTCCAGCAGCATCGCTTCGCTCTCCGTCGTTGGAAACCTGTTCTGGTAGATCTGGGGGTATTCCCTCTGGAACTGAGCATACACAAGCAGCAATCACAATAAAATCCCACACTCCACCAAAAGACTCCAGCTAAAAAAAAGTCTGTTTTACCCAACTGGGAGCCAAGATTCACCTGCTCTGGAGCGGTTCTCCCAGAAAACCTTACTTACGACTCTGATTCCATCTCATTTCAATTCCTGCAGATACACAGCTAAAGGAAAATACCTGGAATCAGACGCATATTTGTGACATTTGGCCTGTTCCCTGTGTCAGGCCTTGGGAAGAGATGACTAACTGTAAATAATCTATACAGTAAATACACCTGAACATCAGCCAAACCTTTCCACTGCTGGATTCAACCTACCCCAAGTACCCAAAGCTGAACAATCATTGCAAAAGTTGTGACTTATCACACCATGGCTATCCCAGCTCAAATGGCAGGACTCTAATGATATGGTTCTGTGAAATTTAAAAGTCAGCTTTGCTCACTTGTGGCTCTCACAGTACAATTTGCTTTTGGACTTTGTGAGAATTCATCAAAAATTTAAGTATCTACTTTAAGTTTTACTATTAAAAGATTTTAGTTTATTTCCTTCCTCCTCTTTCACCTGTTGCTGTGAATCACATCTTAGCGCTCACTTATTCCAAGTTTTAATCAACTCTAATTAACTCTTTTTTACAGGCAGGAAGTTTTAATGATCTTGAACCAAAGTCCAGCCTCACTTTTACAGTCCAAGAAAGTTTCTACAACACACATGAAACTCAGTGTGGCAGGAGCTGGAGGAGGGGCACCAAAGAGTTCCTGCTCTGAAAAGCTGCTTGTTCAAATTTGAGTCACAAGATTTGCTTAGGAGATTCCAGGACAAGTACAAAGCTATTCCATTGGGCAGAAGAACTTGCCAAAGGTTTTTCTGCAAAAGAAAAACCCCTCCAGGATTAAATCCTGCCAGAACTGCTGTGTTTTAGCTTTAGTATTAGGCAAGATATTAGTAGGCCAGAGAAGTGCAAGATAATCTTGAGGAATATAAACGTTACAAAACACAAAGCCAAGGCCACAAAAAGAACAATTCAGGATTGCGAACAGATAAGAGGTTGGTCGCTGGTCTCCTAAAGCAAAAAATTATTGCTTTTAACACCTATTAGTTTTAAGCCCACTTATGGCATGTTAATGGTGACTTGTTGGCCAGTGCACCACAGGACACCAGGCTATAATTCCATTAGGTATTATTTAATGGAGAGCAGGATCTCAGAGTAACTTCATACTGGTTTTAAGCCATTATTTGAACACCCCAGAGACAGTGTCAAATGCTGTATGTTATCATGGAAGGTTTGGGTTGGGAAGGACCTTAAAGCTGACCTTGTTCCACCCCCCGCCACAGACAGGAACACCTTCCACTATCCCAGGTTGCTCCAAGCCCCATCCAACCTGGCCTTGGACACTTTCCAGGATGGGGCAGCCACAGCTGCTCTGGGCAACCTGTGCCAGGGCCTCACCACCCTCACAGGGAAGAATTCCTTCCCAATTTCCCATCTATCCCTGCCCTCTGGTAGTGGGAAGCCATTCCTCTCAGTATCAGAAACTGTCTTTAAAATCCCAACCAGAGCACACAAAACATCCAACAGCTCTTCTGAGCAAGTATTTCTCACCAAACACTCTCTTCCCCCCCTCTTCTGCACCAGGCTCTGTTGACTGAGCCCTTCCCTCACAAAGGCATTTCAGAAGCAGGTGAAAGTTCCTCACCTGCTTTAACTTTTTCTTTTTGTCCTTCACAGACAAGTTTTTATCCTTGATAATGTTCTCCAAGAGCTCTGTCACTGCAGCTTGAGAGGTAGAAACCTTTTGTTCCTCGAACTCCTGAGGAGTGATTTGTTTGCAGTAGGAATACGTTGGCAATATGGCACAAATTTCTTCCTTGGGACATTTGCACTGGAAGAAAAAGAGGTCTGTAAATACTCAACTGATTCTGTACTATTTCAGTAAGAACTCACAAACATCCACACCCACTAACTTACAGTGGCATCACAGCTGCAAAACATTATAATTAATATCTATACACTGAAACCATACTGGTTTTATTTGCATTTTCCCATCCCACCTTCAGAACAATTAGCAAATGAATTTAAACTCCCCTAGTACCACCAACCTGAGCCACCCTCGCGTATTCAAGGTGGTCTCGCACAGCGACCTGCAGGTGAGTTGGGACCTGGAATATTTCCTGCTGATGGTCCATCAGAAATGAAACCAGTCGTGTAGAAAGCAGCTCATCCAGGTCCGCTTCCTCTGCACAGCGCAGCACACAGCGGGAAAACGTCTGGATCAGCTGGGAGAGTCCAGTATATCAGTAAGTACACACAGTTGTGGATTTATTTGCCTTCTCTCCACTCTACACAGTGGCACAATAAATTCTTCACACCAATTTTCACCGCAATTTTTCTTGCCTGCACCACTGGTCAAGCAAGGAAGGAAACTGATTTTAGGGTTTTTTAAAGTAACTTCTTATAACCTAAGACTTCTACTTCTCTTGAACTGAACAGCACCTTCAATTAAGAAATACATTATAAAGAACCTATAGAAACCTACAGAAAAATGTACATCTTCACAGAATCACAGAATAGAATCACAGACTGGTTTGGGTTGGGAGGGACCTTAAAGCCCATCCAGTTCCACCCCCTGCCATGACCAGGGACACCTTCCACTAGACCAGGTTGCTCCACGCCCCATCCAACCCGGCCTTGGACACTTCCAGAGATGGGGCAGCCACAGCTCCTCTTCAATGTTATAATTCTAAATGGCACTCGGGTGAGAAATCAGACTAAAGTACTCTTTTAAGAAGTGATTTCTCTTCTCCCCCCTACATAAACAAAAGCAATGTGAATATTTGAAGTCTCTTAGGATGGAGACAAGAAAGTGCTTGTTCAAGTCAGATTTTTGTGCATATTCTGGAGGTGAAAAATCTGCCTGTTAATACTTGCAGCATGCTGAACTTGAGGTTCTTGTCTCACTGCTTTAAACAGTGATTCTGAGCATAACTTCAGCGATACTCTTACAATAACAGGCATACTGCCCTTGTGGCTCTCTTACCAAGGACCTGTTGCCCATGGCATTGTGCAGCCGTGGCATGTCAACATTCCCACTGATCCGGGTGATCATCCGCATCAGGAGCTGGAGCCTCCTACGGTTTGGGGGTGGGAGCAGCAAACAGCAGATCTGCAGAGCTTCCACAGCAATCCTTTCCAAGTGAGGCTGCAGGAGATCTGCAAGTCAATTGCAAAGACAGCTGGCATTAAGATTTGAATCAACTCTCAGTGTATTTTTTACAACAGTACCAGAAATCTCTTATTTTACCAAGGTGATTATCAATGTTTCAGAGAAATCTGCTGTAATGCAGTAGATAAGGTAAGGACCTTTGTTGGTGTGGTCATCTTCAACTTGCTTCATTAGGAGAAATTGCTGGGGCAATAAAGATCGTAATACAATTAAAGAATGACACTAATGTTATTCCCAGAAAATGTTATTCAAAGACCATAAAAATACATCATCTCCAACAAACAGGTCTGTGCTAATTCTCATTCTCAGTGTCTGGGGCGGGATCTCTTATCACTTACCTGAGCAGAAAGGTCAGTTACCGACACGTCAATTCTTACTCAAAAGACACTACATGTTACTATTTGTTAGCAGAGCTACAGAAACTTAAAAAATGCTATTCAGCAACCAGATTTTTTAAAAAAAAAACCTCACAAATCCATGTTCTATGCATTTCAACAAACCTAGCAACAGTGCCAGAGGTGGAGGAAGCAGAGATTAGTCAGGCCATACAACAAGCAGTACAACATGCTGTAGAAAGCCATCTTACTTTGCGTGCCAGTCAACACACAAGGGGAGGGGGTGAAAGAGCTTTCTGAGAGTTCTGTGCTGCTTCTGCAGAGTCTCTTTTTGATGGTGATTTCGGAATCCTCAGTCCTGATGTCCACTGAAGCAGCCACCCCAGGGGGATTTGGTTTTCCTTGCCCCCAGAGCCCCCTTGGCATTACTGTGATTTCAGCAACTGGTCTGTTAATGACTGTGCAGCTTCTGCAGTTCCTCCTGCCCAGTGAACTCAGAGAGTGGCGCATCTGCTTCGACCCGTGAGTGTCATCCAACAGCTCGTCCTGAAGAGCTGAGGCAGACACTCTCTTGATGCCCTGGGTTTGTGTTTGACAGATGTTATCACAGCCCACCTCCAACACAGATTTAGCTTTGTGCTCACACAGCAGTGACTGGTCTCCATTTCTTGTGATAGTGTTCACACCACCTTCCCTGAGGGAATCACATCCTCCTTTGCTACACACACTTGAAGGAGGAGCTCCGATTCTTTCCAAGGAGTAACATCTTGTCCTAAATGCTCCAGGTGGAGCTTGTTTGTTCCTGAAACCTGAAAGATTCTGACAGCTTCCTCCTATCAGATTACCAGCACTACCTTGCTGATGTCTCAGTTTATACTGCTGCCATTTCTCTGTATGTTGGTTTTGGACAGTTAGCTCTTCTGAAGAAAACCTCCTGGAAGCTTCATCTTTCTTTTTCTTGTCAGGCTCTTTGTGGATCAGACTTAGGAGAAGACACTCAGTTGACTTGAAAGAGTTCAAGTGAAGAGTTTTTGAAGGCTGTGGGTCACATTTCTCATCTTGGACAGAACGTTTTCCACTGCACAGATCTGGAATTGTGATGTAGCCACACATAACTATCAGAAAATGAAATAGAAGTTAAGATGCAAGTGGTATGAAAATGGACCAGCTCTGAAAGCTGCTACCTGAGCAGAGAAGACAACAAAGGGAAGATATTAATTTATAGTCGACTGTTAGTAAAACCTAAGAAGAATTTAGCTCAGTCCAAAAGCAATTTAACAAGATAATTGCAACCAACATGCAAGAATAAAAAAGGTAACGCACTGCAGTAGTGAGGACAGACAGAATGAGCTGTATTTTTAAGTTCCTGAATATTTAGAATGTGCGCTCAGACAGCAATTTAAATGGAAATCACGAGACAGAACTACATTTCAAATAATACTTTAATACAGAGTGAGAGCAGTGATGATCCTCCTCAGATTCAAGCTGCCACACAGATTAGGGATCAAGGTCTGCTTTGATTTACAGATTTGTTCCCCAGCTGATATGAACTTACAGTTTTACTGATCCTTTCTAAATTCATACTTACCTAAAATATTAACAAAAAGTTCATAGTATTCAAAAGTAAGTAATGGCTCTGGGAGACTGAGAAAATAATCAGCAACTGTTCTGAACACGTCCCGTTCAAACCCACTGTAAGTTGTTTGGCTCATGTCATTGTTTCTGGGCCCTGAAAAGAAGTGAAGAAAGAAAATTCACACAAAAAATTTCACAACTGCATTATAAAACAAATAATAATGAATATTCACTTTCAACACTCAAAATAGGTTTCTGTAACTTAAAAGCTCTTCAGTGACTTACAGTATGCAAGGCACTTCATAGCTGACAGCACCCAGTGAGGGAGGTCTTCTAAAATATAAACAAACAATGACATTATTTGTACATAAGCCCAAAGATTTAATGACTAATACAAACAATGGCACACATATTAAATAACACCTCAATTACAAAATACCAGATTTTAAATTAATTTTAAATATTGCTACACATGTAATTTTGACAGGATAAGGGGGAATGGCTTTTAGTTGAAGGAAGGCAGGTTTAGATTAGATATTAGGGAGAAATTCTTGGCTGTGAGGGCGGTGAGGCCCTGGCAACAGGTTGCCCAGAGAAGCTGTGGCTGCCCCATCCCTGGAAGCATCGAAGGCTAGGTTGGACAGGGTTTGGAGCAACTTGGGATAGTGGAAAGTGTCCTACTATCCTAGCTCCATTTCCCACCCAGGGAGGGTTACAAACCAAGGCAGGGGGTGGGACTGGATGAGCTTTAAGGTTCCTCCTAACCCAAAATATTCCAGGATTCTGTGACTATCTCGTTGTATAAAGAGTGAATGCAATATACCTACAAATCTTCTAGACAAATATACTGAACTGTACTGTGGTTTGGGAAAAAACTGTAAAAATACAGACCACGAAATATATTACTTATTGTCGTAATTACATCACATAGAATCCTGAAGCGAAACCAGGGAAATCCATCTTACCTGACTTGTTCTGCAGAATCACCACCCCGTGTTTGCTGGTGTTGCTCATGTTGTACATGACGTGCTCAGGGACCACCTGTGCTGGCTGCAGAACCTCCTCCAGCGACGGGAGGCCCAGGATGGTCTGCAAACTGTGGGGAGCAAGAGCATGGGGTGTCTAGGTTTGTAATAATGAAGGAAAAACCAGTTCTTTCCCTATCTATTCAAAACCAGGTGCTTAAAAAGCTCATCTGCTGTTTAATAAATTCTCACTTTCAGGAGAACAATTTGAGGACATGCTCTTCTCTGGGACAAACAGCAACAACCAGTAAGGAAGAGCATCTGTGGTACTCAAATATACTTCAGCAACAGCAAATAATCAAGAATTCCTTAAATGCAACAATTCAATGATAATAAACACACTAGGAAACCTATGTAGAGAATAGTCAGTAAAAATCTGCAACTTAAAAAGGCTGATGGGCTATTTCACACCCAAAGCACTTGTATGAGAAGGTGCTATTTATGATTTATTACTTACTGTATCAGAATGATATTTCTCCAAGTTTCTTGCACATATTGCTGGCTTATTTCTTTCCTTTGTAGTGTGTCTTCCTTGTTCTCTTTTATCACATCAGGTTTTGTTTTTTCTAGGTTTTCCTGAAAATGAGAAGTTTATAATGTAAGATAAACAAGACTCAAGATAATCCAAAATTAAGTAATTAAAAAACTGGAATCAGAAGTATAGGGAATTCTGTGGAACAATAAATTCCATATGGTATTTCAGCTTTAGCACTGAAATGTAAGCACACACAACTAAAAAGCAAAAGAGGATACTGAAAAAAGACCTGATCGATCCCCAAAGTAGCAATTTAAAAGGTAGAAACATCTCACATCCAAATGTATTTGTAAATGATTTATCCTCCTTTAGGATTGGAATCTAAATTCAGAATTTATGCACATACACAAATTTCAAATGAATAAAGGGACACACATTCAACCTTTTCCAAAAAGCTGACCAGTTAAATAATTTGTATCTTTTATTTGTCCCTCCCAATACTTCCAGAAGCAAACAAAAATCCTCCCATACCAATTTATTTCTTAATACTTCTCAATTTCTTAACTACCAAATTACTTCTCAAGCTGAAAGGCCACAACAGAACAGTGACACCAAAAGGTGATTGCTTCTAGTTTTATGTTTTTGAAGAATAAAGACAATACAAGACAACTGCAATGACGTAAGAAACAGAAGTTATTACCAGGGACTGCAGTAACTCGTGTTTTTTCAAAGTCCTCTTGGATAAATGGGGCAGTTTAAAAAGTTTTTCTTTGTCTGTAGGGAAGTTTTCCAAGTTCTCTCTTGGCGGGCTTGGTAGAGGTTTAACTGGAGATGTTGAAGGAAATCTGTAATGGGTGGGAGAGATAAGTGAAATAGATTCAGGATAGATTAGAAATGTCATAGCTGGGCTTCGGGAACGAAGATTTGGGAAAGGTCTCTACCCATGTTTGTCACAAGTGCGCTGGTGGCTAAAATCAGAAATAAAATAAGTTACTTAAGCAAAACAATACCCTGTGACTCCATACCAGTGTGACTCTAAGATTCTGAAGAGATTCAGGAAAATAAGAAGGAAAACACTGATTTTTCTTTTTCTTCATCATATGATAGATTAACTTTGGGCTATTTTTTGTGATGCCAAAGTCACGCTGAAGATGCTCAGATGTTTACAGAGCACTGAGCCCAGAATTTGAGAAGTGAAGGCCATTACCACCTTTCATTTTAGAGCTTTTTGGCTCCGTTTCCCATTTAGACTTTCTGTAAAAGGTACAGGAGAAATAAGCACATCAGGGAGCTACTACAAACCACTCCTTGACTCCCCTTCAAAGCACTGGAGTGCAGAATGTATTCCAATGAAAAGCTTGGATAGACAAGAGCATGGAAACAACCCAGAGCAGATAAGATGTATGGTCTATACTGAGAATCAGAACAAAGTAAAACACTGAAAGGAGCAAAACAATGCTAATAATTAAATTTTTGGCCCAACTGCTCAGCCTAAATCTGAGTATTTTAAAATCAAATTCTCAACCTGAAGAGCCATTAAATAATTTTCATCTCAATACCTGTACAAGGCACCATTGTCTTCCAGATTTTCAGCTCCCCACCTCCCTTTTATATCCTCAATGACGTGGTTCTTGAGGAATTTCCTCAGTAACTGCACCGTTTGCTGCCTGGTCACCTCGGGGCCGAAGTTGCTGTTATTCCTGAGAACCTCATGGAGCCAATCCACAGCTTCCGAGGCAGTGAAACAGCTCCCGTGCTTCCTGAAGTGCTGCCTGTGTTTCCTCAGGGGCATTCCCGCTCGGAAGTACTTGGTGATCTCGTTCCACTGCACGGGAAACAAAACAGCCAAAACTGGAAAATTAAAGCCTCAAGCTGAGCATTGCGAATATCAGTGGCAAGGCGTAGGGGGACCCAGCGCACCCGCATATCGTGACAGTGGGCAGGGGTTGTTCCAGGGCACCCGCATGTCACGACAGCAGGTGGGTGGCCCTAAGGCACCCACACGTCGTGACAGGAGTCACAGGATGGGAGGTAGCAAGGTACCCATATATCGTGATAGCAGGCACGGGGAGAGTGTCCCTGGGCACCCACATGTCGTGACAGTGGCCATGAGACACCACGGCACCCACACGCCGTGGCAGGGGGTGTCCCAGGGCACCCACGTGTCGCGACAAGGGCAGGGGGTCCCAGGGCACCCACGTGTCACGACAGCACCTAGGAGGGGCAGAGTCGCCTCCTGTCCAACAGCGCTTCCACGGGTGACACTGGCAGCCCGCTCCCCCGGCAGCCGCCCGCTCCCCTGGCGCAGCCCCCGCCGCGCCCCGCTCCCCGGTGCTCACCAGGCGGGTGGCGCGGTACGGCCCCGGCCCCGGCCCCGGCCCCGGCCCCGGCCCCGGCCCCGGCCCCGGCCCCGGCCCCGGCCCCGGCCCCGCCATCGCGGCCCCTCCGCCGGCCCAGGACGGGCACAGCGCCCCCTATCAGCCCACACGCCACCAACGGCCGCCGCCGTTCGAATCCGCCGGCGGCCGCGGATTGGGCGATCCATGGGGCATGTGACGCGTGACGTCATGCGGGCCGGCCCGAGGGACGGCGTGGCCGCGGGTTCGGTTCCCGCCCCGAGCGGGTCCTGAGCAGCGTTACAGGCGTTAATTACCTAACAGCGATGAGCAGTAATCAATTAATCCCAGCTAATTACTTAACATTAATTACCGTGCTGTGACACCTGGCCCCACCTCATGTCCGAGCCGCTCCAGAGGTGAAGGTGTGGCTTGGCAGCACCTCAGGAGGATGAGTGGATGTCAATAAAACTTGTTCTGTTTGTGAAACTTTGATCTCATTGTCAGGGGAGAAGGAGATAAAAACCTACATGAAATGTTACCTTTTGCATAGAATCCCAGAATGATTCGGGTTGGGAAGGACTTTAAAGCTCATCCAATCCCACCCCTTCCATGGGCAGGGACACATTCCACTAGCCCAGGTTGCTCCAGGCCCCATCCAACCTGGCCTTGGACACTTCCAGGGATGGGGCAGCCACAGCTTCTCTGGACAACCTGTGCCAGGGCCTCACCACCCTCACAGACGAGAATTTTTTCCTAATATCCAGACTAAATTTCCCCTCTCCCAGTTTGAACACATTACTCCTTGTCCTGCCACTCCAGCTCCTGATAAACAGTCTCTCTCCAGTTCCCTATAGCCCCTTCAGACACTGGAAGGTGCTCCGAGGTCTACGCAACCCTCTCCTCTCCAGGCTGACCAGCTCCAGACTCTCTCCATAGGGAAGGCGCTCCACTCCTCTTATCAACTTCATGACTTTCTCTGGACTTGTGCCAACAGTTCCATATCCTTCCCATGTTGGGGACACCAAAACTCTACCCAGTGACCCAGGTCAGGTCTCACAAAAGCAGAGCAGAGGGGGAGAATCATCTCCAACCTAGTGGCACACTCCTTTGGATGCAGCCCAGGATTCAGAGCATCTTCCCAGACAACACTCGAAGAGGCAGGTGGGGCTGACGCACCTCTTAGGTCCCATGGGATCAGTACAGAGCTTACATGCAACATTAACTGCTCTAAAAAATGTGTCCTTTCAGCTCCCCCCTTCATCCTGGGCATTTCCTACAGATACAGGTACTCTAGAGACCACTCTCCCCAAAAAAACCACCAAACCAACCCCAACAAGTATTACAACAGCATGGCTTTCATCGTTTGGCTTTTAAGCTCAGATCCTCTAGACCAAATATATTTGTAACCTGGGAGATATAAATACCCCACGAGTGTTTTATTTCACCTTGATGCAGCCATCCATTGCTCAGATGCTTTAGTCACACCCCTTAAACTTCTTTTATAGTCAATAAAGACACACAAATACCTCAGACACTTTTATAAGAAAGAATAAAACCATCACTGCAGTGAGAAAACACACCAGCATAACAAATAGACTGAAGCAATGGATGGCTGTATCAGACTCAAAGCTACAGCCCAGGGAAAATAATAGAAATAAAAATCCAAAACACACAGGCATCTAAGTGGTGCCTCCCAGCATAACCAGGGCTCAAACACCCCTGGGAAAACTATATAACCAGTATAGAAAAGGGCTGGCTGTGCTGCTTTTATGTGCTTGCAAAAGGATTTGCAGGTGCCACTCAGAGCTGGTTTCTGGTAACTTCTCTCAGGTGTTTGAGCTGTGGCACCTGCTGGAGACCATTCAAAACTCAGTGAAGATGTATTAATTACTGATTAGAATAAGAAAGATCTGTATTCTCTTATTAAATTCAAAAACTTCAGGGATCTTTTTCATCACTTACGTTACAACCACTCACCTCCTGTTTTCCTTTCTCATTAAACTGAGAACAAACCAAGACACAAATGCTGATTTTCCCACTAACCCAGGCTCTGAACCTATGCAAGGGTATAAATCAATTTAGTGATTATCTTAGGGAAATCCCCCCATGAGTAAAGCCTGCAGAAAGTGATGACTCCAAGTGTTTTACAATGGATTAAATGGATTACTTCCCATACTCCTTCTCTCAGGTCATTTAAAAATGTAATGCTTGATGTATTTACATCCAACCTCCTGCTTACAAATGATGTAATACATTTTGTAAACCTTCATCTCTTAGAGCAAGTAAAGAGATTTTAGGGACATGTCTGTAAAAGTGTGGTGTATTTTTATCCCCCCACACTCATGAATAGATGCAATCAACTGGAAATATAGTCACCCTTAAAAATGATTGGAGGGCACCTTCAGGTCACTAAAAATATTCCTAGAGCCAGTTTTTATGGTTTTACAATGAGATTTCCTTATGCTTCAGTCTTTTTCTTTCCTTTATTCTCATTAGAGAATTACAAATACCTACCCGGGTATCAATCCACACTGAGAGCATCAATGGGACTCTTCCCATACAAAGGTCAGCAAAACACAGAAAGGGAGTAAAGCTTTATTTTCTGCTTCTCATTTATAATTATTTGATGGTGTCTACTACCAGCCACAGTGGAAGGGCAAATAAAGAGAGATTAATAGAGTTCTTTTGGAATATCAACGTTATGGCCGTGCCTCTGGATTGTTTTTCACTGTGTGAGCTGAACATGCTGTAGGTCTTTGTTCTAGTGGGCTTTAGACATAGGAATGAAGCTAATTGGAAACACTTAATGTTGATCTCCTGATGTTTAGTGCAGCTGAATTAACATCCTTGGCCTTAAGTTCAAATAGGGACTGATTTAAAAACATAAAGGAATTTAGATTATGGACTGTTCCCTGGGGAAGCTGTGGCTGCCCCATCCCTGGAAGTGTCCAAGACCAGGTTGGATGGGGCTTGGAGCAACCTGGGACAGTGGAAGGTGTCCCTACCCATGCCAGGAGTGGAATTGGATGGGCTTTAAGGTCTCTCCCAACCCAAACCAGTCTGGGATTTTGTGATTTTGTGTTTCTTTACAACAACCAAGTGTTGGGTTTGATCTCTAGTAAGGCCAAGCACATACAACTGTAGTAACAGCTATGATAGTTCTGCTGCTGGGACAACCAGGAGCAATGATGGAAAACTGAAATATTTGGATTTTTGGTGTAAGCACAGTGAGTAGGAAAGCTAAGAGTGGGGCCCAGCAGTGCTGTGAAGTGCTATGGAGGTTTCAGGCTTTGTTACTGTGATGCTGCTACTCTTTTATGCACATCTCTTTAAGTTGTGACTGGGGGCATTGCTTCTATATTCAGAGTAGGCGAAACAAATTGCCTGATATTTAGTGCAATGAAACAAACAGCATAAAACTGTGTAACAGCTGAAAGATATGTGAGTCCTTAATGCAAAGTTCTCATTGAGATAACCAGGTAGGAACTCAGCTGTACATTGATGAAACATTTAAGCAATTCTTTGCCCCTGAGAACATTATGCATCATTTTTTGAGGATATTAAAAATTGAGAGCTGGATTTTACTTTTTTCAATTTTTTAATACAGACTGTAAAAGAGCAACATTTTGTAGACAAAGAACCTATTCTGGGCTGGATGTGACTGGGGGAAAATGTGCATCGGAGACAAACTGCAGCAATTGCCACCATTTCATTGCAATGAAGTTTTTTTTCTTAGAAAAGCAATTCTGTGGAATTTCACAGCTTCCAGCTCTCAACATTTCAGCTGATTTGCTGCTTTCTGGAGATGGAATGACTGTACTTGTCATTCCACAGGCACTTTTCAGAAGGATTGGTGTGGGAACAAAAACAGGGGCGAATGCCTATGAAGGTGATCACAAAAATTGTGTGGGAATTTAAGAAAATAGAAGAATCTTGGTTTGGAACCATATATTTTTCTACTTCTGCTGAACTTTACCCCCTGTAGAGTCAGTAGTTTGTACAAAAAGCCACTTAGAGGGGAGGTTTTATGCAATGGTGTAGAAAAACCAAATGAAATAAGTAAGATAAATCCTGTAGGACCTGAGGGAACACCTGGAGCTGTGTTGGGGGAGGGTTAGGTTGGATCTCAGGAAAAAATTCTTCCCCCAGAGGGTGGTTGGGCACTGACCAGGCTCCCCAAGGCAGTGGTCACAGCACCAAGGCTGACAGAGCTCAAGGTGCATTTGGACAATGCCCTCAGGGACAGGGGGGGATTGTTGGGGCGTCCTGGGCAGGGCCAGGAGCTGGACTCATGATCCTTGTGGGTCCTTCCAACTCAGGATATTCTATGATTCTCTGTTGTCATTCAGCCTTGAATGATTACCTGAGATCTTCTGCTCTCCTCCTCAGTAACTCAGGATCCCCAGGCACTTTCCTTTCTCCCACAAAAGTTAAGGAATTCTGTACATCTTCCTCCTTTAAACTCAAGCAACCTGAGCACTGCTTTACTTTTTTTCCCTTTGGAGTGATGATGCATCAGTACCTTGTCCTGCTGCACCTGGCACAGTGAGGAACACCCTGCTCCTTTCCTCACTCAGTTTTTATGTAAATTAATGTATTTACCCAGCTCCCACCTCCTCCTGCCTTAATGAGTTAACAAGAGCGGCCTGAGCTGGTCAGGATCTGCCCTTCAGCCCCATCCTCTGCTGATTAGTTTGGATCCACCTGCTGAGGGGTGAGGTCACTTCCCCCCAGGGTGTTGGTTGATATAAGTAGCCTCCAGACTATGATGTATGTTTTCTGTCCTGGATCTTTTTGGGTGCTCCCGACAGAATTCTTCTATCTGGAGGTCTGGGAGTGGTCCCTGAGGTAAGAATCTATCCTGGAATCTGGTAGGAAAATGTTGCTTTATTTCCTCACTGTTCTTAGTCCTGTTTCTCCAATATGAGGTTCTGAGTGGCTCTTTTCCAGTAGCTTATAAAAATGTGTGAATGTGCTGAAGTTTTGTAGAAGCTATAAAGGAAAGCCTTGAAATCTTGAATAATATAATTTTTTTGGTGGCTGCAAAATCCTTTAACCTTGTAGGAGTTTAATTTGTATATTATTACTTCAAGGTTGTAAATATTTCTTAAAGCGTAAATAGCTCTAAATTTTGAGCTGAATAAACATGTCAAGAAGGAAAGTTTGGAACAGTTAGTGTGGAAATAGTTCACAACATTCTACTTATTAACAGTTATAAGAGGGAGAAAACTATCAAGTGGATGAGAGGATGATGTGTAACTAGATGTAGCTGTAGCAGGAATAGTTGTAACACGAACGTTATCCTGCTAGAGGGTGATGTGCACAAAGAGCATTTTAGAAGAGAAAATTCCTGTGATGTTAAATATATTCAAACAATTAAAATGTGGGTGAAGTCGTGTGATCTATAACTATTTGGGAACACTGAGCTTAGTTTATTTGGGTTAGTTTCAAGCACAGTTTCAAAGTCTTGGAGGAATGTTTAATCTATAATTAAAAACTAGTGCTTGAAACAGTCTTGGTGGCTGAAGGCTGTGCCTTTAATGAAAACCTGCTTTATTTTTAATAGGATTCAAAGATGCCAAGTAGAAAAATGCCATGGAAATACTGATTTCAGCTGCTATACCTGAGATTAAGTATTGATATTAACTCAGTCTCTGAAGTTCTGGCTTTAGGGAAAGCCTTTGCATGTATAGACATGAGCTGTCCTAGCTTCAAACATGCTTAATTAATACAGCCAGAGTGAGCTGGAGGTATTTTTGAGCCAATCCTAAATTAGAGTCCTTTTACTTTGCCTTTGGTATATTATTTATTAGCCTGTCAAAGGGTTTTTATATCCTGTGTCATGATATGTTAATTAACTTGTGCTTTTTCTCCCCGAGTCATTTGGCTTAAGATTTAATTAAATAGTGGATGTTAAGTATAATTTAGTAAAGGGAAACAGCTGAGTTTGCTTCTTGCTGGTTTGGCTGAATTCTGAAGTCACTCACTCCGTGGTACTACTTCCTTCCATGGTGTGGGATCCAGCCTGAAACAGGAGAAAATTCCTCTGGAGATTTAGCTTATCTCTGGAAAAAAATTATTAAATAATTTTGGTTACAGCTATAATAATAAAAACAGTTATTTAGGTGTTTTATGGACTTATCAGTGCCTGTTGTTCTTGCTTGTGCTAATCTAAGAAGGCTTGGAAAATATGTGATGGAAACTGTCAGTGCCTCAAATTATCCAACAGCTTCGTCCAGGAAGGGTGGACAACTTTTTACTTTGAGTGAAGTAAAATAGATGAAAATGGAGGGAAACCAGCTAATTCCCTGGGGATTTAATCAGATTTTCTTTCTGGGAGGGAATTAGGATGAATAGAATGTATGACCTGTGATTCCTGTATTCTGTGACTTCCACTCTTGAGATGGTTTTTAGAAGGAAAGATGCAAAGTGTGGGTTCCTATTGGGTGTAACAGGAAAATAAAGCTTTCTGTGGTAATTTAATATCTGTACTTGCTATGTAAAGAGTTTAGAACTATGGTATTGCTTTGGAAAAAAAATGTGAAATTTGCCTTCCATGTGTCTACTTGTTCATACAGTTTTGACTGAACCTGATTGAATTACTCCTGTACTATGAAAGAAAATGAATTTTCTGACTCTGTAACACAAACCTTTAACAAGCAGCTACTTCAGATGTAGGTGTTTTCTGTCTTGTTCCCTTGTCCACAAAACTAGTTAATTAAAAAAAACACAAACCCCAGACCCACCTATGTGCAGTTTTAGTGGAGCTGGGCTGAAAAATGATCCTTTTGTGCGGTTGCTCCCAATGTGTTGCTTTTCAGTGTGAGCTGAGCACAGCTGTGCCCAGTTACCTCACAAATGAGTCCACCAGCTCTATTCCGCAAATGTGGAGCAGCTGCTGCTCAAATCCAGCCTGATTTCACTTGCCCTTCCAGCTTTACTCAATTGGTTTACTCCAAACATTTTGTAACTAAATCATTCATTTGGTTGTAACCATCTGTACAAAATCCATTAAAATGCTTCGAGTGCAGTAATTTGGAAGGCACTTGCTCAAAGGATGGGATACATTGGAGGATGGAGCTCTTACCATGTGTTCTCAACTCCTGGCTGTTAGGAAAAGGGAATTAAAAGGGGAGAATGCCCAGAGAAGGGTTTTCATTGTGGTGCTACTTGGGAGCAGTGAGGGAACGTGAATATTGTCCATATTTGAGGCATTTATCTCGGTTCTTGGTGCTTCACTTGTTCTCTGAAAGTCTCTGAAATGTAGATGGTCCTCCAATAGAAGGTGGCAGCTGTAGGCCTGGGAAACTGGGAATGTTTGCAGGAACCAAGGAAAAGGCTGATTTTTTTCACTAGGAAATACAGCTAAACATTTTCAAAGATATAGTTCCAGGATTTTCCTGGATATTCTGTAGTGCCTAAATGACTCCAGCCAGAGTGAGCAGGTTTTGCATGTTCTGGTTGTTACTGCTGCTGTTTGCTGTCCTGCTTCCTTCAGCTGAGGCTGCACTGTTTAAACTAAAAATGTTAAATACGGTTCTCTCCTGACCTACTAAAAAGGCTTGGAAGACCCAAACAGCTTAAAAAAAAGACAGTAAGAGAAATTTATATCAAGAAAATACAAAGCACAAATTGTTGTTGGGAATAGTCCATGGTCTTTTCAAATACTATGAGTTTCTGCAAAGGTTTCTGGGAGGTAATTTCCTAACTGTTTCCTTATTCCCTGGGTGTGAGCTGTGGCTTCCACCCTGTTCATGGAATGTTGCTTGAAGGAAAGCTTTAAAAATAGCCTGTTTCTACCTGGCTGCTTGGAATGATGCGATCAATATCAAAACCACCTGGGGCCTTATAAAAAGGAGGGAAAGGGACTTTTTGTACAGGCAGACAGTGACAGGACAAGGGGGAATTTGGCAATCTACTGCAGGATGTCATAAGAAACAGGCCTTTTCCTGGATTCAAGTTCTGATCTCTTGTTTCCCCTCCCTGCCATGTGGTTGATCGCTCCACACGGTGGCGGTGTTGCTTTTTTCCTAGAAGTTATCCCGAGAAGTTATTTCCAGGACCAGCTGGAGAAACAAGAACAGCTTGATTTGTTAAATGCAGCTGAATGACAACATGTTGATTGTGATAAATGTTCATGCAATTTTCATGTCAGGATGTAATGATATCATGGTATCAATATTTGTGTAGAGTAGCAAGGCTACTGTTGCCAGCTTCCTAGGCATTGCAGCTAATAGAATTTTCCCCAGAATTTTCCCCAGAATTTTCCCCAGAATTTTCCCCAGAATTTTCCCCAGAATTTTCCCCAGAATTTTCCCCAGAATTTTCCCCAGAATTTTCCCCAGAATTTTCCCCAGAATTTTCCCCAGAATTTTCCCCAGAATTTTCCCCAGAATTTTCCCCAGAATTTTCCCCAGAATTTTCCCCAGAATTTTCCCCAGAATTTTCCCCTAGTGTAGTCCAGTGGAAGGTGTCTCTGCCCACGGCAGGGTATGGGACTGGAGGAGCTTTAAGGTCCGTCCTATCCCAACCCATTCCATGATCTTCCTGACATATGTGCTAGTTGTTGTGCTGGAATGAAGCACTGTGCAATTGATGCTGCTGTTGATGTGCACTCTGTGGCATTAACGTGAAATTTAATCTCAATATGCATTAAAAAAAGGGCCATTCTGTGGAACTCCAGTGTTTGGGGTCGGGGCAGCACTGCTCTCAGTGCACACTCTACTTCTGACACTATTTTTCCATGAGCCTTCTGTCAGTGCAACTCTTGCGTATTTACCACAGGCTCATAGCAATGCTACAGTGGATTTTACTATGATTAGGCTTTGAATTCATTGTGTGGAGTTAAACTTTCTCCAGTTTTTGTACTTAATTTTTTTGTAAGGTATGGACAAAAATGTCAGTAACTAATTTTTTTTTCTAGGTCACCATACACTATTATGAGCTTGCCTCCTTTCTATCAGATTACAACAATTCAGTTTCTACCCAACAGTTTTTTAAAATAAATATTCACTGAGTGAGAAAGGGATGATATTCTAAAATTGTTAGAGCTCGTTGTTAAAAATGACCTTTGTGCAATAGTAGGTTATTTTATTTAAATAGAAGGCTTAAAAATAAGTTCTTCATTTCAGCAGAGCAGATTTTGAGAGACTGAGAGAATCGCTTGACCATTTACTGAGCTGGTGAGCTTAGGAACAGGAAGGAATTCCTGGACTGCTCCAGGAATTGGTGCCAGTTGTTGGGGCAACCAAGAAGGAGGCAAAGGGCTTGGTCCTTTCTGTGTGAATAATTGGGTTGGGGAGAATCTTGTGAGTAACCAGAGAGCCAGGGAAGGATGGAAGAAGGAGAGATCAAAGTGACCAAAATGATGGACCTGGGCACTGCTCCAGAGAACAAGAGAACTCGTAGTCTTGTGTTGGACCACACTTGATGGTGTTTCCTAACACCAACCTTTGTGTCTATCTCTGAAGTCTGGTTCCTCTCACCTTAGACATGTGCCTCAAGTGCATCTTTTCCTTTCAAAATTCTGTTGTTCACTCTCTGTGTTCATCCAGGCTGAGATATTCATGCCCTGGCTTCTCTTCAGCTTCTGTTTCTGGGCTGGTGAATATTTATGAGCAATAAAACATCCTGTCCAGAATAGCTAATAGCAGAGGGATCATGGTAGAGGGAGGTCATGTCCTCGCTCTACCCAGGAGCTCTCAGCCATCTCATCCAAGTGCCTGAACTCCAGGTTAAATGCTGCTTCAGGAAAGTGAAGCTTTTTTTTTCCCCTCTGGGCTTGTATTTAAGAATTATAGGCAATCTCTTTTCTACCTGTAGTAGAATGGGAACAGTAATGAAATACCAAAGGTTTTCTCCTGAGAGACTCCTCCAAAAGAGCCAGTGCTGAGCAATCTCACCAACAGGAAATCCAACCAGCCCCATCTGTAATTAGCTTGGCATCCATTCTTTTCAGCCAGTTTCCACCCCCCCTCAATACCACACTTCCAACACCTCTAATTTTAGACTGGGTCTGTGTATGGAGATTGAGGAGTGCCAAGAGTGTAGTAATGTGCTGAGGACTGATTTGATGGAAACGTGACTGATGCTGATGGAAACATGCCCAACTACCCACACTTGGAGAGCCACAGTGAAATCTGGGGGAGTGGTGGATTAGCATTGCCAGTTAGGTGGATTTTCAGCCCCAATGTCTGTCACAGGTGTCCAGGGGCTGCTCACAACACTGAGCTCTGCTTTCACCCAATGGGGCCAGTTCTCAATTTGGACAGCAGTTTGGTCATGTTTTGGGTGGGAATGTTGGTCTGCTGGAGGGCAGAAAGCTCTGCAGGCTGAATCCATGGGCTGAGACCAACAGGGTGAGGATCAACAAGGCCAAGTGCTGGGTCTTGCACTTGGGTCACAACAACCCCATGGGATGCTCCAGGCTAGACCAGAGGGGCTGGAAAAGGCCTTGGGAGTGCTGATGACAGTGGCTGAATGTGAGCCCAGGTGGGCAAGAAGCCAGTGGCACCTGGCTTGGATCAGCCATAGTGTGGGCACAGGCCCAGGGCAGTGCCTGTCCCTGTGCTGGGCACTCGTGAGGCCACACCTCAAATGCTGGGTGCAGCTCTGGGCCCCTCATGACAAAAAAAATATTGAGGGGCTGGAGCATGTCCAGAGAAGGGAACAGAATTTATGCTAATCCTGCACTCTCAGAGCACGTGCAGGGCTTTGGCTTCAGTTCCTCTTGATCTCAGTGCGAGTTAAACTCTGGGCATCACTTTGAACTTTTCTTCTTAGAAATTTGGGCACTTCAGCTTCTAAAACCTTCCGATCGTATAGATGACATATAGAAATTTGGGCACTTCAGCTTCTAAAACCTTCCGATCGTATAGATGACATATATAGCCCAGGATGGACTCGCCATTCCTGGAAGTGTCCAAGGCTGGGTTGGAGAGGGCTTGGAGCAACCTGGTGTAGTGGAAGGTGTTCCTGCCCGTGGCAGGAGGTAGGATGAGCTTTAAGGTTCTTCCCAACCAACGCCAGTCTGGGATTCTATAAATTTTTAAAAAATAGGAAGCTGCTCCATGAAGGCTTCCCCCCAGCAGAGTGGCAGTTCCTAAATAGGTGCTACCTACAATCCTGTAAACTCTGGATAAATGAGTATAGTTTAACTAATGCCAGCACTTGCTTGTTTGGCTGATAAAAAGCTTTTCTGGTTGGGCTGTTTATGAAAAAATCCCTCTTCCCTTGGCACATGAGCATTTTAAAGGTAGTTTACTGTGTTTTAAAATAGGGGTAACTATAGTCTGTTTTTCCTGAAGGCCTTGTTTAGATCCTGTCCCCCTGTGGCAGCAGGGGAGTCCAGCTCAAACCTGGGTTTTGAACACTGGAAATCTGAGCTCCTGAGTAGATCCAGGTTTTACTGCTGCATATTTAAAAATGGGCATAGAGACAAAATTGGGTCTAAATTCAAATACTGACTTGGAATTTTGCAGGATTTCAGAAATGCCTCAGTTCCAACTTGGTATTGGGCTTAAATCCGTCTTATTTAAAAAAAAAAAAAAACAAAACCAAAAAAGTTTCACTGGAAGTTTCAGATGATGATAATCATAAATGGAATTAATGTAACTTGGTTTCTTGTATAAGGACTCCTTGAGAGTTCTGGCAGAGACTGAAGCAAGTGGGCTCATGACCAAATGATCTCCCAGCTCTCCAACCTGCTCCTTTATCATCCGTGCTATTTCTCTGCTCTGATATGGGCAAGATGAATAAAAAAATCCATGCATCCCTGCCAGACTTACCTGTCTGTCACCTATAGACAGAGTTCAGTTTCTCCATATGTTCTCTAATTAAAATCAGGGAAGTATTTTAGTGATGTTTAAAGTGCCCAGAAAATTTTAGAGGAGCTGTGGCTACGGATTAGATTCAGAGTATGGGTTTAAGCTGGTGTTTAATTTGGGGCTAAGATTCAGCTACAGCTTTGGGTATATAACATTTAATTCTCTGCTCTTATAAAATGGGAAAAACTTTTTGCAGTTCAGTGAAATTCATGACATGATTTCTGATGTCTCAAGGAACAGGCATAATCTGCATCCCATAATCACTTACAGTGGGGTGAATCATGCAGCACAAACCAGGCTTAAAAAAAGGGCATTCTGCAAACCTGCTTCATTATCTAATAATGCTCAGGGATTCCTAGGGCCCTGTCCTACAAGATATTGAACAATTTTAACTTGAGAAACACAAAAAGCTGATTTATAACGAGCAGCCTGTATTTGCTGACAGTTTTGGATAATAGTGCTCAAACACACTTTTCTTGACAATTCTAAAGCCAAGGGGTGGTTATTTAGAGAATTAAACTTGCCATAAAAGTACAAATTAAATTAAAAGAAACACTTAATTAGTTTTTGATCACTCAAGAGGTTTGTTTTTTTTTTATTTCTTATTTTCTTTCTTGACTCCCTAAATTCTCCCTAAGTTTAAAGGCTTCCCCTTGGGAATTGTAGTTATGGTAAATTTATACTACCTGTCACGCAGATACATTACCTGCTGACATTAAAGTCTTCTGAAATTAAAATGGACAAGGGCAGATGTTGCCAGGTTTAAAAATAAAATTAAAACAACAGCAGCAGTGCAGCAGCTCATCCAAATTCCTCAGCACTCAGGGCTTAATTCCATGGTACTGTACTGGTATCTGTCAACCATTCATGCAATTAAGAGAAAATATCTCCCAAGGTTTCCATGGTGCTGAAGCACTCCAGGAGAACAGCCAGCCCACACGGGCCCCAGGAGCCATGAAATATTAATTCAGTACAAGCACATGTTCAATAATCTCAACATTTAATACAGGCTCTAGTAATTCAGTCCCAGCAAATTATTCAGTTAAACAGAGCAGAGCCAGATAGGATCCTACTTGGTAATGACTTTATTTGCAAAAAAGGGCCTATTTATTGGGGAATTAGGGTGGGGATGTGAAAGTGGTGGTTTTATGTGAGCAGTGCAGATATTGTGGCTGCTGGGGCATGACCCAGGCTGAGCAGCTCCAGCCCAGGTGAGCGTGGAAAGCTCAGGTTTTAAGGTTAGTTAGGGTTGGAAGGGACCTCTGGAGATCATCTGCCCACATGGCAATAGCTGGCAGTTCCCCAAACCCCACAGGAATGTTAAGTCCGTACTTAGAAGATGTTACTACCAAGCATAACTTGGAGATGAAGCCCAGAAGAAAAGGGAGTTTGAAATGCTGCATCAAGCAGAGAATGATGAATTTACTCCATGGCTCTGAGATCATGGAATCGTAGAAATTGTGGAAGGGTTTGGATTTGAAGGGACCTTGAAGCTCATCCAGTTCTACCTGCTGCCATGGACCTGCTGCCATGGACAGGGACACCTTCCACTATCCCAGGTTGCTCCAAGCCCCATTCAACTTGACCTTTGAACATTTCTGAGGTGGGGCAGCCACAGCTTCTCCTGGAATTCCATCCCAGTCCCTCACCACCCTCACAGGGAGGAATTCTTCCCCAATATCCCATCTAACGCTGCCCTCTGGCAGTGGGAAGCCATTCCCTCTTATCCTGGCACTGAAGCTGACGGAGGACAGGTAGATCCCAAATGGAACTGGTCTCTGTGTCTGTTGCAAGGAATTGTGTGTTGCAGAGTGGATTGTGGGGGAAGCTATGCCTCCTCCATCAGTACCAGTGCTCATCCCATGCAGCACAATCCTCTCCCCTTGCCTGTTTGCTGGACTTGTGCTTGAAGTTAAAAGAAACATTTCCTGATGCTTGGGAATGCCCAATGGACTTTACTAAGGGCACAGGGAGAAGTTATGTCTCGTAGTAGTGTCTTCTAATCATGGACTTGACACTCATGTAGGGTTTGGGGGCCTGCCAGCTGTTCCCATGTGGACAGATGATTTCCAGAGGTCACTTCCAACCCTTACTGCTCTGTGATTCTGTGACGCAAAGTTGTAGTGAAATCGTGGTTTCAAATTCCTGTGGGATACAGCTAGGGATGAGCCCTGCAGAGCTGAGTCCAGAGCTAGGGGATGAAGAGGGCTTTTATTTTCTCATTTCTAGGTGGGTCCTGCCTGCCTAGTTGTCACTTTGCCATTTCCTTTCGGCAGGCAGCACGATGTGCAGGAACAGCTGGGATAAACCTGGATTAGCTGGAGTTAGTTACGCCAGAGCAGCATCTTCTCTCTCAAAGTAAATCCCATCCTGACTTAAGCTTTTCAGAAGAAAACTTTCTCTAGTGAAAGGTCTTCAAGGGTGATGCGACTTGTTCCCAACTCCAGCCTGAAGTACCTCAAGGTCTCTGCTGCTGCTCTTGTTTCCAGCCTGGAGCTGCTATGGAGGCTTTGGGAGGAATCAGAATTATTTGTCCTAGAGATATTTTTAAG
Source organism: Pipra filicauda (assembly GCF_003945595.2). Taxonomy (NCBI): domain Eukaryota; kingdom Metazoa; phylum Chordata; class Aves; order Passeriformes; family Pipridae; genus Pipra; species Pipra filicauda. Next base: position 712,601 of record NW_024104415.1, read on the forward strand.
ACCTGCAGATGAAAGGGCTGTGTCAGCCCCTCTGTCTTCCTTTCATCTCTTCTTTGTAACACGATGCTGGTTTTTGTTGTTCATGTTGTTGTTGGGAAGGGAGAAGGGCTGGAAGTTGTGAAGGGACAGTCACACAGTGACTTTTTAGAACCCAATTGTCCAATTAGCTGAATAACTTATCACTTGCCTTGCACTAGAAAGGACAGATCACAGCCTGAAATGCTGTCAGTCCAAGGTGGTTTTCCAAGAGTTGATGAGACATTTCCAACACAAGCAAAGGGTTGTGAGAATGGATGTTTATCCTGACAAATCATAGGAAAATTGAGAATTATAGTCTCTTGCTCAATTTCTAAATATCCTAAATAGGGCTCTGTTTGCCCCCTTAAGTTAGACCAGGTAATGGATTAGATGTTGGCAGCTGGAAAAAGTCTTTAAGGGGCTGCTCTGTATTTATTTTAAACTTCTCAGGTGTCTGATCTACAAAAACCTGAGAAAATATGTGCAGATAAAGTTTCAAGAAGAAAGGGAGTGAAAACTCTGCTTGAAAGGGAAAAGTTGAGAGGGAAATATCAAGGTTTTCTGCTTTTTTCCTTTTTTCCTAATTTTTCCACTTCAGATGCTAATTAACATTTCAGAGAAAGGAAGTCTTTGCTAAAAATCCAACATCTTTCCTTAAGGCTTGCCTTAAAAGGAATTCAAGAATAGTCTCAAAAAACAGGCTAATATTGGCATTCCAAATATTTTAAGGACAAACTAAAGAACAAATCAAGCAAAGCCATTCTAGACAGTCTTTCAACCCCACATAAAGAAACAGATTCAGGCAAAAGTGTTTTTAAATACTTTGCAGCTCATCTTTCAGTCCTTTTCCCTTATTTTTCTGAATGAGATGTCATTCTGAATGAGTTGGTCCATTCAGGTATTTATGGAGTGACTTCCCCCACTGCTGGTCACACAAGTTGCTGCACACAATGGTGGCAGCTCAAAGTAGTGAATTCTTTAATACACTGACTATGTTAAATTTCAGTTTATTGCCTCTGAACCCACAGTTTGTCCCTTTGCAATGAGCTGGTGACTACAAAAAACAGGAGGTGGTGGTTGCAGGTCTGGAGGCAGAAGATGGAATGAAATTGGTCAGGCTCAGAGCAGAACCTGGGCCTTGGATCTGGGAATGACTGAGGGCAATCCACCATCTCCAAGTCTGACTTAGGAAAAGAAACCAGCTTTCTGGTGCTTGGGCCTGTCCAACCTGGCCTTGGACACTTCCAGGGATGGGGCAGCCACAGCTTCTCTGGGCAACCTGGGCCAGGGCCTCCCCACCCTCACAGGGAACAATTCCTTCCCAATATCCCATCTAACCCTGCCCTCTGGCAGTGGGAAGCCAATCCCCGTGTCCTGTCCCTTCAGGCCCTTGTCCCAAGTCCCTGTCCAGCTCTCTTGGAGCCCCTTTAGGCACTGGAAGGGGCTCTAAGATCTCCCTGGAGCCTTCTCTTCTCCAAGTGAACACCCCCAGCTCTCCCAGCCTGTCTCCAGAGCAAAGGGGCTCCAGTCCTTGGAGCATCTTCATGGCCCTAAAATGGTTTTCAGCAGAAAAATCAGCTACTCTGTTGTTGTCCAGATCACATTTGCTTGATTTAGTCATCAGTAAAAATCTTACTAGACAATTCATCAGTCTTTATTTACTTCCTTGTGATATGACACAGAAATGGTAGTTATTTTGTTTAATGACTAAAGGAATTGTCTTGAAAAAAATTAACTAATGGTTTTCCCATTTTCCTTGCTTTAGTGAGAACATTTATGTTTTGTTAAGTTGGGCACTGTAATCTTCCCAAGATTTATTTTTTGCATTGTGTCTCACTGCTAAAACAAAACAAATCTCTAATGAAAATCCTGCAGAAGACAAATCCCACACCCAGTGGCATCCTCTGGTATGAGACGGACAGCACTGCTGAAAAATTGCCACTTGAACCTTATTTATGTGAAACTCTTCAGAAACCATTTATCACCACTTATCTGCAGAATGTTTTTCCCTTTGTAACCAATAAGATATTTCACCCCGAAGACCTTTCAAACTTTCAGTCATATGTTAATGTGGCAGCTGGGAGTGAACTTCTAACGTGACGCTAAATTAATTTTACTTGTGACAGCACAGAGATCCATGAGTGTGTTCTGGATTTCCATCTTCTGGGCATGTTTTTTTGCCTCTTATTGTATCTCCTGATATTTTTCCAGATGGGATTTGAAAAGTATTTTGCTGCTGAAACAAAGGGCATTTTTGCCCTTTCTACTTATTGAGGGGAAAAATTCTGTTTCCTAGTTGTCCAAGTATGATTTTTGGTCCTCTATTTCTGGCTTCCAGCTTTCTTTACAGACATTTTAATTTTGCCTTCTCTTTCTGCCAAGGGCAAACCTTTTTTTTTTTTTTTTTTTGGCTCCTGCTGTAGCTCTGTGCTGCTTGGCCAGGGTGTGTGGGGGTGCACCTGGCTTCGGAGGAGCCGCTGTCTTGGCCAAGCTCTTGGAGGCCACAGTGGAGCTGGAATACCAAGATGAGGATTACTTGTGGTTGTGATGGTGAAATCACTGATGGATAAAGGACTTTATATTGAAAGCTGTGTGTGCTGGCTTAGCCGTAGGAACTCACCTATGGCTTTGAGTTTTGTTTTCCCCACTAATCCACTCCTAAGGAAAGAGCAGAATTGAGTGTCTGTTTTTGTAAAGTTCAAGTGAACTCCTAAAAGCAGTGCTGAGTCTGGGATCATTCCTGATGTCCTGACCCCACTTAACCCAAATACTCCCAGGATTTCAACCATTCAGCCCTTTCTGTGCTATTTTTCTGCTTTGCTTCTGTTTCCTCACTCCATCTGTCTCCTTTTGCTGCCTCATCAGGGAGAAGCCATGGGTCACATCCAAAGGCCACCTACTTGTGTGAGGCTCCCACAGTGTCTCTCAGTTAACAGGATTGGAACAGGAAGCCTACATTTAGTATTTATATGTTGCTTCTTGTTATCTCTGGAGCCTCTCCTGCTCACTGCAGTGAAGTTAGGGTGAACCTCATGTCACCTGGTGGGGATGGGAGTGTTTTGTCTCCGTGCATTTGTACTGAGCAGAATTTGTTTTAAATGTCCTCCCCAGCAGCTTTTGGCACAAATCTGTCCCTGACTTCTTTTCTGTTAGTAAATAATTTCTGATGTATCACACCAGTACTCCCTGCAATGGGATGTCTGTGAAGGAAAGAGGCTCCTGCAGGGCAGAGTCTGGCTGTGCCCACCAGCCCTTGCCCTGGAAGGGGTGGCTGCTCTCTGGGCTTTTTGCATTTGTAGCTATGGTTTTCCTTCCCTGTGTGCTTCTGTTCAGGCACGGAATGAGGCTACAACTCTTGAGTAAGAGCTGGAAGCCTTCAAACACATCATGAGCTCTTTGGGATAGTTTTAAAGACAATTTTGGAGTAAACTGATGCATCAGGACAAGAGGAAATGACCTCAAGCTGTGCCAGGAGAGGTTCAGGTTGGATGTCAGGAAGAATTTCTTCCTGGAAAGGCTGATCAGGCATTGGAAGGGGCTGTCCAGGGAGGTGGTGGAGTCCCATCCCTGAAGGTGTCCAAGGAATGACTCGATGTGGCACTCAGTGCTTTGAGCTGGGTGATAAGGTGGGGATTGGGCACAGGTTGGACTCAATGGTCTGGGAGGGCTTTTCCAACCTCAGTGAGTCTGTGATCTTTAAAGATGTTTGCAATGTGTGAAATCAGATGATATAAAGTGTCCTCCTCTTGCTAATGCTGCCCACTGACAGTCCTGACCTGGGTGTGTCTCTAGCCCATGGGTTCCTTCCCTGAGTTTCTTCAGTGCCAAGGGGTGGTGGGAATGAGCAGCCACATCTCATGTCCTTTGCAATTCCCACTAGACCTTTTGCGTCTTGTATTTCTCTGGTTTTATTTTCACTGCTTCTGTTGTGCCCAGGCTCATCCATTAACATACTCTCCTGGCTCTTAATTAGGTGTATTAATTCTGTATTTACAGAATTCCGTGTTTACAGAATTATGCAGATGTTTAAGTTCAATTCATAGTCCTTAACAGAATTTGAATAAAGAAAAACCTGTTTAAAGAGCATGTATTCCTTTTTCCTGCTGGTCTAGGGTGTATTTTTGCCTGTATATGCAGGGCAGTGTAATACAATATTGAATAGAACATAAAAGAGGTCAGGGAAACAATCTGAACTGCCATATATTATGATGTAAATACAACACAGGTAATAATTTACAGATGAAATGGAGCATACACTGCCCTGCTGGCTGAGAGGTCCAGCCCACCTCATTGATTAATCGAGAAAAATGGATTATTAAGCCTTCCTTGTCATGCTTTCAATGGAAATTCTCCTATGTATCTGTCTATCTTCCTTCTCTCATCCCTCCCAGTTTGGATCTAAATTTGTTGTGCCTTTTATTCCTCTAGGGTTAGACCTCCATCCTCTGTGGGTTTGGATGCTCCTGCCCTGAATCCCTGCATCCAAACCTCTGCCTTCCTAGCAAACCAACCCTACAGCCCATGCTTGTCTCCAGCCTCACAAAAAAATTAACTCATTAGACTCTTTTTTTTGCTTTAGCAAAACCCAACCCTTCATTCTCCTTGACCTTAGCTCTGTGGAGACTTCCAGTGGGAACATGGCAAATGGTCCAGCCAGAGGGTCTCCTGTGGGAAGAGCCCCACCACAGCCTTGGTCCTCCCTGCCCACCTTTGTCTTGCCCCTGGCCACGGGTTTCCTTTTCTGTAGCTCATGAATGTGTTGGAGGAAGTCCTGAAGCTTCTCCCTGTGCACATACAGAGGAAAAATGGGACCAAGTTATATTTCTCCAGAATTTTAGGACTTTAGATTCCAAAGTGTAGCTCTGAGACAGGAGCAAAACTTAACACAAACTGTGTGGCTCTTGCGTCTGCTGGGTCAGAAGGGGTGGGTTTGGTGGTTCAATAGGAATCTTCTCACCTAATCTGTGCCTTGTATTCTGGTTTGAAAAGCTCAGACTGTGAGAAGAGAAAATAAACTGGTCTTGAGTTCCCCCGGTTTTACAGGCAGAATGTCAATGTTGTATTTCAAGCAGTGCCTGTGCCATGAAGGTACTGAGAGAAGCACAAACTCTGATTTCCCTGCCTGGCAACTCTGGTGCTCTTGGTTTCTGTAAATCTCTTTATTCTCCAATCTGTGGTTGGGAAAGGCCACCTTGCTAATGAGAAAAGCCCCAGTGGGAGACACCAATAATGGGTGCTTAGTGTCCAGCTTTATCTAAAGCTCTTTTGTGTGTGGATTTAAAAAACCAAGCTGCTTTTATTATTTTTGTGAGTTTTATCTCTTCAGCTGGTCTGGAGACAGTGTATTAGTCAGATGTGGGGGTTGCGAATTCCCCATGATGTCAAACCCTGTGTTTTAATTAAAAATCCATGCTTTTGACATATTAAGCATCCATTAAAAGCATGGTTTGTCTGGGGAGGCACTGAGGGCTGGCTTGGAGCGAGCAAGACTGGGCAGATTAAATGTAAAATTGAATTGTTGCTTTGGATTATTATTATTATTTTGTTTATCTCCCAAACAATAGATCTGGAGGGCTTGGCTGGCTAGGGGTTTTCCCATTCTGAGTCTGACCATTTTTCACTGGTAAAATGGTGTGTTTTTATTTGATTAACATGGTGGGTGTTGGTCAGTGTCTCCTAAATGCTGCTGGGCTTTCAAGGAGATTATAAATTGTATTTTTAAAACTTTGTGACACTGCTAAAAGGAACAAGATTATTTACAGGTGTGTTTGAATATGTTTGCGGGGCTGTGGTGTTTACTTAGAACTGAAAGGCTTCATTTATTTAAGAAGCAGGTATTAAGCACACCTGAATCATGCAAAATACATCAAGATGTTATTTATCAGCACAAAAAGAAGCGATCATGTCCCTGGCCTTGGTCCAGGAACACTGTGTGCACCTGAAAGTCTGTCGTGGGTGGCTGGTTCCTGAAGCAGAGGAATTTGCATCCTGGAAGGATGTTTCTCTGCTTTACTCCTGGATTTCAAGGTCCTTAGTTTCTTTCCTTGCCAGAAGTGCTACAGTTGTTGTTCAGGGACCCCAGTAGTGGGGTTTGGGTGCTGGGCTCCCACTCCTGCTCTCCCTGGCAGGTATCATGTGAGCAGAGTGTACTCTTGGAGGCTGGATTGACGAGGGCATCTGGACATCTATAACAAAGGTGTGATTTTTCTTATTTTTCAGAGAAAAATCATGGAGTAAAAGGAAATCTTTAAAATAAAACCCAGAACAAAGAGGGACACTGAATTGTAATTGCCCACTAAAGGGTTGTCTTGTTCTCCATCAATCAAACCCAAGCGCTAACACACCTCTGTTCAAAGCAGCTTTCACAGAGAAGCTATGGCTGCCCCATCCCTGGAAGTTCAGAATTCGCAGAATATTCTGAATTGGAAGGGACCAAGGCCAGGTTGGACGGGGCTTGGAGCAACCTGGTCTTGTGGAAGGTGTCCCTGTCCATGGCAGAGGGTGGAATGGGATGAACTTTAAGTTCCCTGTCAACCCAAACCATTTCAGGATTCCATCTTTCAGTTATACCAAGGAAAATAGTAACACTGGGAAAGCATATATGCTGCAAAGAGGCTGTTGCTCTGCTGTATGGTTGCCTTTTCCTTGGGATCACTATGGGCAACTATAGATTTCTTTAATTTTGAAACCTAATAGAAAACAGGCAAAACATTTTATTAATATGGGTAAATCTAAGTGGTCTGTGACTTTTCCTTTAAATCTGATTTTAGTTTTGATGAGAAGTTGAGTCCTGAGTGTTTCCCCAGCTCTGAGGAAGAGCACAGAGCTGTACATTGGTATGCAGGAGCTGCAGGGCTGCATTCCTGCCAGGCTATTTAAAACCTGCAGAAGGAGCCTCCTGAAACAAGGTTATGCTCTTCGTTTGCCATTCAGGTACTGACTGGATATGCCGCCTCCTGAAAGGAAACAAACCTTACCACACTTTGAGTTTGTTCATAATGATTCTGAAGCAAATTTGTTTAATTTGGGTGCTGCCTTTCAATGGATGTGTTGATAAAATATCAAGACTTAGTGTGTAACTGATTTAACTCAAAATGGACTGAAATGCAGTGTTGTATAGATGAGGCCACTGTGTTTTATAGTTAATATATCCAGAGTGAATTTGGGGAAGAAATGCTTTTTGAATTGCAAAACTTTGTATCACTTCAATTGGCATATTTGTATGTGGGAACTCTGAAAATTTAGTTGCGTATCTCATTGAATATATTAAAATTAGGTAGTTTTTTGTAGTTTAAAAGCAAGACAATACCAGCACCATTGAGGGTCACTAACTCTGCTAGTGGTATGTTGGATGTGGGGGAGCCTGATGTGCCATGTCATAGTCTCAGATTTTAGAGAAAGCTCTCAAAAATAGCATTAAAGTAGGGCAGCTTGTTGCCTCCCCTTCCTGCTCTTCCTAGATTTCTTCCCTCTTGTACAGGCAAGTGCTGCTGGATGTGGTGCTGTTGGGATGTGAGAAGCAGCCCTGTGTCTGAGCAGGCTCTGGGAGGGATTTGGGAGGCTGCATGTGCTGGGCAGGGGATGCACATAATGAGCCTTGGTTTGGGATCCACAGGGATGCTCTGACAGCCCAGGAGGCCAAGGACAGGATCAGCCAAATCCTGTTGTCTCCTCCCTGTAACCAGATCAGGAAATGTGTTTTTGTAGAATTTCCTATAACTTTTAGTAACACACACTTGGCTGAGGAATCCCTGGAGGAATTTCTTGCTGGCTGCGGAGAAACATGAGGTTCTCTGTAGCTTTCAGTTTCCTCTGTATTTTTAAGCCTTAGGTTTCTTTCAGTTCTGAGACATTTACTCACGGAATCATGTAATATCCTGAGGTAGGAGGGACCCACAAGGATCATCAAGTCCAACTCCTGGCCCTGCACGAGACACCCCAACAATCCCATCACATCCCTGACAGTGTTGTCCAAATGCTTCTTGGTGCTGTGGCCACTTCCCTGGAAAAATTTGGGTAACTGGAGCCTCAAGACTTGGATCTCAAGCATTTTCACCAGGTCCTCAGTGTCTGGAAGCTCCCCACAAAGGTGAAGCCAGAGGTGGTGACCCCCTTCTGTGTCAGTGAAGTATTTCCTGTTGTGTTTGTGCAGAAAGGCTGCACTGGGATGCCTTGTGTGATCACCTGTCCATGCTTGACCCTGAGTTTGTGTAATCCAGCCCACTGCTAATGCTGTAAATGCATAAACCTGTTGATGGTGTGAATCAAAACAGTCTCTGAAGTCTGTAGTAGGGAAAGTTATTTTTTGTCTTACAACCAACATTATTACATTGGTATTATTTTATTTGAATGCTTTGCAAACCATTTTGACATTGTTACGATTGTAATTAGGACTAGATGAAAATGAGAGACAATTGAGAAGGTAAGAATATATAAGAAGACAAAAATAATTAGGAGGACAAAAAAGGAAAGTCTCAAGAAGAAACACTTGCTAATATAAGATTTACAGCAGTGCCATAAAAAAGGCATCATGCCATAAATAGTCATGATTTTGTCTTAAAGACAAATCACTTCATGAGAAGAAAAAGTATCAAATGGCCAATAACATGTACAAGTGCAGAGTGAGCTAGTTCTAGGTTAGGGGAATATTGGGAATTAACTGTGTTTAAGTTGTATTTTTAAAATGGGGTGGGGTTTGAGGTGGTGTATCAGTGGCTTTCAGCAGGAATGTTTTCCTTACTGCTATCTCTGGGAATACCCCCTGAGCTCTGGGAGCAAACTCCAGCTCAAGCCATTAAAAAAACCTGTGACACTTTAATTTCAGCAGCAGTGGCTTTGTGGTGACCTCTAGGCAGAGCAGACCTTTCAACCTTGACTCTGGGAAAACCACAGAGTCTGGGGAAATAAAACTCAGTGGAACTTATTTTTGTCACTGGTGTCAGCAGAGAGCACTTTGAAGGTGTACAGGGAGCAGACCTGCTGAGTCAGGTACAGCCTCTGTACAAAATCACTTCTCAGAGGAAAAAGTGTGTTTTGAGAAGATACAAGAGTTCATGAACATCCAAACTTCAGGGTGAAATTCAACCAGAAGAAAATATGCAGTAGAAAGACAGAAGTGAAATGCGATGGGACTCCCAGCATGACGAGAGGCAAAAATGCAAGAACCAGAATGATTTTGGAAGCTGTTTGAGTGCAGGGGAGACCTGCTGCCTTCCAAACTGCTGCATTCCTTGGGAAAGGCCCCTATGGTGTGTGGTGTGAGGAGTTGCATACTGCTGGAAGGGTTGGTGTTGGAGAAGAGAAGCTTTGGGGTGACATAATTGTGGCCTTCCAGGACCTGGAGGGAACCTATAGAGATGGAGAGAGACTTTGGACAAGGGCCTGAAGGGACAGGACACAGGGGGAATGGCTTCCCACTGCCAGAGGGCAGCATTAGATGGGATATTGGGAAGGAGTTCTTGGCTGTGAGGGTGGTGAGGCCCTGGCACAGGTTGCCCAGAGAAGCTGTGGCTGCCCCATCCCTGGAAGTGTCCAAGGCCGGGTTGGAGAGGGCTTGGAGCAACCTGGGCTAGTGGAAGGTGTCCCTGCCTGTGGCAGGGGTAGGACAGGATGGGCTTTGAGGTCCCTCCCAACCCAAACTATTCTGGGATTCTGTGATCCCTTTTCCTTTAGTTGAATTTAGAGTGTAGTGAGTGAGGAGGAGGACACTGATAAGGAAATGAAGTGTTGGAAGTCTGACTCAAGCACTACAGACACTTTTACCAGCCCAGGGAAATGAAGCTGTGAAGCACTTGGGTGAGGGGACTGTAGGTCATCTGGACTGAAATGGTTTTAGGTTTAGCATCAAAAGAGAACTTGAGGGCAGATTCAGATAAAAGGCAGTGAAGAGGAGCGGCATCAAAGGGCTTTCCATGTCCACTCTGTCAACAGCTCTGCAGGAACATGGAAGCTCTCTGGAAGGAGCACAGGGCATTGAGGGGGCCTGGTTGGTGTTTGACATGGCAGGTGATGCTGTGTGTCATCCCTTGAGGGTTTTCTTGAGCCCAGGGCTGTTGCTGCAGAGTGCTGGGCTTGGGCCACTCCTGGCCCTTCTCTGCTTGTTCCTGTGCTTCCCTGGCCCCAAACCAACTGGCACAACAGATGGATTTGGCTTAATAAACAACCATCCACCCCTACCCCTAAAGAATCCAGACAATGCCATGAGGATTTCAGCTCCGGGGGGTCCCCTGAGAGGAGCTCCATAGTGAGGTGTTGGATCAGGAAGAAGAAAAACAGGGAGCTGGACCTGCAGGAGTTAACCTGCAGCATTCCAAGGAGGCAGCTCAGGGAATGGAGAAGGGAAGTGCTGCCAGCACTTGTTGCATCATTGTGGCTGTGAGAGACAGGGTTGCTTAGCAATGAGCAGCAGAATAAATAACGTTCTCATAGCGACAACCTTCACCACTTCCCTTCTCAGAGGCTTTAGCTCCATCTGAAGGCACCACATTGCTCTGGGAATTGAAGGGCCATCCTGAAGGACTTGACACTGTTGGATACAGCAGAGCTCAGGAAGCACCTGAGGGGACCCTGCCTGTGGCACCTTCTCAGACCCCTGTACTCACCCCCACAGCCATCAAATGGGGTCTGGTGGGAGCTACTCTTGCCCAGAGCAGCTGTGGCTGCCCCATCCCTGGAAGCGTTCATGGCCAGGCTGGGTGGCGCTTGGAGCAACCTGGGATAGTGGAAGGTGTCCCTGCTCATTGCAGGGAGACTGGGCTAGATGACCCTTAAAAGGTCCCTTCCAACTCAGTTCTATGATTCCCTTTAGGCACCCATGGACCCCCTGGAAGGCCTCATTTCCATCTCTTCCAGGTGTTTGGTGTTTTGTTTCCCTGGTGGCTGCAGGAAGAATTTCTCCATGGAAAGGGTGGTCAGGCATTGGAAGGGGCTGCCCAGGGAGGTGGTGGAGTCCCCATCCCTGGAGGTGTCCAAGGAATGACTGGGCGTGGTACTCAGTGCTCTGGGCTGGGTGACAAGGTGGGGATCGGGCACAGGTTGGACTCGATGGGCTGGAAGGACTTTTCCAACCTCAAGGATTCTGTGATGCCTGTTTTTTTTCACTGAATAAATCTCAGACATCAGCAGCACCCATTTGAAGTGTCCTTTAAATACTTCTGTGATGAAAAGCCAGTGCCTGGGTGCTTGTACAGTGTGGCATTTCCATGAAGCTTTGGAGCATCTGGAATTGGGGCAATTTAGGATTGCCAATATCCCTTCCTGCTTAACAGTCCGTTTCTCCAGTGTATCACACGGACTGTGGACGGTGTTTGGGTGAATTGCTGTTTGTAAGCTGTTACACTTATATTATTGAGATGTGAGTATGAAACTGCAACCTTTGTTTTTCTTGTGTTGTAGCAGAGATGGTAATGGCTCCCCAGTGTCCTTGGAGCTGTAGAAAATCTAATTAAAGGAAAAATACTCTGCTGTGCCTGTTCAAGGTTCCCAGCTTAATGTCTTAGTGTTTAGGTTTTGCTTTCCTGATGCTTGGCGGAGCCTGAGCCACTGGAGAGACCCTTTTCCACCCCAGGGCAGGGTGGGCTGCAAGAGCCCCTTTAGCAAAGAGCTGTTGCTGCTGCTTTCATACCTAATCCTGATGAACTTCCTTGGGAGTGGTTCTTTGTGTGCTGCAGCAGAATATTTAGAGAGATGTAATTAAAGAACCTCTGGACTGATGATGTGCTTAAACTGAAGTGTATCATCCCCAGCACGACCTTCTCCCAGAGATGATCGGGGTATTGGGGGTTATCGGAGGCTGCCTGGGCTTGGACAAGGAACTTGGGGGTGGGAGAAAATCGTTTAAACACTCCAGGTTATGAGAAAATATAAAGGGAAGCCCAGAGATGGTGGAACAGGGGCAGAGAGTAAGCTGGGGCGAGAGTTTTTGGCTGAATATGGATTGAGCCTGAGAGATGATGTGTCCAGGGGAAACATTTGAGAATTGAAGATGCCATCAGAGCTGCACCTTCCTGTCTTACAGTGAGGACTGAAACAAACAGATTTTGATGTATAAATGTGTCTTGAAGAGTTATTCAGATGTAATCAATGTCTTGACAGAATATATTGAATCCATATCAGATACACTCAAGGTGTGCTGTCACCTTGGCTGACGTTGTGTAATGTGACCAGATGATCTTCCTCTCAGATATCCAGGAGAAGGGCCAAGTTTTCTGCAGGGACAGCTGTGCAAAGCCAGTAGCTCCCAAATTCCAATAAAACAGCTGGTTAGTCTTGGAAAGAGGTCTGGTAGCGTCCAAGGAGTGTTACCGGTGTCAGTAGGAAGATGTGCAGAAGGACACCTGAAGGTTGCCACTCCTGATGAGGGAAGCTCAGGAGAAAAGGATAAACGCTGTCTGATCCTGAAAATAGGATGCTGTTTGTTTGGATGAAGTGTTAAATCTTGATCTTTTCTGCATGGAAATGCCCATGCAATATTCCCCTGTTTCAGGGTAGTTTAAAAAAAGATAATCAAAGTCTGTACCTGTGGTTTAACCTGCTGGATTGCAGAGCTAATTAAAGTTATTAATACTGACAAATGAGCAGTGGGGAAGCTGGATCCAATCCCAGCCCCAGACTTTGTCAGTTATTTATGTGTAAAGGATGATACAGGTGTGATTTAACCTTTTATACAGCTTTGTCCTGCAGGATCAAGGATGGCAAATCAGATATACTTATAGAAATATATGATTTATTGTGATCCTGATTAGACAAAAAGATCTAAATCAGTTATTTATTACACAGTATAGGAGCCATAACTATTATAATATAGTGTACTAGGAAGCAATTTTGAAGCAACTGTATTAAAGTAATTGCATTAAAGCAATTGTATTAAAGAAAAGCCAGTTATTAAGTAGAGATTGATGTCACTCACCCAGACCAACTACCATGGGCAAAGCTCTTTAGCTCAGCCATGAAGAGTGACCTTGAGCGGCGTCCCTGCTCCAGGGAGGAATCTCCAACACACACACACACCCCCACACCCAGGAAGGGATATCTCAGAAGATCCTGCTCTTAAAATTTGGCACTGCTCTTTTATGGTAGAAAGTGCTGGACAGTCAGTCAGGGGTGTCCAGGCTGTGCCAGATCAGCAGCTTTGGAGAAGTTCTCAGCAGTGCCACTTGTTTGTTCCTTTACTGGGTATTTTCCTAGCTCTGCCCCATCTTCCCCTCCCTCTTGGGATGTTTCACTTTGGGATTGATGAGTCAGTCTGACTCCCCTTTATTTACCACTGATAACTTTGCAAATAGGGCATTGTTGGAGTTGTTTTCCTCATTCCAGGCAGAGCATCCTGCGGCAAGAGCCCACACTGCCACCCTGGGATTGGGGACTTCATCCCAGGGACACCCTTGGCATCAGCCCTGGTGTTTCAGACTTGCTTTGGGGCTCAGTGTGAGTAAAACAACTGAATGTTCCCAGTGAGTCTCAGTTAAGAGTTGGAACAAGAAAACCTTTGTTTAATATTTACATATCATAGAATATGAAGAATTGCTTCCTGAAAAGGGTGGTCAGGCACTGGAAGGGGCTGCCCAGGGAGGTGGTGGAGTCCCCACCCCTGGAGGTGTCCAAAGAATGACTGGGCGTGGCACTCAGTGCTCTGGGCTGGGTGACAAGGTGGGGATCAGGCACAGGCTGGACTCGATGGGCTGGGAGGGTTTTTCCAACCTCAAGGATTCTGGGGTTCTGTAATCTTTGAAACACACACAATGGGCGATTGCACGGAAACAAAGAGCTGGAGTGAGTGTGGCTCTGAGAAGAGCTGTGCCACACACAGGGTTGGGAAAGGAGCTAAATTTAAGAATGAAGTGTGAAGCTGAACTTCTGCTTGTGTGATGCCTTGAGGAGCTGTCAAGCCCTGAGTAGTACAATGGCTCTGGAAAATGGATTTGGCCATTTCCTTGCTGTAAGTAGAATCTTTGCTGCAATTCAGTTTTTTTGCTGTACAGAATATATCTTCCCTAATTCCTTTCCTTCCAAGATGGCACTATTTTTAAATGAGGCTTTTAATTTCCTAATTAACCATGTAATCATTGCCTTTCTATTTCTCAGTCGTGTTGGTACATTTGAAGGCATCTCATTTACGTTTTGTGTCTGCTCTGGCTTTCCTGCAGCTTCCAGAATTCCAGCCAACTTTTCACAGCTGATGTAGTTTTACTGCTGAAGTTTTCTCCTTGAAAATAAGTCAGTTAAAATTTACCTGTGCAGCATTAGTATGGAATACAGCTGGCATGTCTGATGGCTCCGGAGTTGGCTGATCAGCACTTGGAGCAACCTGCTCTAGTGGAAGGTGCATGGAATGAGAGGGTCTTTAAGATCCCTCTCAACCCAAACCACTCTGAGATCCTATGCTGGAAAAACAGAGTCAGGAGGAATGGTGGTGTGGGGGTCCTTGCTGTGGTGGTACTCAGTAGAATTAACTGTGGGCAGCGTTTCCCCACCTTGGCTTGCTGGGGGGGCACTTGGAGCTGTCCTGCCCTCTGGACCTGGGAGTCTGGGAGGTGACATCCAGCAGGGACACCGTGCTGTTATGTGTGGTGGGCTGGTGTCCCCACTGGTGTACAGTGGCCGTTTGTCTCCTTGTTGTCAGATGGCTTGGCATTTTGAGAAGAAATTGCACTTCCCTTTGGCAGGAAGGGGTGTAAATCTGGAGGAGAAGTCTATGAAAGCTTCTGTATTTTAAATCTGAAGTACTAAACACAAGAAACCACTTGCAGACACTGTGATGCTGCTGTTCAGACATGGTGAGATCAGCCCCCGCACGAGGATGAGCAAAGTGGTGGGATACATCATCTGTGGGGATGGAATTGCTCCTTGGATCTTGAGGGAACAACCTTGGACAGCACAGTGAGAGCTGTGACAACGTGGAAAACAGAAAGGGATGATACTTGTTGAATGAGGTGATCTCCAGGGTCTGGTCCTTGGTGGGCTTTGGCAATGCATCGAGGAGGAGCTGGGACTACCAAAAGTAACCTGAACCCAGGAAGGTGTTTTAAATTTCCAGAGCAGCTGGGTAACAAGAAGTACCCAGTCCAGCCCAGGCTTCAGCTGTTTGTTTGGTGCTCCAGCCAGAACTGGCTTCGTTAGTCCAAATGAGCTCCTGTAGGCGTTTAATACCAAAGCCACCAGGGATCCTGAGCAAAATGGCAGCACGAGGCAGACACAGCAGTGTGGGAGCTGCTGTTGCCATGCCAACCCCTTAATTTAAAGCTATTTCAGAGTAGATGCCATTGCATCATAAATAGAGGTTTACCTTGTAGTAACGATGCTGTTCTAGACATTGAGTTTGTGTGGAGGAATGTTTGGGACCCGAATAAATCAGAGGACTGTGATTAGCTGTATTTATCTTCCATGAAATAGCAATGAGGCTTCCTCAGACTTGTTGATTTGCATGGAAAATAGCAAATTCCAGGGTTTTATCAAGAACATACCTTTGCCTGTTGCTCAGCAGTGCTGCCCCTCCTGCAGCAGCGTGGTCTGTGCCACCCACTGCTGCCCGTCACTCACTCGGCTCCTTGGTGGCATCACTTGCATGTTTTTTGTTGTTTGACAGGTTTTCTGTAAGTCAGGCTGACAGCCTGTGTTTGAGGTGTGTTTGTGAGGCAGAGCTGCAAATAGACACCCTGACTGTGAGAGGGAGAGCGTGGGACAAGCTCAGAGCTCCTGCTGCCAGGGCCTGGGGAGCTCCAGACATGCCCTGGGAAAACTGCTTATTATTCTGACTTCACTTCCATTGTTTCTTGGCCTGAGATGGCATTTTGGATGTGAAAAGGCATTGGAACACACTTGAGATTTTAAAGAAGTAAATCAAATTCCCCATCCTGAGAGGAATGGCCATGACTGGGAGGTCTGGGAAGGACATCATATTCCTTTTATTCCTTTTGGAGTTGCTTTTGCAGTTCACAGATAGAGTTATGTATAAAAATATTTGGAAAAAAAGTTGCCCAACTGCAAAAAAAATTTTGGAGGAGGTCCAGAAGGTCTTTTTTTAGGAAAAAGTGATGAAAGTGTCAATTTGTACATTTAACGTGTAAGCAGCAGCAGGGATCAGGGGATGGGATGTGCTCTGGGAATGCTCTGTCACAATCCAGCCCTTCAGAAGTTCCTTATAAGTAATTCATTGTTTCTTAATAATTTGCAAACTCTACACACCCTGGAAGCCCAGAAGCCTCCTCATGGGACCCTTTCTCACTAATGACTGTGGAAATCAGCTATTTTATCCAGAAATGCTCAGTTTTTTCAGGAAATTTGTTCCTCACTGTGAGATACTCCATATTTTTGGCATTGCTGGAATTTATAAGGTGCAGTTGAAAAATTGTGGGGAATATTGAAGTACCAAAAGGTATTAAGAAAATTATTCTGCTTCCCAGTTGTGTTGAGGTACCAGCTCATTTCCAACAGCTCCAACTACTGCTCATCCCAAACCAGGCCATATGTGGTTTGTTTCTAACACTATTGCAAAAGTATATATTTATTGTGCTGCCACATTTAATTTTGCCAGCTTTTTAAAAAAATACATGATCAAAAAGTCCTCTCAGCCAGCATAGATAGGGGAGGGGGGAAGTGCTCAAAAATTCAGCTTGTTTGGAGTAATTCTTAATTTCTCTCCCTAATTATTTAACCACTGAAGGAGTGCTGAGGATGTGTCATAAATAATGCTCCGTTTCTCCTTCCCTGGTGAGCTGCTTTCTTGGCTGAGGCACAACACACGGAGGCAGAGCTCCTTCATCTTTTATTCTGATTGATCTGAATTCACATTACCCAGTAACACCAAAGCAATGTGGAAAGCAAACCAAAGGTACCGTTATATTTTCACTTGCTTTAACAAACAATGTTCTAGTGAGTCATGGCCATGTGGGCTTTCACCTGGCTGTGTACAAATGCCTTGAATCGCCTTGTTCTCCATAGAATTCTTGTTGTAAATGAAGAATTTGTCAATAAATGAAGCAGAGTCACACCAGGGTGTGATGAATGAGGTGGAAATGTGTTGTTTGTTGAGCAGCACGTGGGTAGGTCGGGGTGAGATGCTCCCTTATAGCACTGTTGGTATTGCCTGGGTTCTTCCCTGTGCCCTTGGAAGAGGGATGAGCTGTGTCTGCCTATTCCATGTTTAGCCAGAAGTGGTTAGAGAGGGAATAGTAAATACGGGCAGTTTTGGAGAATGAGCCCAAGTCAGGAATTCTCCAGCTCTAGGATCACTCTTACAACACAGAGTAGTGTCTGCATCCCTGGGAGATGCCAAAACCCCTCCTGAGCTGGTCCCCAGGGGAGCTGGGGGGAGGTCACAGGACTCCCATCCCCAGCAGGAATGGGGTCCAGCTGCTCCCCAGTGCATCCCAGGTGGATCTTGTGTTGCAAATCCTCTGGCTGGGGCTGAACCTGAGCCTATACTTGGTGCAAGTGGGTTTGAACAAGCCAAGCTGAACCCAAGAGCCCAAGGCTGAGATTTGCTCAGGGCTTGAGGATAAAAAAGAAAAGCAAATTTGGGCATATGGTAACTTTCAGGATCCTCCCATGGGTGTCCTGCAGAGATCCAGGCTGTGTGTGTGAGCTGTGCTGTCCCCCTGCCCCCTCAATACAGGTGGGCTCTTGCCTGGCATTGCTCTTTACTCTGAGGTCCTTCTGCTGTCACTGGGGTACTATGAGACTTTTAAGTATATATCTTATATATTTTATTATATATCTATTTTCTCTCTCCATACATATCTTTATATGCTTTGTACGAAGCATGTGAAAAGCACTGACGACACTAATTCCAGGACCATAAATAATTGCCTAAATGTAATTCTCACAGGGATACTTGAGGGGGGAGGATGTGTAGGAAACCAAATTCTTTTGCAGGATCAGTGCTCTAAACACTGGGTTTGTGACCTTCTCTGCCAGTGAATTCAGCAGCAACGGTGGTCCATAGAAAGAGAATGAGGGCATAGAGTTGGGATCTGTCTGTTGAACCCAGAAGGACATAACTGTATTTCCAGTTACTCCAGAGACGTTTTTGGTGCAGAAAACCTTATTTCCCCCCTTTTAAACTCGGTGTGGTGTGTGTTTGCAGTGTTGGCACAAAGCAGACACGGTTCCAGTGGGAGCTCTGGGCAAAGATGAAGCGACAGCACGTGCAGTTGCACTGCCAGGAATTAATCTTTCTCAGAGCTATTCATGAACACTTTAAATTTTGCATGAAGGGCTCAGGCATCAATAGAATTTTTGTCCAAATTTTTCTCTGCATTTCTCAGTGAGATGTACAGGATCTGGGTGCTGAAATCCAGGTTAAATTTGTCTCCAACCCCATAACCTGGAGTAGGAGAAAACTACCAGATAAACTGAGGATGTGGGGAGTGTTGTCCAACATCCCAGTGCAGGGTCAAGGGAAGGAGCTACAAAATACTGGGATTTGGAAATACTTCCTTCTTCTGGGTAACAGGTGGCTGGAAAGGGCAGCTCCCAAGAATCTATGTGCAGGTGCCCCATGGCCATGTCCCAGTGTAGGATTAGGGGTGGATGGCAGGATAAGGGTGCATTTTTCCCCTACCCCTGCCTGGCTCCAGTCTCCTGGCGAGGAACCAGACAACAATAATTTTCTCTCAGAGCTGCTTTGCCACCCAGGTATCTGCTTTCCAGGAATGCAAGTGAAACCAGGGCAAGGCAAGTGTGTCAGATTAATGGGAAGAGTGCATGGCATGGATCCAATCTTTTCTTATAGGAGCCATAATTCCCTTATCAAATGCAGTGGCCATCCTGCGTTAAGGATGCTCATCCATTTTGTCACTGCAAGCTGGGCTGGACTTTGGGTGTATAGGGGGTGGGATTTATGGCATAGCTTGGATTTGCCTCTGGAGACCAGGAAGAAAGGAAAAGGCTGCTGTGAGGAACTGCCCTGCCAAAGAGGGAAACTCTGTTGTTCTTTATTAATCATTCCTGAAAATCAATTAGCTGGCAGAGGCAGCCCAGCAAGTCCCTGTAGCTATGGAGACAGACCAAGGAGAAAAGTACAGTTTATTCAAGAAAAGTCCAAATTTCATGCTCTGATGTTTTTAACCTTTCAGAGACAATTATAAATATTTTAGTTAGCAATGTTTATGACCTGCTGGAGAACACTGCTGACTGGACAGAAGGAGCTGTCCGTGCCTTTCTTGGCCCCCTCCCCAGACCCTCACTCATCCTGCTTGGAGTTACATATGGAATGTGCTGAGCTACTTTCAGTTCCTATGAAAATAACATTTTTTCACGGGAAGCCAAATAAGCAAAGCTGATGATTTAAGCAAGGAGTGCAATAATTAGTGCCAGGCTCATGTTGTGTTTGGCAAAGACCCTTTGCATTCCCAGAGTCTGGCACCAGCTCCAGGTGTT
Source organism: Pipra filicauda (assembly GCF_003945595.2). NCBI lineage: Eukaryota > Metazoa > Chordata > Aves > Passeriformes > Pipridae > Pipra > Pipra filicauda. The sequence continues at coordinate 731,996 of NW_024104415.1, forward strand.
TGGTGGGCAGGGTTTGCAGGCAGCACTGCCTTTTCTTCAGGTTAACTGATTCTTCCCATTTTCCAGCTGCTGGGCTGGGAATAAAGGTCTGCACTGTGCTGGTGCCTTGGATGAGGGGATGGTTTGTTCAGGCTGTCTATAAGAAAAGTGGATGTAACTTTCCCCAGTGTGGTGCTGGGCTTTTTTTTGGAGTGGAGAAGTGGCACAAAGACAGAATTATACCTCAGTTATACCCCGAATGCGTCCCTGCGGTGGGCACACACTTGGCAATATTAAAGAGGGGATGGAATGTGCTTCTTGAGGTGGAACATAGAGGGTTCCTCAGGGTTCCTTTCCTGGCATCAACTCCAGCACTGAACGGTCCAGCTGCTCTCTCAGCAGCTTTCCTGTAGCCTCCTGGCCAGAAGAGATCACAGCTCCTTCAGCCAGGTCCTGTGGTTTGCACATCTCAGTTTTTTTCTAGCACTTCCCAAAAGGAGGAAATCTGGGACATTTTGTTTCAACATGGCAAAAAAAAATCTTTACAAAATCTTCCATACAAAAAGAATTTAAAAGGAAGCTGCTTCACTTTGAAAACTCTCCTGTAGAGAACTTCAGAATTTTGCCTTTAAAGGGGTCTGGATTTTATTCTCTTTGATACTTTGGTTGGAATGCAGTGCATGGCAATAGAGCTGGGATCCATCTGAACCATGTGAACCTCATTCACAGCATCCATGAGGGCAGAGGGATGTGCGGAATAATGGGGAGGGGCGGCTGGCCCTGGCCCAGGGGACCAGGAGGTGTCATTTTTTTGGAAGGTATCAATGGGGTTGCACTTGGAAATATCCTTGGAATGAGTGATGGTGGACCTGGCTGCTGGAAGGGATGCTTGGATTGCAGGCTCTGCTGGGTGTTGGGATGTAAATCCACATGAGAGGATGTCCTGGGCTGTCCCCATGGCTCAGAGCCCAACCTGCAGCGGGGCCCAAGCCAGCAGCAGATCCACATGTAAAGGTGTTTGAATTCTCCCCACTCCCCTGTGCAATCATCACCCTCTGTGCTGTGTGTGTGGGGGGGCGAAGCAGAGGTGACCCCCCCCCTCCAGGGTCCTGGTCCCCATGTGGGTGGGGGGACACAGCAGATGGAGCCCCTGCCTCCAAGTGTAAAAAAACCCAGTTTACACCCAGAAATACCATGACCTTCAAACTGAAGCCAGAGTAGAGTGGTGGTAAAGGTGACATCTCGGGGTCCTGGAATTATTCATCCCGTGATTTCCACATCCCATCCCACTGCTTTGAAAGGCAGAGCAAGTTTTTCTAGCAGCTCTCTCTCTGTTTGAACCTGGTCATGAAAAATGAAGATATCTCATCACACTTCCACCTCTTCACCAGCCACATCCCTGGGAGGAGCCGGAGCAAGTGACAGTTTTGTTGCAAATGTAGGGAAGCCCCAGCACGGAGTTCACTGTGCAGATCCAGGTCCTGGAGCTATTTGTGGTTGCAGAGCAGTGTCAATCAGGAATAACAGCCTCAGGCAGCAAGTGCAGCCCCCAGGGAGTTTTTTCACAGTGAGCAAGGTCAAAGCTTAAACCCATATTTGTTTCTGTGGAGCTAAAAGTGGCAGATTTTGCCTTGTGGAAAGGAGTGATCCAGATCCCTGGGAAGCAAGTACATGTGTGTGTCCAAGAGGAGAACTGAGCCTGGTTTTTATCAGGTAACTGCCCAAATTGACTCCTGAAAACCTCCTTAAAAATTATCTGAATTAGCACATGCTGCAATGTGTTGCCATAGGGGAGAATGATCATTTTAATCAGGATGAAATAAAAAAGGGGGAAAAACTCACTTCCTTCCCAGTTTGTAGAGTGCCCCTGCCCCAGCTGCCCCACAGGAGCTTTGGGCTGTTTGGAGGAAAACTTAGATTGCTTGGCTCCAGAATATCACAGGTATATGGTGTTTAGAGAAAATTCTGATTTTATTTCCCCCCCAGTTTTGAACAGTCTCCTTTGCTATCTCTGTAGTGACTGGTGCCAAACTTGGGACAAGGACCTGGAGTGACAGAACAAGGGGAAATGGCTTCCCACTGCCAGAGGGCTGGGTTAGATGGGATATTGGTAAGGAATCCTTTCCTGTGAGGGTGAAATGAGATGGGCTTTGAGGTCCTTTCCAACCCAAACCATTCCAGGATTCTATGATAAAAAGACCTTACAACAAGTCTAGTTTGCCAATTTAAAACCATTCTCCCTTGTCCTATCACTACAAAATTCTCTTTCTCTCTAGATACTTTGTGGGCTGCCCTTAGGACTAGAGGTCCCCCTGCACTGTGGTGGGCAGGAGATGCTCATCTGGCCCAAAACACAAACCCTGCTCTGCTCGGAGAGTGCTCAGACCTGCACCAAAGCACAGCTTATACTTCTCCTGGAGGGTGTTGGATGCAGGAGGGTATCAGCCACAGGGATATTGCTCTACAACGCTAAAACTGGGTTATACTGTAACTGGAGTTGGAATTCAATAAAAATATCTCTAGAAAGCAGCAGTAACAGTGTTTAGGTCAACAGTAGCAAAGCAAGGACTAATTAAAATGAGCCTTTCTTCATTCCTTCCTAAGAGGATCTGATGACTTTTTTAATCTGAAGTGACAAGGCCACTCTGTCTCTGTCAGCACATTCTGTATCACACCATGCTCTGGGTGTGATGCCAAAGGGGGAGTGGTGGCTGCTGCTGGGACATGTCCAGGATTCCATGAGTGCTGTGGTCCATTTTCCAAAATATTTTGAGTGAAGTTAGTCAGACAGTTATTCCTCCTCACATCTCCATCTGCAGAGAGCAGGTGCCTAAGAAACCCTGAAGATGATGAGTATAGTGGGTAATTAAGTGCCTTTTATATAGCATTAGCCTCTGGAAGCTGGACAAAAGGAACCAGTACCTCTTGATCTATCATCCCACAGCTTTTGTTCCCTTCAGCCCCGTTTGTAGCTGCTGTTCCATCATGTGGTGTTTAATTTGCAGCCCCAGCATTTGGGTGCTCAGACACTTATCTGAGCATGAAGATTTGGACCTGAATTCATGGTGGAAGAACTCCCCCAGCTCATCACAGAGCCCTGCTAATAGTCCTCATTTTGCCTGGGCTTGCTGGAAAATATGTGTAGGATCTTCATAAAAGGCAATCAGGGATTTAGGATAAAATTATTCCCTTTTAAAAACAGACTTTGAGTCCTGGAAAAGGAGAACAGGCACATCCCTGAGGCAGGTCTGACCCATTGCTGGGTTGGCGAGATCATCTCTCCCAAAATCCCTGAAATTTCTGTCTGTGTTACACAGTCCTGGGAATAAACTGCAGTGGGCTCACAGCAGCCTCAGGAAGGGAGAAAGAATAGAAGAAAAAAACTTCTCAGGTGTAATTACTTTTCACTAAAAGCAATTAAATGCTGAATTTGTCCCAGAAAACTGAATCCTTGTGGGACAAATGCTTCATGTTTCAGTCTGGCAGCTCCTGCCTGGTCTCGTTCCATGTCCCAGCCTTGTTTTGTGGTTCTGCCTGACAGATCTCTCCAAAGTTAAATACAGGTCATGCATGAGACCGTTTATTAAGTGAAAAGAGGGTGAGTTGGAAGCATCTTCCTCCCTTTGTAAAGAATAGGATTTGCTACAAAGCCCCGAATTGTCAGATTGTGGTTTTGCACATATATCCACTATTGTGCGAGCCTTTCTAACCTTGTTATCTTATTTCTTTTTCTTCCAGCTCAAATAAAATTCCATTTCTCTCTGCCTGTCCATTAATGTTTTCTTATAATAAGGCAGCCAAAGGGCTGTTGGGCAGGTACAGGGCTGATGATTACTCAAAAAAGAAAAACCAACCAAAACCAAAAAAATGCCCTTTTCCCATCTTTGGGGCAAGCTGGGCATGCAGTTTGTTGTGGGAAAGAGGGGCCTTAGACAAATAAAGGTGAAAATCGTCAACTAACGTGTCAAAGCTGGTCTTGTGCTTGCCAAGATGAAAAGCTGGTAAGAAGAGAAGCCAAAGGTGGTGTTTGTGTTCTCTAATTGGTGATACATATTGAAGTCAGGGCACATGTGTTTTGTATCTGCAGTTTCCCCCCTTGCAGAGCTGTTCCTTCCATCCCTTGTCCTTCCCAGGCTTCAACTCCAGCTCTTTTTCAGGATCTTTCTTCCACCTGTGTTATTTTATATTTATCTACATTGAATTTCATCTCATGTTTTGCTATTAACAGTCTGGACACAAGAGACGCCAGATGAGATGCCTATAGAACCTGTTTGGAAGCACAAGGTGCTTTCCCAGCTGTTTCAGTGGCTTTCCTTGGAACAAAAAGCTGTGGAGCTGAACTTCTTGGGTTTTCACACACAGCCATTCACTGATCTCAGAATGAGTTTTTCCTCTTCCCCTCTATCAAGCAGTGTCATCTCTGCAGCATTTCCAGTGCTCCATAGAAACCCCATGTCTGCACATGGCAGCTGGAGAAGGTGCTCTCCAACACGTGCCTCATTCCAATGCTTTCCAGATCTCCAAACTGCTCCCTGTTCTCTGTCTGCCCTCAGCATAACAGTCCTTGTGTCACAAGTGAATCCTGACAGCTGGTTTTTCAAGGCTGCAGATAATAAGCAGAAATTGCTTGATCATTGCCTTCAGAGGTGGTGCTCAGTCTGCAAAGCATCTTGGAGCTGCCTGTGTGGTGAATCCCTGGAACACCAGGCGTGGGTTTTAATCCCAAGGGAGAGCATTTGATTGTAGCTTTGGGCTGAAGGGAAGCATCACCTGGATTTTAAATTTCTTCCAGCTATCCTCAGGCTTTCATTTCCCCTCCACGTTTATAAAATAAAAAGGATGTGGAGTTCTGTCTCACTGGCAGTAATTACCCACTCCTGGTCCTTTTTCCACAGCAGGTCCATGCAGGAAGCACCACCTTCCCTTCAAGGTGGTGGAGGGAGAGCATGTTTGTGTGCATGGGTTTTCACTTGAATGTAAAAACTCCATTTTCTCTATTTGCTTTTAATCCTGTAAGTCCAAGTAATTCCTACGCAAATTTAGGATCAGGCTCTGACTTTGTAGAAAATGGCATAAACTCTTGTGTTTGACTTTCACATTATCTTAATGCTCAGCGAGATGTTTTATGAGAAATATATATATATATACATATCTATAGTCTGTCTGTGTCTCACCACTGAGGGAAATCAAAAGGCAAGGAGTGAGGATGAGGATTTCTTACTCAATGCTCAGACTTCTCATCCAGGGCTTTCCTGGGACACTGTGCTCGGACTCTGCTCCACCAGGGCTTTTCTGGGACACCATATCCAAACCCACATCTTCATGCAGGCACAGTGCTGTGCTTTATTCCCATCTCTTCCCAGGATGGTAAAGGAACACCATGTACTAGTGGGGTTCATCCACTTGGTTTTGTTTCAGAGGCAGGAGAGGTTGGGCAGCATCTTCAAACCTTCTGGCTGACCTATTTTGTAACTCCATCACATCATAAATTTATGAGCAAATAGGATTTTTTTTTTCAGGAACTCCAAGGAGAGAGGATGTGACAGTATCCTGGGCAATATTTTCCCTAATCTGTGTAGTCCTGCAATATTAATGCCAAAGGACCACCAAGGAGAGCTCCCTGTTATACCATGGACAGCACTGGGAATATCGGCCCACATGGAACCCCTCATGTGGATTTTGCTGGAGAATTTGGAACATTTTGGGGAAATTTCCTTCCTTGAGCAACCCCTGTAACATTGTCCTTGCAGCAGTTGGCTCAGTGGGATGCAGAGCCATGTGTGCCCTGTGCCACTGCAAGGGATAGTGGTGGGATGAGTTTTTATCCCATTGGGTTGATGTCTCTCCCTTCCAGCTCCTCATAGTGTTTTGCAGCTCAGAATTGGCCCTGGCTGCTCTCCTGCTTGGATTATCCTCAGCAGATTCACCATGGGCACCCAGCAGGAAAAACGAGTGGATCTGATCCTGCCTTTTGGAACCTTCTTGTTGCAGAACAGGCATGGAAAAACAAATAGAAATATTTCAGTCTTAGCTCTAAAAAGACTTTTTTGGAGGGACAGGACATCTTTTTGTTTACACTCTGTGACTGTGGTGCTGTTTTCTTGTCTTCATCCCACACCTTGTTCTTGCTTAGCTCTAAGGATGACTGGTGCTGTTTGCTTGTGTCCTTCACCTTGAGCTCTCAGGATGGTGCTGGGCTGGTACCAGGCTCCTGCGGCAGATGGAGGTGGAAATGCTGGTCAGCTGGGTTTAGACTTTGACTGGGGTACTAAATTCATGGGCAGTGGGTGTGTGGGAGCCTTGTGTACCCCCAGGAGACTGCTTAGGGCGGGAACCCTGCTCACCCCATCCCTTGTGTTCCTGGAGCTCACCCCTGGCAGCTGAGTTGTGCTGTACTTAGAGCTCCTGAGTGGAAATTCAGGGGAAAAGTGGAGGAAGCATTATTTGTATCCAGGGAGTCTGTCCTTTATCCAGATGCAGATAAATCTGCTCTTTATCAAGGACCCAGATTTGCAGAGAGGCTGAGAGTCCCTCCATGCCTTAAGCTGAGCTGCTGCCGCAGCTTTTGTGGCGTCCTCCTCTATCACCAGCTCTGCACCAAAGAGGCTCCGAGGTACTTGGGGAGATTAAAAGGATGATTAAAAAGGAAGAACAAAACCAGATCCAGCAGTCTTTTAAAAGGGGATTTATTTGTAATCACAGAAAGAGGAAAATGAGGTCCCGACCTGCTGTGTCCAAAGTGGGAGAGTCGTGTTAAGGCCTTGAGCTGGATCCTGGTTCACTTATGATTTTCTACAGCTGTAATTAAATATAAGTTTATCTGGGCAGGATCTGTCTGCTTATTCCACTCTGAAAAATAAAACGGAAGGGTTTTTGCTTCATTCTTTCTGGGGTTTGTGTAACTTCTAAACTGTGTGAGGCGCTGCGGGAACACAGCACAGTGGGAGCATTCCTGGGGCTGCCCCAAGGTCACTGAACTCCCTGGATAAGGTCATGTTTCGGGATAAGCCCTGTGCAACAGCAATCATGTGAAAGATTTGGTTTTTTTTAAAAAAAATTAGTTTTCCCTCAAAATTTTGGCCTGCCTTAGTTAAAATGGTGGAAAGGAATGGAAACCTTCCATTAGGAATGTTTGTCCTTCTTGCCTTTGAATGCAAGGAACACATTTTAATTGTTTTGGGTGTTTTCTAGGAAAATGATTTCTAAAGGGAATAATCATATAACACACCTCCAGTTTTCCTCACAAACCTTTGAAGCAAATGAAGACAGAATATTTTTTGCCTCTGAAGGTGTTGTGGTCCTGATTGAAGCCTGAGCTCAGGCCTTGCCCCTGAGGGGAGTGCTGGAGGCCTCTGCTTGCAATTAATTTTATACAGAAGATTTCTGTAAACAGGTGTAAGTACTGCACACAAGTCAATACTTTGGTCTGTAGTGCCCAAATTATGAGGAGGTTCTTGCAGCTGTTTATGAGCTCAGGTGTTGTCTCAAATTTGAAGTGTGCTGTTGGAACAAGGGGCCCGGGCAGCCACAGCCCTCCAGGAGCTCTTGGCAGGATCTGGGCTCAGATTTACCAGGCCTGGTTTTTATCTCCAGCAGTTGACACTCATAAATTCTGCTCAGTCTATTAAATAATTTCTCATTAGGAATAATTTATTGATGGTATTGGGGAGGATCGTCAGACATGAAGGAGCTGCAGCACAGCAAGGCAGAGCCACGGGGCTATTTGTGTGTCCTGTTTGCAGGAGGGATGTGGCTCCTGCCCCCTCCTTGTGCTGCCTCTCCAGAACCACATGAACCACTGCTAATGGAGGCCTGGAAGGGCAGTCGAGTATATAATTCCCAATTATTGCAACTGCTGAGAAAATATAAACTTGTGTTGATGTCAGAGGTGCACGAAAGTGAGGTGTAGCATCATGTTCAGGTGGTGAGAGAGCCAAGGGTGTCCTGGCCTGGATCAGCCATGGTGTGGCCACAGGCCCAGGGCAGTGCCCATTCCCTGTGCTGGGCACTACTGGGGCACCACCAGTCCTGGGGGCAGTTCTGGGCCCCTCAGGACACGAAAGAGGGGCTGGAGCGTGTCCAGAGAGGGAACAGAGCTGGGGAAGGGTCTGGAGCACCAGGAGCGGCTGAGGGAGCTGGAGGGGCTCAGCCTGGAGAAAAGGAGGCTCAGTGGCACTTTCTCACTCTCTGCAACTCCCTGACAGGAGAGTTGTTGGCAGTCCCTGTGGTGCCCATCTGTAGGTCATGTGGAGCTCAGAGCTGTGTGAGAGTCATTACTGCTTCCCAAGCTTGTGGGGGGTTATTTTTTTTAGTCAAATCTATTTCTGGATCTTTCATATCTCTGAGAGAGGGAGACACTTCTGTGCTGGGCAGAGTGTAAATGTCTTCTCAGAGCAACACCTGCCTGAGGTGGGGCTGGGGTTGGACCGGGGGAGGCTGCAGAGGATGGATGCCTGTGTGGGACAGGCTGTGGAAAACAGAAGTCCCCAAATCAGCAAAGCACAAAGAACCTGGCACAAGTTTTTCCTACCCAACTTAATTAAACATCTTTGAGCTGGGACTTTGTCAAACTTACTGTCTTTTCAAGGCAGTTCTGGTCTCTAATTGGAGTATTTGAGGAATAGCATTTGGAATATTCAAACCCATCTCTGATGATGGTATCACATCGTCCTTTACTCTTTCTCACTCACATTTCTGCACAAATAAATTCCAGAGTCTTGCATACCCAGAATGTTACTTTTCGTTTTATTTCTTTTGTACTGGGGGATGCTGGAGTTGGACTTTGATGATCCTTGTGGATCCCTTCCAGCTTAGGATATTCTATGATTCTGTGCTGCGGGGCCAATCCACAGGACGGAGAGAACAGCCTTTTCCCTGAAAAACAGATCATTGGGGATGCAGAGATCAGCTGTGAGTGGCAGGTTGGATGAGAGTAAATCACTTAACAGACCCTTGCTAATATTTATAAATCATGTGGAGAGTCCAGGAATTTCACTGAGCTCATCTATTGGAGCTTGTCACAGATGCTGTAATACATCATTGCAATGTCTGAACAGCATAAAATAACTCAAAGAGGAACCAAAGGCCACATCTGGCGTGTCTAGACTCAGAAAATAGGTTATGTTTGGAAATGTGAGCTCTTCCCCAGAGTCGCTCACCACCAGTTAACATATTTTTGACAGTATTTAATTGCATTTGCACCAGGAGCAAGATCATGTTTAAATTGCTATTAACTAAGACATTTTCAAGTGTGGCCTATTTTTGCTCCTTGAGAAGTGGCTGTTTTGAGCAGAGCTGTCACCAACATGAGAGGGTACATGTGATGTGTGAGGAGGTAGGAAAAGTTAAGGGGGGATTTTTTATTATCCCCAATATTTGGTTTGGGTTTATTTCAACTTTTGGCTGCAGACTTCTGTAACTGACTTTTCTGCAACTGGTTTGTGCCTCTTGGAAAGGAAGGGGGGAGTGGGTTGGGGAATGGGGGGTTCTTGGGTTAGGTGCATCTCTAACTCATCTCACAGAGCTGTTAAGCTGAGGAAGTCTCTGGTGTTGAGTCTCTCTGTCCTCCTCTGTTCTCATGAGAAGCTTTTTGTATTGTTTGCTGGAAAATTTGCAAGGTGGGAATTACTAAGCCTCTTTTCCTGTCTGTCCATTGTCTCAATGTCTTTGAGATGTTCAGCCTTACTGGGTCCAGCTGGGGTCTTTTTTTCTGTTGTTTTCCATGAGAATTACGTTTCCTTTAATCACTTCTCTGTTAATTATTCACGTTAGACTAACAATTTCTATGTCTAAGGTGGTCAGAGGTTCAGGGCAGAGCCAATCACCACTTGCTCCTACACTGCTGCTCACGTGCAGCTGCTTCCCTCGGAGCAGATTATCCAAAACCTGCTGAGGGAATGTGAGCTCCACAAGGAGCCTCCAAGTCAGAAATCAAAGGGCAAAGATTCTCCAGACAAGAGCTCAGTCACATGTGCTGGTGCACATATTACTCTCTGCTGAGAGTGGAATGTCCAGGCAGGTGGGCAGCAGTGCCTAGCTCCCAGCAGGGATGTCCTTGGGAATCATCCAAGGAATGAATGGACTAGTGCTCTGGTCTAGTTGACAAGGTGGGGATCGGTCACAGGTTGGACTCGATGATCTTGGAGATGTTTTCCAACCTAAACAACTCTGTGATTCTGTTCTATAATTCTATGATCAGCCTTGTACTGTCATGGATGTGATTTTTCTTTCCAGTGTCTCTTTTTTCAACCTGCATATCATGCTCTGGAGTTGTCCAAGGCATTAACTGTGCTATAGAAAGTAGAGGTGGGAAATCTTAGAAGAGCCCAACCTGCACTGGTAGTGAAGAGTTCAGCAGTTCAATTTGACCTCATCAGGCAAAGGGTAAAAACCCTTTCAGTCACCTTAACAGGAACTGAGAGCTGTCAGAGGATGAAGAATTGCAGCCTGGTGTGTTGTCCATGGCTCAAATCAACCGAGCAAACTCATCCCATCCAGGAGCTGAAGCTGCCCTGGCCCCTGCAGAGGCTGCACATGTCCTGCAGAGCAACCACAGAACACCACAGCTCTGCTGCCTGGGGAATCCTGCATGTTAAATAACCCTTTTCTCGTTCCTCTGTTTCAAAATGAGGGTGAGAATTAGTTAGGAATGGATCCTTGAGCTTTAGTTAATCTCGGTCTATCCAGTTCTCTTTCAGCAGTGCCTATTTTTAGCTGCTGCTCGTGATGATAGTTTGGTGGGTTTATTAATAGTTGAAGGGAATTTTTGTGCTCCACTGTTTGGGACTGGAAAATGAAATGTGGGGAAATTTGGGAACAGGACATGCAGCAGAGCTGCAAGCTCCTCCTTGGGAGGAGCTTGACCAAAGCTGTCCTAGGGAGAGCTGGGGGACACTTGTGGTTTGATGTTGGTGGGGTCAGTGCTTGGTGCCATTGTAAGACCAGGGCCTTCTGTAATATCTGTGCTAATGGTCCTGAGGTCAGTGTGGCTCAAGACTCCAGACATTGGTTGGATTATTTTAATTGCAACTTTTCTCTTTACAAGCAAAGGGCTCGAGCAGCCTGGGACAAGAGGGGGCTGTTCACAACAGCCCCTGTGCCCCAAAAGCAAGGGGTGATCTGCTTCCCCCATGCTTTGTCTCTGGAAGAAACTCGGTGCCACTTCTGCTCCTCTGCTCAAACCCTGCAGCTGGTTTTGTGCTTCAAAATCCACTGCAAGGGGACATGGGCAGCCAGAGACATCCATGCCCTAGTTAGGGAAGGATTTAGATTGTGTTGAAAATCTTGAGGAGATCAATAGATGTGTTTAACGATCTCCTGGTGAAGGATGGCTGGAGCTACAGCAACTATTGACCGGGCTGGAGCACCAATAAAGGAATGAGAACTGGCATCCCAGGCACCTCCTGCAGCTCTGCTTGGAGGTGTCACAGGAACAACTCGCTGTTAATCACAGTTTCCTACACATCCATTACCCCGAGCTGGGTGCAGGCACCTGGATGTGGTGGGTGACATCCAGCCTCCAGCAAGGCTTAAGGAGTTTTATCTCCAGCTCTGGTCATGGCCAGGGTGGGGGGTGCCAGAGCTGATGTGTGGGATCATGCAGGACACAGCTTCTGGGGACACCAAGGAAAGTCTGTGCTCTGTGTTTTGCACAAACATCAGCAAATCTGGTCAGACTTAATGGTTTTACAGGTCTTTCCCAACCTTGATGATGCTGTGATTCTATTAAACATCAGCCTGGGATGCACCCGTGGAATGCTGCAGTCAGTAGGGCAGGGGGGAGGTGGTGTCCTGGTGGAGGAGGGATGCATCTGGCGGTCCCAAAGTTCCCCTGTCCTCACATTGTGTGATGCTGTTTCTCCAGGGAAATCACACAGAAACATCTCTGTGTGTCCAGATTTGCAAACCTCTGTCTGCAGTAGGATGTCAAGTCTGCAAAATCTAGTAACTATGGATTTCATCCCTCCTCCCTGAAATACCACTTTCCCGGATTCCAGATAGTTGATTAAGTTTAATTTTATTTGATTATTTTTGTTATTGATTCAATTCTTCTGAATCGATAGTCCAAGAAAGAAAATAAATATTTTTGCAAGATTAATATGAACTTGTTAAGCAAACTGGGAGTGAAGTCATCCACAGCTCCTTTTTTAGCTCTTTTATTCCCCATTCCATGTTGTGACAGAGCTATTCCTTCCGCTCAGCTAAGAATAGCCAAAGTCTCTCAGGAGCAGGCTCAGCCATGTGCTTCCTGGGGCTTCATAGGAAGAGTCAACTTTGCAGGAGTGTGTGAGAGGAAAACCACCCCAGCAAGTTGGCTTTGTGTCTTTACTGGTCAGGACTGTTTTTTGTCTGCTGTAGGAAATAGCTGGAATAAAACAGTAGAATTCAGCTGCAGTTAGGGGAGGAATTAAATTGAATAAATGAATTAAATGCAGCTGCAGTTGGGCGATGGATTCAGCCTTAATTCAAAGCTTTCTGTACCTGATGTAGAGATCTGTTGTATCAATCTGGGTGGCTTTTAATACAGGAGAGCTTTTCCTTGTGTTCCCTTCTCTGTGCAGACTCCCTAGGAGCAGAGAGGGGCAGGGGAAGGCAGGTTGCTGTGCCTGGCTGAGATCCCCTTCCCCACGGGGCTGGGATTGGCTGCAGGCTCCAACCCCATAGGAAGCAGTTGTTGTATCAAGGAACAGTCATGGATTCATGGCAAAGTCTGTAGCTGATGGCAGGGAAAGCAGTGACACAGAGGGCACAGATGGGACGCTTGTGCAACATCACAGTGTCACAGACTCATTATTGTTGGAAAAGCTCTCCCAGACTGTTGAGTCCAACCTGTGCCTGATCCCCACCTTCTCGTCCAGCTCAGACCACTGAGTACCACCTCCAGTCGTTCCTTGGACACCTCCAGGGATGGGGACTCCACCACCTCCCTGGGCAACCCCTTCCAATGCCTGAACACCTTTTCCATGGAAAAATGAGTCCTGAGACATGTCCCAGACGTGGAGGTTACCTCTACACTTTGCCCCAGCCAGGAGCTGAGTCCCACTAACTCATGACATCCCAGGTGAGGTGTCCTGACCAAGCAAACCATCTCGGCCACCATGTCCTTGTTGGCATCTGGAGCTCATACAGGGGTTTGGAACCCATTGAGCTGCTCACTATCACCATCACACCACATAACCCCAGACTACCTTGATCAGAAAATTGCTCTTATTTATTCTTTTATTTGCATTCAATCTGCGTTTGCTGCACTAGGACGAGAAGTGGGCTCCTTGTCAGAGCTCCTCGTGAGGACTTCACCACAATCAGCAGTGTTTCCACCCCACACGTTCCAGAGAGATTGGAAAAGCAGTAATTTCATTACAGGAAATTCAACTCATTCTTGACACAGCCATTATATTGATTAGCTGAAATAATTTTGCATAAGTGTGGTGGCAGCAAATGGCAACTTACGCAAGAGAGGTTAAAATAACAGAATAGGCTTTTTACCACCACTATATTTTTGACTGAATTTACAAAGATGGCACCTTTGTGACCAAGCTACTTGGTGCCTGTGCTTATGGGATGCCACCATTTGGGAATTAATTAACCCCGAGTGCACAGCCAAGGGAAACAATAGATAACGGCAGCTCCAAAACTGCTTTTACGCCTTCGTGAGTATTTGTGAAGCAAAGAGGAGAAAAGTCATTAATACCTATTTTCTGCCAGTTTTAGAGCTTAGAATTATCTCATTTAGCACTGAAGAAAAGATGAGCTCACAGTAAGAAACCTTGTCTCTAAACTTGCAAATTATTTGTAACCAAGGTGAATATTCCTGATGTTTTCTAAGGGCTCAATGTGCAGGATGTGGTTCCAAAGACATGTTTCCCCTGAGCTGTTTTTATTGTAACTTGTCCTGTCTCAGGTTTTTGTTCTTTTTTTTTTTTTTTTTTTTTTAGAATATCAGGTTTTGTTTCAGGTCTTTTAATAATTGGTTTTATTCTTAATTCTTAATAATTGGTTTTATACCTTTGAATTGTCTTTTGCTTCTGGCCAATGATGCCAATGATGCCAGTGCTGTTCTGCCTGCCTGGCTACGTGCTCAGATGTATCCAACTGTGCCACAAGTCCTGACATTCCTGTGCCCTTGGCTAACTCCAAATAGTTTTGGTGGATGCAGTTTTCATACCTGTGTGGCAACAGTTAGAGGGAAAAAATGTCAGCAATGGTGGGATCTCAGGTGAGACCCCACCTGCAGTGCTGCCTCCAGCTCTGGGGTCCAACAGTAGAAGGACATGGAGCTGCTGGAGCAAGTCCAGAGGAGGCCATGGAGATGCTCCCAGGGCTGGAGCCCCTCTGCTCTGGAGACAGGCTGGGAGAGCTGGGGGTGTTCACCTGGAGAAGAGAAAGTGTTGAGGAGAATTTAGAGCCCCTTTTTGCTGCTAATTTTTCCAGAAAGAAATATAATAAACCCAAAGCTGGCTGGTGTTGGTACAGTGGAGGAGGGCTGGGACTCAGTGTTGCTGAGTTAGCATCTGCCAGAGGAGGTTCAGGTTGTATATTAGGGACAGTTTCTTCACTGAAAGAGTGATTCAGCTTGGAAGGGGCTGCCCAGGGATGTGCTGGAGTCACCACCCCTGGGGGTGTTCAAAAAAACAACTAGATGTGGCACTTTGTGTTATGGTTTAGGGGGAATGGGGGTGTACAATCAAAGGCTGGACTTGACGACCTTGAAGATCTTTTCCAACCTCAATGATTCAATGATTCTCTGAAAGTAAACCATCCAAAGTGGGAAAGAAACCTGCAATGTGTTAATTGTTAATGAGCAGTTGGTCTGGAAAGCTCATGTTTTGGAAACGCTGTTTTCTTGTGTTAATCCTGACACAGCTGCTTGAAGGTTATCTGGGAAAGGGGATCAGTGATTTTCCTGAGCTCAGGCTTTGTAGTTCATCATTTCTTTAGAGCATGCTATTGCAATTACCATTTACCTAATGAACTCTTCAAATTTAATTAGCATAATGGGGGCCAATTTTGTGAAGGAACATTCATCCTGCTGTAATAAAAGTTTAGCTGAAATTCTCCCATCCTCTGAAAATGCCTCCTGGGGGTGCTCCCAGCAGGACTAAGGGCTTGTGCTGCATTGTTTTTTTCCTTCCCATCACCAGTGGTTTGCTGGGACAGTAGCCCAGGCCTGGGGTTGCTCCAGACAAGCAGTCCAGCCCATCTAAGCCCAGCCTTAAGCATCACATTGTATTGGTGTGGTCACTGGCATTGAAAATATGAATGAGTTTGAAACATAAATATCTATGTGGAGAGAGGCCTGTTCTGGTGACACAGTGGTTGTCTGAGGGCACGTGTCCATCCCTGTTTGACAGTCATGGAGAGGGGATGGGTTCTGGTGCTGCTCTGAGTCAGTCTATGCTGGAGTCAAGCATGAAATGCAAAACTCTTACCTCCATCCATGTCCTGACCACAGGATTCCTCTTCCATTCAGCCACCTGGAGAATTTACAGTAATTTGAGTTTTGAGTCCTTTCCTTCCCAAAGGGTGATATGATATCACAGAATCATTGAGTTGGAAAAGATCTCCAAGATGATCAAGTCCAACCTTCAACCAAACACCCCCATACCCACTAAACCATATCACAAGGTGCCACGCCCAGTTGTTTTTTGAACACTTCCAGGAGTGGTGACTCCACCACATCCCTGTGCCTCCCCTTCCAGTGCTTATCCACGCTCTCAGTGAAGGAAATTTCCTAATATCCAACAAATATCTGCTCATAAAAATATGTCTTGGAGGTTCTGGCCAACATACAGACAGAGAAATTAAATGTATGACAAACATCCTTTACATCTGGTGTATAAGAGCTGACAAGTATTTCCAGCTGGATTTGACACAAAAGATGTAAAAGCTGCTGGATGAGGGGTTGCTCAGCAGGATCAGTGACAGCAACAAATCAGGTTTTCATGGAATCCCAGAATCCCAGACTAGTTTGGGTTGGGAGGGACTTCAAATCTCATTCTGCCCTCTGCTATGGGCAGGGACACCTTCCACTAGACCAGGTTGCTGGGCTTTTCCAGCAGGAGATTGGGATGCAGAGGCTGCCTCATTGCAGTCCTGCCCTGCTCCTCACAGCAGCTCTGGAGGACCCAAAATGGATTTACCAACTCTTTTTTCCCCCCAGAAGTCTCCCACAGCTGGAGGACAGTTTTGCTGGAGCAGGTGCCCAAGCACAACCACTTTCTGTGATCCTGCTTTAATAAGAAAAGCTGTTCTGCAGCCAGAGCCTCATGTCAAAGCACCACAATTCTGAATATTTTTCTTAAATGATTTTGACTTTTTAAATTCACTAATACAATACAAAGCAGGGGAACATATGTTGCAGCAAGACAAGCTGTGTTCCCGAGGGCCCTCGTCGGGAGGGGGCCGTCGGTTCCACGTGCGTTCTTCACAGTGCAGGAGCCTCCTTCTCCTTTGAATAATTCCTTGGAATTTGCTTCAGCTGTCACAAAGATGACACTGTTTGCTGAAAGAATCATTGATTTAAAAGAAATGTTGAGGGCCTGACTTTGGCATCTCAGGGGAAATGTGTGAGATGATGCAGAGTCAGATCATACTCATTTACACCCAGGGAACAGTGATGCTTAATGGATGTGGGCCAGGGCTGTTTGTCCTCTCTCCTCCTAACTAGAGGGATGGCTGGAGTCTGTTTTAAAATTGGAATTAAATTTAAAAATTAGGCTTTAGTAGTCATAGCTTTCACATCTGCTGTTATTCAAGAAGTCAATCCTGAGTTGTTTTACTTCTTCTCATCCTCTTTGCACAAGTGGCAAATTTATGTGAAACAAAGCAGAAAATGTGAGATTTCAGATTGGTTAATCCAGCATGAGGAGGGTAGTGGGTCCATGGGTGACACCTTCACAGCTGTTGCAGGAATTGGGAATGCATCAGCACCTTCCTCTCTTTCTAAGTCCTGCAGGATTCAGACATGCCCTGGAGGAATGTCATTGTCCTTGTCCTGAGGTGCTTCAGCCAGTGGTTTGTTAAAATGAGTTTTCTGTGGCCTCTCTGCATGGAATTAAAATAGAACAAGCCCTTTGTGCTGTCGGGTATAAACCAGAAGCTTGTAGCTTCCAAAATTGTTAGTAAAACTTAGTATTCCAGGAATGTGGAAGATCTGTGGATGGAAATCAATATTTCATGATCTTCCCTTGGGGGTACACATGTGCAGTGATGCTGTTCAGGGCAGGAGCCTGGTCCTGCTCCTGCCTCCTTCCCTCTGCTGTGTTCCCACCCTAGCACCAGGGCTCCCTCAGCGGATTTTGAGGAAAGCCTTCCCTCTGCCTTCTCTCTGTTCATCTTTCCTTAGGTAATTTGGACATAAGAGAAATGAAACCCGCTTAAAAATAAAATATGGTGACAAGTGTGGCCAGAGCAGAGCGTGGAAAAAGAGATTGTCTCCACTCTGCACTAAATTAAATTCCTGGTGGAAGTGATTAGCAATACTGCTAACCATTTACTGAATTTCAATATACCAGGAGGCTCCAGAAGTATTTCCTGAATAAATTAATGCCCAAGGGCTCATTCTCCTGTCTCTGAAAGGGTTTCACTCTGTCCTTCCCATGCAGTGCCATCCCTGTCTCACTGCCAGGCTCCTGTGGGACTCTGTCCCTTCTCCTTGGTGACCATAGGGTGTTTTTCCAGGGAGAAGAGCTCCTTTGTGCCAGCATGTGTGGTTTTCCCAAATTCTTCAGCATCCTGGGATGCTGCAACTCTGTGTGGATTGAGGGGGAACATCCAGATCTCCTTGGAGTTGCATATCTTGGTCTATGTGGTTCCAGCACAGGAGCTGCTACTGCTCATCTTCATGGGGTTGATACATATGTGTGGAAATAAAAGTGAAACAGAAGAGCTGAAGTGGTAAAACTGAAATTAGTGAGATGCTGACACCAGCTGCAGCCCACAGGTATCAGCCTTTTTTAGCCCAGAGATGCTAGAAGCTGCAATCTCTGTATTTAAACACACAGGAAGAACATTTAAGGCTTTTTTTCAGCATAGGTAACATTTCATTCCACCCTCTTCATCTCTCTGTTTTGACTGATATGAATCTATTTGTGTTTATTGATATAAAGGGAGAAGGCAGATTGCTTTTGGGCCAGCTCAGGTCTCTCAGCAGAGCTGCCTGAGGTCGTGCCTGTGCTCGGGAGAATCCCACCTCCAGCCCCTGCCAGCACTTCCAGTTTCTGTGGAAACAGCATGTCTTCAAGGCTTCCTCTTCAGTATGCAAAAAAAGTTATTAATAACAGTGGAATTTCTTCCATGTAAATCTTCATTTGAGGTTTGGAGTTAAACTGGCCACATGTTTTGCTTGCCCTGAATCCAAGCTGGTGTCAGTGTTGAAGTTGGTGATGAGGAGCTGGGATCCGGGAGCAGCTCCCGGGCTCTGCAACCGGGCCATGGGGATCTACCCTTGCTCTGATTCTTGATGTTAGGAATGGCATCAGTGGATCACCTGGCCCGTGCAGGTCTGCTGCTCTTCATGGGGATACTTGTGGGGTTTTGGGCTTCTACTTTGTGTACTGCCTGCAGAGGCCAGTGCTGCCTGTGCCAACCTTGGGATTGATCCTGCTCTCCCTGGTCCCAGGTTTGAACCAATGTTACAGAAAAGCAATAAAAGTAGTTTATCCATCCCAATACCCCTTTACTGTGCTGGCTGAATACAGCCAGAAAAGCTGCATTTTATTCTGTGATCTGATTTTTCTGTGATTTATGGGCAACTTTGCTTTGCCCAGCACGTGTGGAGGGGGAGTTCTTTGCAGCCCCTAGGGTGCATTTGCTGTTCAAGTCACTTCACTGCTCTCATTTTAAGGAGAAAATTCATCTCTGGAGTGAGGAATTCCTGCAGGCAGGGGCCAGCTGGAAAGGACATCCATGGGAATACACCCGACGACGTGTTTGGCTGGAGCATCTCCCAGCTCTGCACAGCCACTCCAGCAGGGTGAAGATATTTATTGGTCCTTGAGGACATACTCTGAGAAGCTTCACTGCTCAAGCAGGGTGATGCTGACGGGGTGTTTGGGCATGGGGAGGAGGAGGATGGAGCTGCCCCTGTGAGCATAACCAGGAGCTGCCACTGCCCAGCTGGGAAATGGGCTGAATTAAGTTGTGGAGGAAGGGAGGGAGGTTTTTTTTTCCTGAGCAGGTTTTTTTTTTCCTTTAAGGTTCCCTTAGTGTTTCCCTGCAGCAGTGATACAGAAGGTGCCTGCCCCGTTCCCCCCACCCCTGGATCTGCTCCTTTACTCTTGCTCTCAGGGCTGCAAAACACCCAAGAGATTAAGTGACCTCAAATACACCCTGTACATCAGGTGGGTTCAGGCTGGACCTGGGTTCTTGTCCATGGGATGCTCAGCTTCCAACAAGAATTCCAGATTTTAGAGATGATGCTGGTTTTTGCATCCACAGCAGGATGAGGTTTTCCATCAATTTGTTCAGTTTAGGTCATCACTGAATTTGGAGGTATCTCAGTGTAATTTTTACGAATAAAGTAATTTTTAGGATGACTCTATAATGGCTTAAACTTGTATGGATTAATCCAATGGATTTCAAGTGAAACCCACATAATTTATTTTCTGCTCAATGAAGTTAAAAAGTCTTATTGCAAATTAGTAACGAATCTATTTGTTCTGCTTTGGAGGTTGCTAGAAAGGAGCAGCTGCAGTGGAAGGGGAAAGCAGGGCAGATTTTAGGTTATCAAGCAGAACTCCCAGGGTATCTGGGGCAGCCAGTGGGAAGCTGTGAGCTCCAGCCCCAGCAGGATCCATGTGAGAGCAAAGAATGGACAAAAAGCATTTCAGTGGTGTGTTGTGCTGGGAACCACCAGCTCCAACAGCACTGGGACTTCTCTGTCCTGGCATAAAGCAAAAGAAACCCACCCTGAGGGATGTTTATAAATACAGATATAATTATTGTACATTATGTATGCAAGAAATACATGGAAATAGAGCGAGTCTGTGCCTTATCCACCAGCCCAGGGAGTTGGAAAACCCGTGTACATCAATAAATGAGTCGAGTGTTATCTCTGATACTCCAAATATATCCCCTAACATCAAATGCTCCTTTAAACCCTCCTCGACAGCACAGCCACAGGTGCTTCTGGTGCTCCCGGTGTTCCTGTGCACTTTGGGCTCCCTTTTGGCCACAGGGACCCGTCACACATGGCTCTGGGGACCCATCCTGTGCACTGTTTCACCCTGAATGTTCAGGATTTCTCTCAGGACGAAGGGCTGAGGAGGAGCCATGGGTGGGGTGGGTGTCCAGGAGGACAATTCCCAGCTCCATCCCAACAGGGAGTATCTGTGGAGCCTTGATGGCTTAACTGGAAAAGCCTCTGTGGCACAGTGAGAAAAACAGCCCAGACACCCCAAAAAATGCAGTGCACGGGTTTGTCTGTGCTGCTGATGCAAGGTCAGACAAGGCTGGGAATATTCTCCACCTTGCTCCGGGCATCCTACACCAGGACACTGTCTCCCACAGCAGAGGTGATTCATTTTGAAGTGAAAATAACTTAAATTCTATTGTCCCAGCCTTACAGCTTGAAAAATATACTTTAAAATGCAATAGGTGTATTCTTGTCTTTTTTCTTTTTAAGAAAAATATTGTTTGATAGCTCAAAGTTCATGTATTCTACTGTTAAAAAATCTGTTTAAAATAAAGAGTAGACCTGGCTGCTGCACAGCAGTGGCCTTAAGAAGGTGCCAAATTTGCTGAGGAGAGAAAGACAGCATTATTTACCCCCTGAAACTATATACTGGCTTTTTGGGACACTCATATATCCAGATTACAGGAGAGAGGCTGAAGTCTGTCTATATAAATGTCATCCAAAGGCTGCTTAATGGAATTAGCAGGAGTAAGGCAGTGGAACTCCACTGAAGTCAATTGAGTTGCTCCCATTTAATTGGGGAATTTGTCATCAAACTCTTAATTTGCTTGATGAGGGATGGAAAGATGCCATATATTCTGTATGCTAAAACAGTTCCCATGTTGGTCTTTCATCCTTAATAAAACTCAAACAAGGAATTGTGTGCAGCCTGAAAATAGCAAAGATAGTTAATAAGTATTATTAATTAGAAGCTATTATTAAGAAGATAGTTAATAATTATTAATTGGTGATGAAATTTGGTTCTGATGGAGGCTGGAGAACTCAGGGAAACCAGGGGTCATTCATTCCTTCTGCTTGCTTGGGTTTCTTCCTTTGTTTATTTGGATTTTTACTTTTACTCTTGTAAACAACAGTATTGTGAACAAACTGGAGAGCCAATTTAGTGCCTTAATGCTGAGGTTGCTCTTTCTTATTGCAGATTCAGTTCTGAAGAATGGAGGGATCAGCAACATGGATGTCAAGCTGAGGTGGTGGAGGGGCCATATGAACACCTGTAGAAAGCAGCAGGTGTGAGAGACTTTCTGATGTTTCACGTAAAAAGCACCTTTTACTGGTACAGCCAGGGGAGAAAATGGAGTTTGAGACAGAGAGGCCAAGGGATAACACAGCTGGAGGATCTGAGGAGCTTTCCCCGTCACAACATCAGTTGTGGGAGAACAATGATGACCTGTGATGAGCCCTGTGACCTCCATGAACCTCACACTGCTGAGACCACCCAAACACTCCCAGTGAAGAGGCTCTTTGGGACAGAAAAAATCAGGGCAAAAAAATGGAGACATAATTAAAAATTAGGAGCTGGTCTTCAGAAAAGAAGATTAAGGTATTAGACTGAGGCAAAAGCTGCAGAGGCTACACGACAGCACTTAATTTTCCTCCCCAGGACAGACTGAATGCCTGAATTCTGGCCATTTGGTGATAGTTTGGAGATTGCTGTGTGGGTACAAAGCGTTACCCACTTCCCCCTGCTCAGCTTGCTACCGTCATTCCTCAGTAATGACATTCCATCAACTAGGACAGAATAAATGTGTGCTTTTTTTTTTTTTTAGCATCAATATTCCCATGGGGTTAAATTGGCAGTTCCCTTATTCTGTAGCGTGAACGTGGATGTCTCCAAGCCTACCTTGTCACCTTTCCCCTTGGCTGGCTGATAAGAGACTTATTGGTCATTCTTTAGAAAAATGGAGTGAAGGAACATTGTCTTTCTACGGAAAGCTGGAATTTGACCTGGTGGGTTGTAGAAGAAGACTCTGCTTAGCAAATATATGTGAGGCATCCAATGGATGGGCTGACCCTGGAAGCCACAGTGCTTCTCCAGGCTGGATGCTGAAGGTCTCCATCCAGGAGGCACTTGAGCAGCCTCTCTCCTCCCGAAAATCTTGACTGCTGAGCAGCTGCTGGTGAGTCATTGCTCTTAGTAGATCCCTGCAGTAGTTTTTGAGTGGTTTGAATTCTTTATAGTAAGAAACAACAACAGAAACTCAGAATTCTGGTTTGTGGAGTTGTTTCTCAATGGGTTTTGAGTACCAGAGTGGGCTTTGCAGGGCAGCACTGGAGGACCACGTTTGTCCCAGGTAGCTGCTGCACACATTTGTTGTTTCATCAGTGAAGAAGGCATTTATTTTGAGCTGCCAGCCATGGAAACTCCTCTTACTTCCTGGAAGAGGCTGGTGTGACTCATGCACCATGACAGGTGCTGCCTCATTCCTGCCTTTCCATCTCCCCACCCCCAGCTCTGCTGGGGCTCTGCTGGCTGGGTAGCTGGGGACAGCACATGGGGCCCCTTGGAAAGGTGTGAACCACAACAGCTTTCCAGCAGCCCCAAAACCAGTGTCAAGCACCGTGTCCTCACACCGTGCACTAGGCAGTGATGTGGCTGAATGTTGGTTGATGATTGGACTTGATGATCTTAAAGGTCTTTTCCAACCTTAACGATTCTGTGATTCCCTGATTCTGTGTGTTCAGTGCAAAGCTATCACTTGTGCACTGTTTTTTCACCTGCACTGTAAGATACCAAGGCTGCACATAAGATACACAGTCAGGTGTGATGACATCAGCAAGGGGAGCTGGATGGTTCTTGGGAGAACTCCTGGTGACCCCAACACTTCTGGAAGTGCCAGCAGCTTATTTGCTGCTTCTGCTCAACAGGCCAAGAGCAGAAGGCGTGAAAAAATTTGTGCTGCTTTATCTTCTTTCTTTGTGTTCCTACTACTGAGATAAAAACTGGCACTCTGAGCATCTTCTGTTGTGTTTAGATACTCTGTTAGGTGGAATCGAGTCCTCTGCTAATGGGTTGTGTTCTAAATTGTCTTAGAGGTTACTCACCACAAACCAGTTCTAATAAGCAAACTGTGGCTTTGTTTGGTTTTGTTTGTTTATGGAATTGGGAAGAGGGTATGATTTAGGCACCAGATGAGGAGCAGCTGAGGAAGCTGGGTGGGCTCAGCCTGGAGAAAGGGAGGCTCCGGGGGACCTTCTCCCTCTCTGCAACTCCCTGACAGGAGGGTGGAGCCAGGTGGGAGTCAGGCTCTGCTCCAAGGGAACAAGGGATAGGATTAAAGGAAACAGCCTCAAGTTGTGCCAGGGGAGGTACAGGTTGAATATTGGGAAAATTTCTTCTTGGAAAGGGCCATCCAGCCCTGGCACAGCTGCCCAGGGCAGTGTTGAGTCCCCATCCCTGGAAGGATTTCAAAGGCATGTGGATGTGGCACTTGGGGACATGTATCAGTGGTAGCATTGGCAGTGCTGGGGAATGGTTGGAATCAATCTTTGAGCTGTTTCCCTCCAATTTTGGATGGTTTCTGAAAGCAGAGATCTGTGATTTGGTGACCAACAGTACTAAAGGGCAATAACAACTTTGGTTCGCAGCATCTGCCATTTCTCACTTGTTAAAACCTCTGCTTTTCACCAAATTATCTACAAAGGTTTCCAGGCAGATTTTCAGCCAGTGTGAATTGCTGCAACTTCTCTGAAGTCTGTGGAGGTTTATGATCCTGTGTCAGCCAATAATTTGGCCCTTACTTGTCAAAAAAAAGTCAAGGCTTATGTCCATAATGGGGGAAAGTTATTAGTGAGTGAAAATTGCTTCCTTTGCTTTTTCTGCTTCTCCTCGTGACAGTAAATAACAGGAGAGCACTCGCAGAGCCGTGAGAGCAGGAGCTGATAAAAGCAGAAAATCAACAGCCAAAAATACAGCTGCGAGAAGGGAGAACCAGGGGGATCAATATTGACCTCCCACTGTCAGGGCACATGGCCCTGTGTTCTGAGGCTCGAGGGGCTCAGAGGTGGGACTGACTCCTCACGAAAGAGTGTAATGGAAAAGGTCTAATGCTAAGGGAAGCACATCACCAGTGAATCCCCAAGATTTAGAGTTCTCCAGCCTTCTCTATGTCCAGGGGCATGTGTGTATGTTTCCAGGCATCTCCCCAGCCAAGATCTGGGTGTGTCTGTGCAGGATTATAGTCTCAAAGTGTGTAGGAGAGGCTGAGTCTGCACTGGGGCACTGGGGCCAGAGATTTAACCCTGGCAGTTCTGTCTGAATGTGAGAAAAAACTTCTTTACTGTGAGGGTGGCAGAGCATTGGAACAGGCTTTAGAGAGAGGGTGTGGAGAATCCTTCTCTAGAGACATTCAAAACCCACTTGGACATGATCCTGTGCAACCTGCTCTGGGTGACCCTGCTTGAGCAGGGGGTTGGACTGGATGATCTCTCTCAACCTCTTAAACTGGCTGGAGGCAGGTTAAGATTAGATACTGGAAAGGAATTGTTCCCTGTGAGGGTGGGGAGGCCCTGGCACAGGTTGCCCAGAGAAGCTGTGGCTGCCCTGTCCCTGGAAGTGTCCAAAGCCAGGTTGGACAGGGCTTGGAACAACCTGGGATAGTGGAAGGTGTCCCTGCCCATGGCAGGGAGTGAGTGGAATGAGATGAGCTTTAAGGTCCCTTCCAACCTAAACTATTCCATGATTCTATACCTAAAGCTGTGATTCTACTGGAAACCAAGAAAAACCTCTCCAGGTAGGTCTGATATAGTCAAAATGGATTGTTCCCAGGAATCATCAGGACAAAGAGCAGTGGTGTGGAGGGTGCCCTGACACCATGCCACCGTCCCACCAGGCTCCAGATTTGGCTCCAGGGACCAATCCAAGTGCTGTTCTTCACAATTCCTGAGCTGAGGGGGAGCCAGAGTCAGCTCTCACTGAAGGAGAGGAAAGGCTCTGTCTGACGTCAGTGAGAATTAAATTGAATCCCTGGAAAGGCTCCAGCATGAAAGGGAGGGAATGTTTCACAACCAATAATCTACGCGTGAAATGTGGTTTCTTCTCCTACTCGAGGCTTGCCTGTGAGATGGGAGAGATGACTTCAGCTGTGTTGTTGTTTGAGTTTGTTCAATTAAGCTGAGTGAGGCTTTGCAGCTCAGGTTTATTTTATGGAGTTTATGTATCTGATAGTTAATTCCCAGAGAGCCTCTCCTGCTTTGGTGAGGGATGAATTAGCTCAACTGTGCCACGCTGCTGATCTTTGTGCTCTGATTGAATGAGCGTAATACTGGCAGGGCTTGACCCAAATCTCTTCTTCATCTCTTGCTTTGGGATTAAGCCCATGATGGAGAAGAGGCTTGAAGAAATTCTTGTTATAGATGCTTAAGTCGCTCAAGAAAAGGATGAGACAAAAACAACTGGGAGGTTTCAGTAAACACTGAGCTTTTTTTGCATCACTTCAGAGTAATGTGAAGCATTTGAAGTTTCTTTGGGATGAGGGTGCTGTGACAGGTCCTGTAAAAATAGAGAAAGGGTCTTCCAGGGGTCTGGGGGGGGGGAGAGGATGTCCAGCCCTTCCTTAACTCAAGCATCCTCTCATAAAAGAAAGAAAAACAACCAACAAGAACCTCCAGAATTTAAAGCCAGCCTTGCACCTATGCTACAGTCTCATTAATTTGGGTAGGTAATAAGCAAAGGGTCTAATTCTGTTGAGGCAGCTCAGCATCCTCAAACCAGGGCATGTGACACCCCCAAGGAACGATGAGTTGGTTTAAGCAGGCCACAAATAATTAGAGTTGGGAGACTTGAAACAACTTTAAAGAAATTATAATTATTCTTTATAAATTTTAATAAATGTTTTCTTTTTTAAAAAAGAGAGAAAACTCACTTGTAGTGATAAAAAATTGCTTGTTTAGGGAGCAGCCTCATTGCAAAAGGGCAGGGGAGTAGGAGGGAGCTTGGACTACTCGTGGTGACTCTCACCCTCAGCAGGGGCACCTACTGCTCCAACCAGGGCCATTGCAGTTGGTTTCATCTTCCTATCCTCAAAGTTCAGAGTTGTTGCTAGTTTAAAATGATGAGTTTAAATGTTAAGTGATGAATTTAACTCCAAAGTACTTTTTCTAAGCAGGTCCACTAAATTAAAAACTAAAACTGCCTATTTCCCATTACCGAATGGATGGAGAACAGTGTTTCAGAGATAGGAGTCACTGTTACAGAAATCTAAAGGTAGATGCAGCTCCCTGTCTACTCCAGTTGTTTAGGAACAGTTCTTGGCAACTTTAGAGCAAAGTTACTCCAGTGGAGAGGAAAGAAAGAGCTCAACCCTTCACATAAAACAGGTTTGTGAAGTGAACCCTGAAAAAGTGAATTTCAGTCCTTTTTTAGCCTTAGCAAAAGTTCACTGGTAAAACAGTGAAAGTCAACAAAGCAGAAACACAGAGGAGATTTCGTGGGGTTTTTAAGGTGGGAGAGGTTTCTGGGAGCTTTTCCTTCTTTTCCTCGTTCTGGGAGCTTTTACCAGCCCATCCCAGTACTGGTAACTGGAGACTTACTGCCTGACCCCAGCAAAGGCTGGCTGGAAGTAGCAGTTCCCAGTCTCGGGGTGCAGGGCATGGTGGAACAGGGAGGATCTCTCCTGCCTTTCCAAATGCAGCATTCAGGGCTTAAAGCAGGATTACTTGATTTTTGTTTCTTGTTTTAATCCTGAAGTGCATGATTTACCCTTGAAGGCATCCGAGTTCTCCCACCCTTGTGTTGATGCATCCTGCCCGTGTTCAGCCATCCACAAGCACTTCTGGCTGTGGAGACCATAAATCCCAGTGCTGAGTGAAAAGGGAGCCAAGATCTGAGCTCTTGGAGGAGCTTCTTTAGTGATCCCTCTGCTGCCACCATGGCAGCCCTGGGTGAACAGTGGTGACTGTGGGGCTTGGTTACATGTCATGATCTGTCCATTCTCTGCTCCAGCCTTGGGCCTTTCCAGGCACTTCAGGGACTGAGTGTTCATACACCTTTATTTTTAGTGTGGAAGCTGATGTGATATCTCACGATGGGGCTGTTTATGCTGAGAGCTACAGATGGGGCAGCGATCACTGGTGTTTCAGGAGGGACTTCTCAATCCTGCCCCTGCAAATTGCTTCCTTATGCTTAGCTCTGACTCTTCAAAGTACTTTCTCTTTCCCTTTTGTCAGGGAAATAAGTGTAATCACCAAGGTGCTATTCTAAACTGTGCTGCTCCTTTTACGTAACCTCTTCCATCAATTAACATTCATCCAGCAGGCAAAGGTGTGGTGGGGAGAATAATAGAGTTTTTATAATCAGTCCTCTGGGAAAAAGATGTCATAATTCCAGCATGTGAATGCTGTTTTATCCATTGAAAAATATTCCCTTGTTCCCTCATCAAGAGCAGAGTGAAAAGAGAAGAAGCATGGTCAGATTACAGTTGTTTCTAATTCAAATGCAAAGACTCTTCACAGCACTGAGGGTTTTGAACAGAAAGTGGCTTTACCAGCCAGAGGACCTTTTTGTCTCCAGGGAATTTATCCCTTAGGTTTGGAATAGCTGGTGTTTCAGTGGCAGATTTAAAAACTCTCCACTGACAACATCTGTGGGTCCCTGAGGAGTGATTCCCAGAAAAAAGAGAGTTTCATTAGGACATGCACATTTTTATGCTGAGTTACCAGTTTTGCTCCGTCCTGAAATGAATAAGGAGTCGATGTTTGGGACACTGCTTATAATTATACACCACTAAAAATTCTGCTGGAGTGGGAATGGACAGGAATAGGCATCTGGACAGGAATAAACAGCACTGTACAAACCCACTGCTGATGCTCTCCATCTGACACAGGACTTGTCCTGTAAATGCCTCACATCTCAGGAAAAGGCAATTTGGAGATGTTGTGCAGCCTGGAAAGGACAGACCTGCTGGGACCCTCCCTGCAGTCTCTGAGTCCTGGTGGATCACTGTGCAAGAAATAACAGGAGGTGGAGGAAAAGCCTCCAGTGGAAGGAGGCAGGAGCAGGAATAGGAGGGAAAATCCTGGTAGGTGCTGAAGCAGTGGGTCTCCAGGGTCAGCAGGAAGCCAAGGGTAGCTGTGTAAGGACACTGGTGGAATCCACACTGGATGGAGTTGTCACATCCAGTTGGATGTGAGACCTGGGGCCACCTGGTCCTGGGGCTCCTGGGGCTGGAACAGAAACAACCTGAAGGACAAAGTGGCTCCCACTGTTATTTTTTCAATCTGGGTTTTTGTCTGCAAATTCAAAGTAAAAAAGGGAAAGATTCCTATCAGAGAGTGTTTCCTGGTAGTTTTTAAAATGCTAATGTTTGTTGAAGGTTCAATATTTCACAGAAATTAAAGAAAATACATCTTGTTCCTGAAGTGCTCTGTAGCATCCTAAGGTGGGAAGCGGGGAAAAATATTGCCTAGTAAGTGATAATATATCAAGGTTTCTCTGCTCATTATCAGCATAAGAGACATAATATACATAAAATGTAGGTCAGAGCATCCCATTTAACATCATATTTTTCCTTGGTGTGAGAGGCAACTGCAAAACAACACATGCTCTGATAAATTCCAATGGTAAAAAGTCTCCTATCTTTGAGATAAGCAAATGTGCTTCCTTTCTGCATGGATGCTTTTTGTAACTTGTCAGCTCCTCCTGCTCCCTACCTGACTCCTGCAACTGCAGGGAGGGTGTGGGGGGGTGAAATGTCCCATTTGAAGAGTTTGGCCACTGGAGAGTGGAGGAGCTGAGGGAACCAAGGGGCATCTCTGGTGGCATGTGGGCAGGAGGAAGTGTTGGCCTTGGTGAGGGCAGAGCAGGCAGGAGGAAGAGGGATAGGAGACAGGAGTGTCCCCCCTGTGCTGGTGTGTGGGACAGAGCAGAGTGATCACAGAGTCATCATGGGATCACAGAACAACTTGAGTTGGGAGGGACATTAAAGCTTATCCACTTCCACTCCCTGCCATGGGCAGGGACACCTTCCACTATCCCAGGTTGTTCCAGGCCCCGTCCAACCTGGCCTTGGACACTTCCAGGGATGGGGCAGCCACAGCTTCTCTGGGCAACCTGTGCCAGGGCCTCACCACTCTCACAGCCAACAATTCCTTCCCAATATCCCATCTGACCCTGCCCTCTGGCAGTGGGAAGCCAATCCCCTTGTTCTGTCCCTGAAGACCCTTGTCCCAAGTACCTCTCCAGCTCTCTTGGAGCCCCTTTAGGCACTGGAAGGGGCTCTAAGCTCTCCTTGGAGCCTTCTCTTCTCCAAGTGAACACCCCCAGCTCTCCCAGCCTGTCTCCAGAGCAGAGGGGCTCCAGCCCTGGAGGCATCTCCGTGGCCTCCTCTGGACTCACTCCAGCCGCTCCACATCTTTCTGATGTTTTTCCCCAGAGTTTGAGGCAGCGCTGCAGGTGGGGTGTCACCTGAGTGGGGCAGAGGGGCAGAATTCCCCCTCACCTGCTGTGGAGTCAGCCCAGAACACGGGGGGTTCACCCACCAACACACCAAGTCCTTCTCCGGAGGGCTGTTCCCCATCCATTTCCTGCCCAGCCTGTGTTCATGCTGGGGTTGCCCCAGTCTATGTGCAGAATGTGCACTTGGCCCTGTTGAACTTAGGAGGTTCACATGAACTCACTTCTGCAACCTGTCCAGATCCCCCTGGATGCCATCCCTCCCTTCCAGCCAGTCCTGGGATTTTGGGAAACATTAATGGGAGAGAAAAACCCACCCAAAATGGCACATTCCAAAACACCGGCTCAGCACCAGCCGCTTTCAACTCAGGAATGCAAAAAGACCCAAAAATACAACTTACTGAGATGGGAGCAGCTCTGAGCTGGAGAAAAATGAGGACACTGAGTGTGTGTAGCCAATTTTCAGACATCTACGCACCAACTCCCCGTCCCTGCGTGGATCACAGAGATGTTTTTAGGCACAAGCTCATACAGGAAATATTCCTGTGGAAACTCGCTGGACTGCTCATAAAATTAGAGATATATTCTCAGTTTTGCAACATCAAAGCTTCAGCCTCGTGTTTTCACCTCTAGTTTCTGTATAAATATAGAAGCTGTTTTCTTCCAATGTTTTTCAGCTTAATTTAAGTTTTCTTGAATAGAGTAAAGAATGAGGCTCATTCCCTTTAATAGGGAATGTAGATCATGGAATGAGTTTGAAAGGGCTTTCCAGACAGAAAGAGAAATATATATATATATGTATTATATATATATGCATACACACACACATATATAATAAAAATGCAAGTTATTATAAAAAGTTCAAGTTATGTGGGTGCCACAGTTTTAAAAATAAAGACTGGAAAATAATTTAGTGTAAAAAAAATGGAGGAAAAAGTCAGAATATGTCAGCAAAAATTATCTCTAAAAGGGGGGACTAAAGGGTGAGATACTGTGTTTTCACAGTGACTGCTTCCAAAGTGCTGGGGAACACTTTCCCAGTCAATGTTTGGGAATGATCCTGTATAAAGACTTCCCTCCTTGCCAGTGGCATCTTCATTATTTCAAGCTCATTTTCCCCTGAAAATCTTGAAATCTTGCTATTCCAGTCAATTTTGTGGGGGAAGAAGGAGCCTGCAAGGCACTCTGAAAGCTCTGCAGTTCCAGAGTAACATATTCCTTCTGCCTAATAAAACCCTGGTGAACCATGGCTTATGCAGTTTGCTGCATTTTAGCTGATTTTTGACTACTTGACTGAATTTTCTTAGGTTTTTTTGCTCCTTTTCTCCAGCAGCCTGGGGGCCTGGGGAAGGCAGGGTCATGGTTCACCCTGCTTCCCTGGGCATTTCATTATTTGATGTCTTAACCTACTTCCAAGAACTTCTACACATCTGAAGTTCATCCAGATCATCTGAAACATCCCCGACCCCTCCAGCCCTCTGGTCCCTTTGCTCTCGGAGGCTGCAGGAACACCCTGAACTCAGCCCTGGGAGGGTCAGTGACACTGTGACCTTTGCTCTCTTGCCTCATTCACAGGTTTTTATTCCTTTCTGTAGCTCTATGAAGGTATTTTTTAGCTCTAAAGTTTCTATTTCTGTCCATAATATCATGTTTTGATCCAGGGCACCCACTTTCCATTTCACACCATTAATATTTTTTTAACGCCTGCCATTACTGCTGCTCTTTCCAAGGATGGATTTTGTTCATCAGCTCATCTTGCATATTGGGAATATATGCAGATTTGCTTCTTTGGAATGCCTGAAGTTACCTTTATGTTCATTTTGCACATTGATTCAAAGCAATGACTGGTGGCTTCCCAGTTTTCAGCTGTGCCCCAGCCCCAAGCATTCCAGTTGGGATGCAGAGGGAGGGATGCTGAGGCACTGGAACAGGTTGCCTAGAGAAGCTGGACACCTAGGAAGGTGTCCTGCCCATAGCATGGGGGTTGGAATGAGATGAGCTTAAAGGTCCCTTCCAAGCCAAACCATTCCATGGTTTTATGATGCTGTGGATGTGACTCCCCCACTTGGTGCGCAGCCTTGGCACCACCAGCAGTCAGGGGGCACCAGTAGCCCCAGTTCTGACAGGCTCTGGCCATCACCCCATGGCCTGATGCTCCCCTTGCTTTTAAGCTTCTTGTTGTTTGTTATTGGGATGTGTCAGGGGTTGTTACACAAATCCAGTCCTCCCTGCCTGCTACAGCCAGTATTTTAGGCTATTCCTGGCTTCTCATGTAATATCAATCCTTATCCATATTGTACCAACTCCTCCCAGCTCGTGTCTCCTCTATGGGCTCCAGCCCAGCGCTTGGTGTCTCACTCATCATCATGATTTAGACACAATTCAGCTGCTCCATGATCCATGTCTGCACTCCTGACATCCCATGGGGCAGAGGAGGATGAGCAACACCTTCTCTTCTTATTATTCAGTCTTTTCTACTCTATTTCCCTCTCCTCCCCCACCCTCCCATTTACCAGTTTATCATTTCTGGTCAGGCTTCACCTGCAGCGCTTTCTGATTATCGATCAACATCTCCTGCCCCCTCCTGTGCTGCTCTTCATTGCTTAATTATTTTGGAGCAGCTCTTGCCTCTAATTTTCTCATTCCTATGCAGAAGGCCCTGCAGTTGATCCCAGAAATGCCAAGGGAACAGGCTGGACACTAATTGCTTCTTTTTTGCTCATTCTCCTGATTGCTCTGTTCTTCAGTAAATCATTCACAATATGCACCCCCAAAAAGTCACAAACCACAGGTGTTTCTTCAACTTCCTGACAGGAGGGTGGAGCCAGGTGGGGGCTGGGCTCTGCTTGCAGGGAACAAGGGACAGGATGAGAGGGAATGACCTCAAGTTGCACCAAGGGAGGTTTAGACTGGATCTTTGGGAAAAGATAAAGTTTTCTTTATCAGCATCCCATGTTGAACTGTGTCAACAGCTCTTTTTCCCTAACCGAAATCCCCAGCGTGGTGCCGGGAGTCCTGAATGTCCCTGGCTGTCTCCTGTGTCTCCTTCCATCACTAAAATTGCTGTAACTGCAGCTGTTTGGGTTCTGCTGGTGGGAAAAGAAGGCTCCAGGGAGAGCTTAGAGCCCCTTCCAGTACCTAAAGAGGCTCCAAGAGAGCTGGGGACGGACTTTGGACAAGGCCTGGAGTGACAGGACAAGGCTTGGAGTGACAGGACAAGGAGGAATGGCTTCCCACTGCCAGAGGGCAGAGTTAGATGGGATATTGGGAAGGAATTCTTCCCTGTGAATTCAATCTGGTCTAGTAGAAGGTGTCCCTGCCCATGGCAGGGCATGGAACAAGATGGTCTTCAAGGTCTTTTCCAACCCAAACCATTCCAGAACTCTCTGATAACAATACCATTTGTCCCTGCAGCCCCACTGGAGCAGGGATTTACAGGAGCCTGACATGAGGGAACACAGCTCCACAGCAAGTCCATAGTGAAACTCTGTTCAGTGATGGCTGGATTTCAATGGTTTTTTTCTAATAGGCTGCAGGAAAGTAAATGAATGTGCTAATATGAAAAATCAAGTTTCCTTTTAATGAAATGTTTATTCACAGTAAGTTTAATATTAATGTTAAATTGATCTGTGGAATGTTTTTCTATCAAAAATTAATGGGTTGCAGTCTTCGCTTCTGTGCACCGAAAGCATCTTCCAATTAATTGGGAGATAACCACTGTAAATCCAACACCACCACTCAGACAGGCCCAGGCCATTAGTTTTTTTAAATGCACAGCCACTGAATGAATAATTAATAATGATTTATAGTGGTATTAAGCTATTCCTGGTGTATCAGTATTGCAGATCAGGTAACAATTTGGTATTTACAGCTGGAAACAATGAAAATTAGGAATGAATATATAGACTGGTTACTGCACATCTTATGGCTGCATTAAAATCTGACTTCACACCTACATGGTGCCACACCTACAGGAGCCACATTGTGCTTTGTAGGAGCCCCAGACTTGGGCAGAGATCTGAACAAACTCTTCCCAGCTTGGTCTAAAAATGAACTCAGTGGCTTCTCTGCACAAGCTCAGGGGCTGGTGATGGGCCGTCCCTGGTCCTTGCAGTGTGTGACAGAAAATAATTGGGGGGTTAGAACCAACTTACTCTGCAACTGAGGGAAAAAAGGAGCTCTTTCCATGGCAACTAAGGCAAGGAACAGCCCCACACGTCCTCCAGCCTGCGGCAGGATCCCACCAGAGCTGCCTTCCCTGGAGAACAGGTCCACGCTCTGCTGCTTTGCACAAGGCAGGAACGTGCATGGGTTGCCAACATTAATATTGATTAAAGAGGTTTATGACTAAGCGTGAGGAGGAAGCAAAATTCTATGCAGAGCTCCGAATAATTTCCAGGGCTTATTTTTAGGCCAGTGTGAGATAATTGATTTACACTGAGCCCTCAAAGGGTGACAGAGCCAAGGGCCGGGTATTTCATCCTATTCCTGGTCTTTAACAGCTTTGGGATGCAAAGCAGCCCTGGTCCACACTCCCTGGAGCTTCAACCTTCCTGTTATAGGAAGAAACAAGAAGACCTTGTGTCCATTCCACTGCTCCTTTCTCAAGGCTTTCTGCCTCATCAGCACCTTTTGAAGCTGTAAGGAAACTACATAGGCTAAAAAGTAAAACTAGTAAATACAATTTAGCAGGAAAAACCTCTCCAAAACCTTCTTTCCATATATTTGTTTGCTCAGCTGTGGCTTTTTTTTAGATGTTCACATAGAACAAACCAGCTGAAATTAAAGAACCCTTCAAATATTCAACATGGAATATGTGAAACATTCCAGCCTTCAAAATAATTACCTTGGAAAGTTGCAAA
Source organism: Pipra filicauda (assembly GCF_003945595.2). Classification (NCBI taxonomy): domain Eukaryota; kingdom Metazoa; phylum Chordata; class Aves; order Passeriformes; family Pipridae; genus Pipra; species Pipra filicauda. The sequence goes on from NW_024104415.1 coordinate 766,419, forward strand.
AAACTTGAAATGAGGCTTAGAGTGAAAGTGTAATAATAATAATAATCATAATAATAAGAAGAAGAATGTCTAAGCCAGAAAAGCAGCAAGGATGCAAGGCAAGGCAAGCAGGAGGAAGTCCAGGAGGGCTGGAGTTTGCACTGTTGGGATCACAGAATTCCAGCCTGGTTTGGGTTGGGAGGGACTTTAAAGCTCATCCAGTCCCACCCCCTGCCATGGGAAGGGACGTCTTCCACTAGACAAAATTGCTCCAACCCTGTGCAACCTGGCCTCGAACACTTCCAGGGATGTGGAGTTGGAGGCCCCTGTGCCAGAGCCAACCCACGTAACCAAGGTCAGGGACACATGTTTATCCCTGTTTTTCTGTGCATTGTGGTCCTTGCCACCATGGACCATCCCATCCATCTCATCCACGGTCTCTTGAAGGGAATTAGTGCTGTTGTTCGTTCCATGAGTTTGGTGCTCAGCCTGTTCACTTGGCCTCTGCTCACACTGAGCACCTTCCAGAATGGGAGGAATTCGCTTCAGCCACCTGCCTTTAATGGGACCTATAAAGGGAACAGGCAGGAATTCACACCTTATTCCTGTTGCTGTGATATTTACTGTGAGGGATGTTTGGGATTTGTCCTGTCCCTTTCCTGCTCAGTTAAAGGACATCAGTCTCTCCTGCAGGAGAGCCCCCTTTGTGCCGCTGGGAGCCATTTGATTCAGCATCATGGAGGTTTTCCAGCCCAAATTGTGTCCCTCAGTTGTCAGGGAGGATGAGCTGAGCTGAATTTTAACAAACCCACTTTCCTGCCAGCTCCTTCAGCACCAGTGGCAAAAAATAAACAGAGGGTTTCAGCCTGAAAACGAATCGCACCCCACTGCCCAGAGTCATGAAGGTGCTGCTGGTGTGTGGATCTCCGGGTCTTCAACTACTCACAGAGATCATCTGGGGGTCAAATGTGTGGACAGCTCCAGCTCTCTCAATGCAAAAAAAAAAGGGGCATAAAAGGCATTTTTTGCACTTTCATGTGTTTGAAAACACTCCTCCTCCCATCCAAATGTGTCCTGGATCCCTTCGCTTTGGGAATTTTTTGTTCTTTGAGAACCTTGAAAGTCTAACTGCTGTGGGAAGGCAGTGGCTACCATCCAGCAACCTACCTAAGAGGGAACCAAGTAAGATTTAAAGAAAAAAAACAATTAGAGGGATTCAAATGCAATTAGAAGTCAGACCCTGTGGTTTGCCAAGGTAGGGAGAAAGTTTTGGAGGACACTGTCATCTCTCCAGCTGCGGGGTTTCTGAGGAATACGTTTACCTGAGCTCGCACCTCTCATTTTTCAGCAATGATAAAGTGAAGAGCTAGTTTTTGAAGCAGAAGCCACATTTGTGGTGAATAGTCTGACTTGTCCCCATAGGCCATGAATTCTGTACCCAGAGTATTCTGCATCTCAAGCACCAGTACCCACCAGCTGGTTGACAGCCTCAGGAGAAACTGCACCAAGCCTGCTCATCAAAATAATAAATTAAGGCTCTGCTTGGGCTCGTTGTTGCTTTTAAAACTTGCAGCCAAATTTCGGTAGAGGTGAAGAAAATATTTCTTTCCTTTCAGGGAGCTTTTTTGCAACAATAATCACCTGAGGATGGTGAGAACTGCCTGTCCCATCCCATCCCATCCCATCCCATCCCATCCCATCCCATCCCATCCCATCCCATCCCATCCCATCCCACCCTTGGGCTTGTGAAGCAGCTCCAAAGGCCCTTCCATGAGGAGACCTAAAGGTTTGTTTGATATAGCAGTGACTCATCGTATAAAAGAGCTTTCCCGTGTCCCTGGGAATACTGAAGCTCCAGCCCTGTGGGGTGATGGTCAAGGTCAGCTGTGCTCAGATGAATTTAGGAGTCATAGAACTCCAGGACATCTGGAGTGAAGGACTGTCCTGAAATCCTAACCCTGCTCTCTCGGAATTTCCATACAGACCTCAGTTATCAACTCCTGTGTCCCATCATGCTGCACATCTCCATAGCTGCTTCTCTTCTTTCCCTGGGTTTCTCTTTCCCCTCCTCTGGCTTTTCCCTTCCCTCACCCCATCTTCATGCTCACACTTCTGCTGTTGGACCCCATTAAAGCTCCAAATGCAACTCAAGCAGCACATCCTGGCGTTTCCATCTCTGCTCAGAGATGCTGTCGGGTGCTGGTTTATGTTTCAAGCCTTGATTTGTCATGTCCAGCTGCTTTCCTCTCTGCCAGTCCTTCCCATTCCCTCGAGGACTTCAGGGCATTGCCTCTCTGCCAGCCAAAAGCCGGGAGGGTGTAGGATTCCAGGAACTTCAAAAGGTGGCTACAGAGGATTTAGGCTTTGCATGTCCATCCCTCCGTGCCTGCCTGTCCATCCTGTTGTATCCATGTGTCCATCCCCCTATGCAGGACTACAGTATCCTCCCACCTGATATTTTGCTGAGAGAGTGATGAGCCTTTGGAGCAGGGAAGGGCAGTTCCTGGAGTGTCAGCAGAGGACTGGGCAGCAGTAAAGTGAAGCCCGGCATCAAAACCTGACGTGTTCCCATGGTCATGTTCCCCAGAGCAACTGGGACAGCACAACCCACCACAGCCCAGTCTGTGCCACAGGGACCCCCCAAATCCCCCAACCCAACCATCCCAGTGGCCCCATCATTCCCAGGATGTGCCTCCTTAGTGTGAGCCCAGGCAATGGGCACCTGGTGTGGGGCACTGGGGTAGGTGAGAGGGGCAAAACACCCCTTGAATCCTGGGGGTTGTGTCCATTTGGCAATCCTGGAGGAGCAGGAACGTGTCACCATTGACACAAAGGCAAAGCAAACACAGGAGCGTGTGAAGGCTGTCAATAGAGGGATAAGCGTGATAAATGGAGAGAGCGCTTCCCTTTGTTCTCCACTTTTGATGTTGTGTTTAAATCAAGCATGAGCTCGATGTCTGCTCGATTTTACTTTTGAACTGTAATTAAGGGAGACCAGAGATCTCTGGAGTGTTGTCAGCTGCTTACTTTTGTATGCTGGCTCATGTTGAGATCTGTCATGTGTTCCCGGTGGAGGGCAGGGGATACAGAGCCGGGTTCTCACAGCCCCATCGAAGCTGTTTGTGAACCACAACCATTTCCAGGCAGCTCTTCAAGCTGTGCTCAGTTCTCGGCAGCTGGAGGAGTTTGTCTGTCCCAGGTGCTCCTTGCGAAGCTCTCCTGTTAGGAGAGCAGGTGTTTGGGGCTTCTCCTCGGGGAGGAAGAGATGCTCTTTCTGCCCATGGTAAGCCAGACAATGTTAGGGTGCCTTGAAGGACACAAGAGGTTTGGGGAGCCCTGGTTTTGCTGCAGCTCTTGGTGGGATGTGTGAGGGGACAGAGGGGTGATTGCTGACACCAACCCTGGGGAATGGCATGAGGGAGCAGCTCCTCACCCTGGTTTGGCACTGCAGGTGCACTACTGGGGCCGGGGTTGGGGGGGCTGTGGGCTTTTTGTCTCCCCCCAGATTGTCCCAAACGGGCCAACAGGTCATGAGAGATGCTGGCAGGAGCTCCATCTGCAAACACTGTGCTGGAGTCCTCATGCCTGGGGTGTACGTAGGGCCTTTGCTGTGTGAGTTTTTGGGATCTGGGTTTTGGGTTGTCTCGTTGGGACATTTTGATTTTCATGTGATCTGAGGCTGTTGGGAGCTGCCCAGGGAGCGTGGGATGGCATGTCAATGACATGGCACACTGAGCTGGGAAGAGGCACTGCACCTGCTTCCCCTGAAATTGGGATTTGCTTTAATTTCAGTTCAGGAGTTGCAGCTCAGAACAGCATTGGGCTCCCCAGAGGCCTGAATGCAAAGCCAGGAACAGATTGAGGTCCCTGATATGTACAAGCAGAGGATTTTCAAGGTCTCCTTTCCTTGATCAGAAATATAAGGAGTTGGCAGGAGCCCAGCTTTTAAAATAGCCCAAAGATTAGTCCAGGTGCTCCAGGACACTTGTGTCGGTGGGTGAGAGGAACAGTTCCTGAGACCTCTCAGTTGAGAGCAGAGGTTCCCCAGGGCAGTGGTCACAGCACCAAGGCTGACAGAGCTCAAGGAGCATTTGGATGATCCTCTGGGGCACATGGTGTGACTCTTGGGGATGGTCCTGTGCAGGGCTAAGGGTTGGACTCAATGATCCTTGTGGGTCCCTTCCAACTCACCATAATCTGGGATTCTGTGATAACTCCAGTCACATCTGCATGGAAGCGCCTTCAGGCTGTTTCACTGTCAAACAAGACTCTAGTGTTGTTTCCTCATGCTATGGCTGTACTTTGCATTTTTTGATTAATTGAATGCTTTTGCTTTAAGGAGTGAACTCCTTATTCAGCCCCTGGCTGTCTGAGGTTCAGGAGCTGTGGAACCCCCTGGGATGCTGGGGCTGGTCACAGGTGGGCTGCAGCTCAGCTCTATTCCTGTCTTCAGCATGAACTGCCCCATCCTGTGAATTGCTTTGTTATTTCACTGCTGGTCACATGTCTGCTGCCAACATGGCTATTTTGCAATATTAACTACAGCAAATATCCCAATCATCATGAAAGAGAGTGACAAGGCACAAGATTTTCCTCAACTATGCTCTTTTTCTGACATTTATCTAACTGGCCTTCACCATCTGACTGGCAGAGAATGGGTATGGAGAAGAAAAATTCAGAAGGAAGGGAAATGAGAACAGGGAGAGCAGTTGTGCCCTCAGACAGACATCAGACCTCTGCCAAGGAGACAACAGCAAAGGGATGCTCACCATGAACACTAAAAGGACGTGTGGCTTCTCACCTGCAGATGACACAGGATCTTACATCTGGAGACACTGCTGACACCCCTCAGGCAGGACACGTGTCTGATCACTGCAGAGCCGGGACCTCATGGCTCCAAAACACACTGCAAAGCTCCCACCAGCTGCCTGGCCTGGGGGGACAGTGTGTGCTAGTTCTGCCTGATGAAATGGAGCTGTGTCTGGGAAAGCTGTAGAAGGGAGGAGTAACTGCAGCACCTGCACACCAATGATGCTGCATATTGTCCAGAGCAGCTGTGGCTGCCTCATCCCTGGAAGTGTCCAAGGCCAGGTTGGACGGGGCTTGGAGCAACCTGGGCTAGTGGAAGGTGTCCCTGCCCATGGGAGGGGGTAGAATGGGATGAGCTTTAAGGCCCCTCCAACCAACACCATTTCATGATTCTATGATTCTACCTGTCACATCTAGGGTGGGAATGAAATTTTGGGAGCCCACCTTCACTCTTGTGAAGGTTATGCTCTACTCAGTGATGGAGTGGGAGGGCAGGAGAGCACAGGAGAAGCTGGTGGCAGGAAGGAGATGGAAAACTTGCTGCCTTTCAACTAAAAACTGTTGGTAGCGTGCACTGAAAATGCTCTTGGTCACCCCAAGGGACCAGGCTTGATCCTCCCTCCTTCCCAAGGCAGGATGGGGAGAGACTTGCTGGGGTACCAGAGGATTTAGTCCCTTACTTAACAGAGGTTGCAGGATGGAACTATGTAAAGAAGACTGTATAAACATCAAAGGAGATGAAAAGTGAGGCTTCACACTCTTTGCACTCCCCAGCCACGTCCCTGCCTGAGCTTGGGTACGTGCACAGTGTGTCCCCCGTGGCAGGTTGGGAACACGGAGCAGCTAATGCAAGACAAGATCTCTTGCCATACTCACTTGCTATTTTTTCCTGAAGAAAATAAATGTTTAAAGTTTTTTTGCAGTGTCTGTCCTAGGGCATGGACAAGAAAGGTTAGCTGTAAATAATGTAGGGCTGTGTCCTCTGTTGAGGGGAAGAAAAATACAGGGAGCCTGAGGGAGAGGAACAAAGCAGCACCCTCAGTGGATGGGGATGAGCCAAGGGAGATGGGCATCCCACCAGGCCACTAAAGCCTTCTCCTGACCATGGGGAGAGCTGCCTGTGGGTCTCTGGCCAGGCAGTGAACAGCCACATCTCCACAAGCCAACCCTAACTATCACAGCAGCTCTGAGGTTTGTCAGGGCAATGAAAAATTCAGCAAAGGCAGAATTACAGAACCACAGAATTATTTAGGTTGGAAAAGAACTCCAAGATCATGGAGTCCAACCATTAAAGCAGCATCTGAGCACAGAAGCACTTAATTGGGCTGTGCTCTGGAAACTACTGCAAGATGAGTCTGAAGAGGAAGGCACCGTCTTCCACCAGCTTTTTAATCAACTCAGCCATTTTAGTTTCTATATAAAAGAAATTGTGAGCATTAATAGGGGAAAACGCATTTTGTGGGGGAATTAGAAAGGTTTTGCTTTGGCCAAATAGAGAAACTACAGACCTAGACAACATCCTTAATTCAAAGCAGCAACCTGAGTCCTGAACAAATGTGAGCTCCTCCTGGGTGCTGGGATTAAAGGGGGATGAGTGGTCCATTAGCTGACACCAGAGTCCCTGGGACAGACAGACACTATTCCAGCATTTCAGCACTTTGGGACCTGTGTTAGAACAAATGTCACCTGTCATGAGGAAGCTGTATTTGGGAGGAAGAAGTTCTGCTGTGTAGGGCACGTGAAATCCATTGTGCCCCCGTGTGCCCTGAGAGCTGCCACGCTCAGGAATGTATCCAGCAAATTTTAATGGAACTTTTGAGTTCTCTTATTGCTCATTTTTCTACTTGAAGAGAAGTCCATCAAAAGGTACTGCCAGGAGAGCAGATCACAGCCCAGCTCTTATGAAAAATAGGTCTGCTTTAAAGCTGTGGCTTGTTCCAGCTCTGCTCTGTGCACAGGCTATGCTTGGTGGTCTCCAGACGGGAACTGGTTGTTCTGATGGACACCTTTGGACTCCTCCCTGTGGGACATGGAGTATTCCTGTCCCCTGCTTGGCCATGAAGCTCCCTGTGACTCCTGTGCCACCCTGGAGCTGGAGAAGACTCTGGCTGTCATCCCTCAGCCACTTCTCAGGAAGTGACATGGTTTTGACAAAGAGCTCATCCCTGCTGTGTCTCCAGCCCCTTCGCTGTACACAAATTATTAACCTCTTTGCAACAAACAGAAGGGTTCAGAGTGTTAACGCCATCCCCTCTAACTTTCACAGCCCATAAGTTGCACTCAGGAGTTCTTAGTTACCAAAAAACTCCCTGTATGGTTTTCAAATGGAGATGGAGGAATTTGACTGGTGACTGATTTGCTCATCCCATTTTCCTTTACCTGCCCTAACCTGTTCAAGTGCACTATATTTAGCAATTCAGTGGCCCAGTACAAGTTATGTGTTGCTCCTTGAACACAGCAGAGCAATTCCACCTCGCTGGCACAGAGCCCTCCACAAATGGCTCCTGAATTCCCCTAATTATGGCCAACAGCGGGAAGTGCTGGATCCTGCGCCTAGGATTGGGGAAACCCCAGGTGGTCGGACAGACTGGGGAATGAGATGCTGGAAAGCAGTGTTGGGAAAGGGACCTGGAGGTCCTGTCGGTGGCCAGTTGGCCATGAGTCAGCAGTGCCCTGGCAGCCAGGAGCAAACCGTGTCCTGGGGGGCATCAGGTCCAGCATCGCCGGCTGGGCCAGGGAGGGGATTGTCCTGCTCTGCTCTGCACTGGGGCGGCCTCACCTGGAATATTGGGGCAGTTTGGGGCACTGCAATATAGGGAAGAAGCCATTAGAGAGTGTCCAAAAGAGGGCAGTGGAGATGAGGAAGGGCCCTGAGGGGAAGCTGTGTGAGGAGAGGCTGAGGGCACTTGGTGTGTTCAGCTGGAGGAGACTGAGGGGAGACCTCATTGCAGTTACAACTTCCTTGGGAGGGGAAGAAGAGGGGCAGGCACTGATCTCTGCTCTGTGGGGACCAGGGACAGGACCCCAGGGAATGGCCTGAAGTTGTGTCAGGGCAGGTTTAAGTTGGATCTTAGAAAAAGGTTCTCCCCCCAGAGGGTGGTTGGGTACTGAACCTGGGCTCCCCAGGGCAGTGGTCACAGCACCAAGGCTACCAGAGCTCCAGGAGCGTTTGGATGATCCTCTGGGGCACATGGTGTGACTCTTGGAGATGGTCCTGTGCAGGGCTGAGGGTTGGACTTGATGATCCTTGTGGGTCCCTTCCAACTTGGCATATCCTGTGATTCGGTGAAATCCCAATACCTCAATTTTCCAGAGTGCTAGAAGTCCTGCTGCTAAAAAAGAAAGGAGGCTGAGGAATTATCAGCTCCCAAAGAGCCGTTGGGATGGGCTGAGACACAATTCCACACCACTGTGGCTGCATGTCAGGAAAGCAAAGCTCTGCCTTTCTACTCCTGCATTTCTGATTATTTTGACACAAAAGAGCCTTGAGTACAGACAAATCTCTCATTCCTTTTGATAATCTGAATGTATGACTGTCATTTTTAATATCTGGGCTTCTCCAGCTGCATCTTCCAATTTTTTATCACCATGAGCTGTACTTTCCCCCCATTTTCTCTGGCAGACCTATCAATTCTAAGCTGCTTTCTTCCTCTTGGTTAATTGAAAATGTCAGTTATTATATTTGATGATAATTTCTCCCCTATTCTAACCCTGGCTGTGATAGTGATTGTTGTAAGAAGAGACTTTATTCTAAATCTAGTCATAAAGACACTGCAAGTCTCTGCTGCTGCAAATCAGTAAGGGATTCAGGATAACTACTCAGGCTAACAAGGATTTAAACTTCAGTTCTCACAGATCTAATACTTTGTCAGAAAAATACCGATATTTTCCCAATTTCTTACTCTTGTTTTTAGTTTGATATGTTTTACACGTCTGCCAGAGCTGCTCTTGGTTTCTTACAGAGATATTGAGCCCCAGGAAGTTAAAGGACCCTGAGGAAGCAGCACTTTCTCTTCTTACAGCTGCTACATCAGAGCATTGTGTGCTGTGGGTCCCCACTCAAAGCACTGACAGGGAGAAGGTTTGGCTCCACTGACTGCAAGAGCTGGAGTCAGGCAGGCTGCCCAGGCCCCCCAGTCTGCCCTGTAGGGGAACAGGACCCTGGGAGACAACAGGCACTTGGATTAGGTTGGGATGTGTTCCTTAGAGGTGTTTGCTTCTCTATTGGAGGGGTAGTTCATTAGACATCTGGGTTCTAGATGGTGGAAGTTTGGGAAGGTGAGTCAGCTTCCTAAAAAATCCAAACACAAGTCAAGGATGAAAAAAGAGGGGTTTTTTTTCATGTTACCTGCAGTTTTAGGAAAATGAGTTGAGCAGTGGATGAGGAAGTGGGAGAAAAGGAGGCTCAGGGGGGACATTCTCGCTCTCTGCGAGCTCCCTGACAGGAGGGTGGAGCTGGGGAGGGTCAGGCTCTGCTCCCGGGGAACAAGGGACAGGACAAGGGGAAACAGCCTCAAACTGTGCCTGGGAGGTTCAGGTTGGACATGAGGAAGAATTTCTGAAGAAAGGGTCGTGAAGCTTTGGAAGGGGCACCCCAGGGCAGTCCCCTTCCTGGAGGGATTTAAAAGCCGTGTGGATGTGGCACTTGGGGACTTGGGTCAGTGGTGGCCTTGGCAGTGCTGGGAGATGGTTGGACTCCATGTGGGAGCTTAATCAGTAGCAGAAAATTAAGGCAGTGGGAAATGTGGATTTGAGCAGGGACCTTCCTGGTCAGGTTCTCCTCAGGACCTTCAGGTCCTTCTCCTTCCTGGAAGAACCATGACCTTCCCATCATGCTGGAAAGGAAAGTCCACCCATGGTATTGTTTTTAATCTCCATCTGTAGAAATAACTCACTCTGCATCCTGTCCAAACCTCCCTCCCAATCATCATGAAAGAGGGTGACAAGGCACAAGATTATCCTCAAATATACTCTTTTTGGTACATTTATCTGAGTGGCCTTTGCCATCTGACTGGCAGAGAATGGGTATGGAGATGAAAAAGTGAAGAAGCAAGGAAAATGAGCACAGGGAGAGCAATTCTGCCCTCAGACAGAAATTGTTGTCCCCCTTTGGTTGTGGAATGGGAATCCTTCACGTCTGAGCCCCTTCTGGTGCCGACCCGGGATATTTAATGCTCTCTAAAGTACATTCCCACTGACATCCTTTCGGAGACGATGTTTCTCCTAACTGACTGTATCACAAGTTTCCAAAAACGCTTCAGTGCCTTAAACCCAACCACTTCCCAGGAAATTTATGTGCTTATGGTGCCTCAAAAATGCCACCCACTGCAGTGCCAGGACTCTCCTGTGCAGAGCTGCCTGTCTGGGGGTGCCAGGGGACCATGGGGCAGGTGTGGGTGGCATGTGGCTGCTGTGGGAGTCTGCAGCAAGTGCAGTGGTTTATGGCTTATAAAAACTGACACTATTAAATGGAGTGAGACTGTGATTTTATGGGGTATGAAAAGCTGCTGACATACTGCAGCCTTCAGTGGAGATGATCATTAAGCAGTTATTTGCACAAGGAGCTTGGTGGTCACTGGATATTTACCCCAGTCTGGGGAAATTCCAGACCTGTGAAGAGGGAACTGCTGAAACAGCAAAGAGCTCCAACTCCTATGTGTCACTGGAGAGGAAAAGCATCCTCCTGTCTGCCAGGCTCCTCCAGCAGATTTGCATGGGCTTGGAGAAGCTCTGTGATTATATTCAATACATAATATTATCACAGAATCTCAGACTGATTTGGGTTGGGAGGGACCTTAAAGCCCATCCAGTCCCACCTTCTACCCTGGGCAGGGACACCTTCCACTATCCCGGGTTGCTCCAAGCCCCGTCCAACCTGGCCTTGGACACTTCCAGGGATGGGGCAGCCACAGCTTCTCTAGGCAACCTGTGCCAGGGCCTCACTACCTTCACAGGGAAGAATTTCTTCCCAATATCCCATCCAAACTCCATCCCAGCAGGGTTATTCCTTGGCTCTGCCAAAGGGTTGATTTGGGCCAGGCACATTGATCCCGAGACTTTCCAGGGCAAGGGCTGGTTTTCTTTCCATCAGTTTTCACTTGAGTTGTTTAGAAATTCACAGTCACATGAAATATATGATTAAATCCCCAAAGTGACCAGGTCACCACACCAGTGCAAAAGAGTCACAGAACATGCTGAGGTGGAAGGGATCCACAAGGATCATCAAGTCCAACCCTCAGCCCTGCACAGGACCATCCCCAAGAGTCACACCACGTGCCCCAGAGGATCATCCAAATGCTCCTGGAGCTCTGGCAGCCTTGGTGCTGTGACCACTGCCCTGGGGAGCCTGTTCAGTGCCCAACCACCCTCTGGGGGAAGAACCTTTTTCTAAGATCCAACCTAAACCTGCCCTGACACAACTTCAGGCCATTCCCTGGGGTCCTGTCCCTGGTCCCCACAGAGCAGAGATCAGTGCCTGCCCCTCCTCTTCCCCTCATGAGGATGTTGTAGACTAAAAACTTCATTTTACTATAAAAATAACACCTGGGCAGGTGTCCAGGGATCCAGCATGGCCTGAGGCAGCTCCAGGTGCACTCCTGAGCACTGGGTGTCTTTGTCATACTAATCCATGCATGGCACCTCACAATGACAGAATCCACAGAGCCAATAACAGTTTTTGGTAACAATAATGCAATTGCTGAGCCTGAGTCTTTTACCAGCACAGCTCAGTGGGGAAACATTGACTGCAGATGTGTTGTGCTGCTTCAGCTCCTAATAGTCAAAATACTGAATATTGATTTCTTCTTCTTGTTTAAAAAAAAAAAAAAAGAATTAGTCATGGCATACTGCTTCCTGACAATTAATGTCTTTAATATATGAAAACACAGCATTGCATTGTGCAGGTTTGACACTTAACCAAAGTAATTAGTAGATGTAATAATGAATCTTATAATTTTTCCCCGCTGGAAGAAATAAAATAACTGTAAATCATTTGTTAAAATTGGACATCTTACCAAGGTGCTGATGCTTTGTTCAGTATGGAATTAAATCCAGTTCTGCCCAGTCCTGCTGCTGGTCCCAGCCCTGCATGGAGCCTTCCTGCCCTCCAAAGCTAGCCAACATCACTGTGCAGGTGACACTGGATCTAAATGACATGTAGATGTGGCACCTGGGGACATGGATTAGTGGTGGCCTTGGCAGTGCTGGGGAACAATTGGACTCAATGGTCTGAGAGGGCTTTTCCAACCTGAATGATTCCATATCAGACTTCCCTCCACCTGAGCCCAACAAAAACATCTGCCAAGAGTGAGTAATCTCCAACATGTTGGGAAACTTCAGCCCTGAAGCACTGCCCTGAGTTAGAGCTTGCAACTGAAGGAGCTCTGCTGAGAGCAGTAAGGAGAACTTTAGTCTCCATAATTTAAGCTGAGAGCAGAATCCGTCCTCAGAAAACACATCCCAACCACATCCCACCAGGGCAGAGCATTTCTGTGCCCACTTTTGGCTCCAGCACACACTGTGGTGCCCACAGCCACCTGCCATGTCCAAAGGTGGACCCAGAGTCACCAACCTTCTCATGGAAACAATTCTGAAACAAATAAAATCCCTTGAGACAAATAATACAAGGTGATGAGGTAAATAACCTTAAGGAGAAAAAAGAGCAGGTCAGATGGGACTTGGAGCAACCTGGTCTATGGAACGTGTCCCTGCCTGTGGCAGGTGGTGGGACAAGACAATCCTTAGGGTCTCTCCCAGCCCAAACCATTCCAGGATTCTGTGATTCTGTGAAAATGCAGTTTTCACTCTGAGGTTACTTTGGGATCTACGTGGGACAGTAACTGCTGCAAAGGTGCACCCTGAGCACTGCTCAGCTGTTTCTCCACCCTCTCCTGGATATCCCTACCCATCTCATATCCTTAAAGCAGGAACAGAACAAAGAGATCAAAGAGCAATGAGAAGCGCTAAGCTGAGTTTGTGAACTCTTGGAGTGATGGACTCATGACATGACTTCTCTTCCTGCCCTACTGATGTCACTGGGTTTGCCATCAGCCCCTGTCCTGCCCCTCGTGAGCTCATCCTGGGAACTGGGATGCTCCATCTTCTCCTGAACCCTCAACTTCAATGCAGACTCTAGAATTCCTGTACAATGACAAATCTAGCTGGAGTCACTTCCCTGCTCCTCCCTGCCTCCATCTAAGAGGGTTCCCATCCCAGGGAGTTGGGTGGGGCTGCCAGGACATGCTTAGTGGGACAGACAGCACAGAAGTTTCAAACCTGAGGTCCATGGATGCTTCTCCAGCTCTTGCCCCCCATGGTTACACCACTACATGCTGATATCATCCTACCGTTTTCCAAGCTGTTAAGATGTGTGGAAAGGCTTGAAAATCTGACCCACAAACCAAGATGTTCAAAGCCAGAGTGAAAATAAACAGCTCCTGATGTTGCTGCTGTTGTTCTCAGGGATAATGGGAGAGTGGGGCTGGGGAGGGGGGAGGGCTCTGATTCATAATTTCTCAGCCCACAATGTTTACAGCGCTTAGGCTGGGAAAAATACCTGTTCACAAAACGATCCTCAATAGGCTTCATTTTCTCCTTACTGCCATTGCTTAGTAACAGCTCTATTTTTAAATGCTAAGAGAGTAATAGACCAAAAAAATTGGGAGTTTACTCAGTCTCTGATCTAACGGGAGTTAAACTCAATGGGATGTGGCCTTTGAGATGGGAGGGCTGGGCTGGGTGTGGGAGAGCTGTGGGCATGGTGAGCCCTGGGCTGGTGCACCAGAGGTTGTTGGTGCCAGGATCTGCCTCCAACAACCTTCAACTTTTCCAGCTGCGTTAAAAAAAAAACAAAAACAATAAAATCTGTGCGGTCCTGAGTGCTGTCAGCCCCTGGTGACCTCCTGGAGCAGGTAGGGAAAACCTGTCCGTGTGAGCGATGGGACTTCCCTGGGGCAGCTACAGGTGGGCTGGTGAGGAAGGAGAGTGTGGGTGCAGGAAGCTGAACTTGAGAAGCAGGAGCAGGAAGATCACCCTCCTTCCTTGGGTGATCTGCCTCCGCTCCAGTGTCCCTTTGGAAAGAAATCATAGAATCATGGAAATTACAGACTGGTTTAGATTGGAAGGGACCTTAAAGACCACCCAGTTCCACTCCCTGCCATGGGCAGGGACACCTTTCACTATCCCAGATTGCTCCAAGCCCCATCCAACCTGGCCTTGGACACTTCCAGGGATGGGGCAGCCCTGTGCCAGGGCCTCACCACTCTCACAGGAAAGGATTTCTTCCCAATATCCTATCTGAACCTACCCTTCTTCAGCTTAAAGCAAATATATTTCTAGGAGTATCCAAACCTCCTAAAGTGCCTTCCTGAGCATCTGATTTGGGAAACAGCTTTTCCAAACCACGTGGATTTGAGAGCACTGCCCATTCATCCCGCTGCCTGAGCCCTGCCTGGCCCCAGAGCTGCACTGGGACGGTCGAGGCCACCTCCTGCCCATAGGATCTCTCCTCATAAAAAATATCAGGATGAATGGGATTAGTTGTTTTGGATCAACCCCTGTGGCCCATCCACTGAAGGTCATGAAATTTTATTCACTTCCCTGGGCTTTGCAGCGGCAGCGGATTTCCCTCCGCCCAGGTCTAGTGATCAGTATTGATTCTTGAGGATACAGCAGGTAAACTCATGGAAATCCCTCGGGAACGTGAATGTGCTTAGCCAAAGGAGAGCCCGGGGCCAATAAAGAACTGGGCTTTCTGCTCACAGGTTGTCCCTGAAGCCTTGTGCCACCATCGCCTATCCTTGTGGTTTTAATCTATTTCCATAAGGAATAAGGTATGCCAAAATGCCAAAAATCCGTGGATCGGTGGCCGATGAAATGCCAAACCAAGGCTCAGGGGTTTGGTAACCACAAAGCTGTTCACTGTATGTACATTCCATTGCCACAGATCTTCCTCCTGCTGCAAAATGATCATCACAAGAAAGTCATAAAGCAGAATGGAGATGGCTGGTTTATTTTTGAGATCTCCCAGTGATGCTGCTGTGGGAGCCCTGCCAGGCTGCAGCTGCTGCCAGCTCCTGTGCCCTGCCCATGGAGGGGCCCTGGCAGCGCCGTGTCCTGCAGGACATGGAACCTGAGCATGGCAACTCCTCAAAAATCAGTGCAGAGGGAAAAGCAGGGTGAGGTACCAACATCCAGAACCACAGGAATGATTTAGAGCAGTTTTGGTAGATGTCAGAAAAACAGGTGTTTAAAAAGAAAATGATGAAAGGTGAGTTATGGGAAGAGTCCTGAGGGGAAAAACTGCGGTTTCCCAGGACATTTAAAGCCAGAGGGACCATAACAGACAGAGGATAAAGCTGGATCACCTGATAGATGGTTTACATTGCTCATGTCTGTGAGGTTTGTGTTGGCTCTTCCCCCAGAGAGTGGTTGGGCACTGAACAGGCTCCCCAGAGCAGTGGTCACAGCACCAAGGCTGCCAGAGCTCAAGGAGTGTTTGGATGATCCTCTGGGGCACGTGGTGTGACTCTTGGGGATGGTACCATGAAGGGCTGAGGGTTGGACTTGATGATCCTTGTGGATCCCTTCCACCTCAGCATGTTCTGTGATTCTGTGAAATATTTGCTCTTGGACATTTCCGCACCTCATGGCCACCTCACCATCGAACTCTCCTTTGTAACATTTTTTTCAGTGCAGCTTTTCTGCCTCCTCCTTACACACATGTGCTGTTTCACACACCAGCATGTGGCTGAGCATCATGGAATCCCAGAATGGGTTGAGTTAGGAGGGACCTTAAAACTGCTTTAGTTCCTTAAAGACCCGTCAAATCCATTACCAGGTCCTGGCTTGTGCACGGCACAAACCCCCAGCATCCCCAAGAAGAGCACGGCTCTGTCTTCCCTGCATGGCCACATGAGTTCATACCTGCCACAGGATTATCATTTATCACTAGTTTTTCCTGACCCTTGGGGTTGGCAGCACTCCATGACCAGGAGCCTGTCTATGGTGGGGCAGCAGCTGCCAGAGGTCTCGGCCCTCCCCCCTTCATCTCAACGCCTGTATTTTAATTTTAGAGGTAGAAAGAATTCAAGTATCTTAAAGGTCAGAGAGATATGAAACAGGGAATAAACACAGCCTGTTTCTGGGAGGATATAATGGAGCACATGGAGAGTATTTGTTCGTGCTGCAGTGTCTGCAATGTATTTTTGACACACGTTGCTGCAGAGTGCAGCCCACTGCAGCAAAGGAGGGAAGGCGAATTTCCTTCCCTCTGCGCTCGGTGGAGAGCACCGTGTGTGTGCTTTGATGAGAGGGACTGCAAAAATGTAATAGCCAACAACTTTGCCAGTACTGACAGAAAACACTGGTGGGGAGCCTCTGCATCAAAGCAATTCTAATTTCCCCACGCCAGCAGCGGAGTTAGGAATGACCTTCATCTGCTCTTCATTCGGGCGGCTCTGACAGGGAAAGTCATGCATGAATTGTGGTGAATTCAGATGAAATTATGTGTTTGAGAGACAGCTGGGATTGGGTTCGAAGCAGATATTTAAATACTTCTTTTACTGGATAGACCTAGAGAGCTCAGCTTCTCCAGGGAGGAATTTAAATAGGAGAGGAGGTTTCTGTGCACCACCAGAACATCAGATTTTTGGGAGCAGGAAACATGGCTGGGAGGAAACAAAATGGCTGGGAGAGGATTAGGGATTCATCTGACAATGGTCCTGGCCCCTGGGGCCAGCACTGAACATCCCAGTGGCCTTCATGTGTCACGTGTGGTATTCACAGAATCATGGAATCCTAGACTGGTGTGGGTTGAAAGGGACCTTAAAGCTCATCTCATTCCAGCCCCTGCCATGGGCAGGTACACCTTCCATTATCCCAGGTTGCTCCAAGCCCCATCCAACCTGGCCTTGGACAACTTCCAGGGATGGGGCAGCCACAGCTTCTCTGGGCAACTGCCAGGGCCTCACCACCGTCACAGGGAAGGATTTATTCCCAACACCTCATTTAAACCAGCACATGGAATCCTGGAATTGTTTGGCTTTAAAAAGACCTCAAAGCTCATCTTGTTCCACCCCCTTGCCATGGGCAGGGACACCTTCCGCTAGACTACAGGCTATGTCCTGGAGGAGGAGATCAGGCTTGTCCCAGCTCCTCTCCTGGATTCTTTTGTCTTTCTGATGAGCAAGGCAAGAGTGAGCAGTTTAAGGTCTCTGGTGGTTATATTTTATAACAGGTTTTTAAAGTGCTTCCAGATGATATAGATTAAATAATTTCACTATTAACTAGCAGAAATAAGTTGTTCCATTTTGAAGAAGGGTTATAACTTTTGATGCCCATGTCAGATACTTCAGAAAAATTAACTTTTTCCCAATATACTTTCCATTCTTTGACGCACAACAGGCCCCAGGGATGCAAATATCCCAAGTTATTCCAGAGAGTTCTCCAGCCCCTCAGTGCTGATTGTCCTGTGTTTCTTCTCCATTTTTAACATCAGCCCTTGCCAAAGTCTCCTGTAAACCATGAGCTTCTCCAACTCTCAGAGTTCACTGTGAGGAAGGAAAGCTCACAAGGCGTGGGCACATCCTCTGATGGAAGAACTCTTCATGTCTTCTGATGGAAGAGCTCCAGCAATATCTCATAGATAATGACAATTATCAATCAGCCACACACTAGAGATGAGGAGGGAAGGTGGTACCAGGGACTTTTTGGGGTTCCATGAAGATTTTTCTTCCTTCCAGTCCTAGTTTTTCACCTCTCTTCATGGTCTTCTAAATTCTGCTACAATGAGGAGGGTGGAAAGGACAGTTAGGTGAAATGACCAGCTGCTTCTCCTGACTATCACTGCACTTTGCAGCCAGTTTTTTCATGCACAGAGATCTCACACCCTTTTCCTTCAAAATGCTGGACAGTGGGAAGGCCAGGAGCGGGGTGTCAGTGGTGGTGTCAGTGGCAGGGCAGTGATGTGCTGACTCTTGACCTGGGCAGGGATGTTCCCACCCTTTCCATTCCATAGAGTCCTAGAAGAGTTTGGGTAGGAAGGGACCTTAAGGATCATCTAGTTACAATCCCGGTCCTGTCCCTACCCTCTCAGTTTTGCTTTTCACCTCCAACCCTCCCAAGGAGAAGGCCCATTATTGATCATTCACATTGTTTCCAAAGTCATTGATCTTCCTGCCCTGAACTGACGGGTCCCCTCATGCCCCACCTGGAGCCACCATCACCCTCTCCCAGCACCCAGCTGGACTCTCAGTTACCATCCCCTGTGCCCTACTTAGAGGATGACCTAAAAATCAGCCTCTGTCTATAACACCACAGCCATGACTCATCTGCTCTTCTCAATCTTACAATTAAAGCCTCCAGAAATGGAGACTGTCATTGTCTGGGAATATATCAAGTAGCACTTGAGAAGACTTAGTAAAACCAGAGGGGGGAAAAATATATTGGGAATTCTACAGGGAACATTTTTGAAGCTGTGTAGCTCCACCATTTATTAAATAGAGGGATCTGTGTCCTTAAAACTGTTCCTTCTCTATATATTCCAGACTTTTAAAATAAAAATAAATTTATTTCAGGGTTATCAGTCTGAAGCATGTGATGCTTGGATTTACCCCATGATCTTCCCAGCTGGTGTGAGTCCCACAGACACTTCTGAGCCTAAACTTGCAGAACCCCCTTAGGGAACACATCCAGCTTTCCTACGAAATTTGCTGAAGGAATTTCATGATTTTGAAACTTTCCTTAGCCAGGCCTACAAATGGCTAGAACACAGCACAGAGGGTGTTGTTTATGTGGGTATATCAGTGGAAATACTGAAGTCCATGTGGTGAAGCCCAGGTTAAGGACTTGTTCGACTGGTCAACTTGAGTTTTGAATTGAGCAGCATTCAGGGATGTGCCTGGGATCCACATTTTTTCAGGGAGTGAGTATTCTGGCCTGCCCTTTGTTTGCCTTGATTTTCCTATTTCCACTGAAGTCAGTGAAACCACTATGAAACTGGTGTAAGACAAAGGGAACTGGGGTTTTAAGTCCCATGTGCCCCAGCCTTCCCCTTTCCAGGCCCTGGCCTGGGGTTTTTTTGTCCCCCAAGAAGGTTCCCAGCTCCCCCATGGCACAGCTCTGTGTTTCTCCCACTCCACACTTTCCTGGGGAGCAAGGTCTGCCTGTAAGGACTTGACTCATCCAGAGTTTTTCAAGTTGCAAGTCTTAGTGCCCTGCAAAACCCTGGAGATGTTTATCAGGAACATACATGAAGGGAGAAGAACTCCCTGTGACAAAAAAGGCATATTTCATGTTACAGTGGATCTCCTGGGAGACAAATTTCCATCTACTGACTCCTAGAAGCTGTCCCTGCCATGCCAGTGCTCCTTGCCAACGGCAATTTCCCATCTCCAGGGGGCCCAGCCCCCAACACAAACATTCCTTGGGCAACACCAGTTCTACGTGCAACTGCCTGTAACAGCAAGGACTTCTCCTTGCTTTTGATGTTTCTACTGAAAAATATTTGATGTCCTGGTCACTCCCTGCTGGAGGTCCCAAGGGTGCCAGAGGTGGGTGCCGTGCCAGGAGCTGGGGGGGCTGTGGGTGCCGCTGGTCGCGGCACTTGACAGGGAGAGGCTGACATTGGACACCCCTCCATGTCATCCCTGAAATCACAGAATCCCAGACTGGTTTGGGTGGGAGAGACCTTAAAGCTCATTCAGTCCCACCCCCTGCTATGGGCAGGGACACCTTCCACTAGACCAGGTTTCTTCAAGTCCTGTCCAACTTGGCCTTGGAGACTTCCAGGAATGGGGTGGCCACACCTTCTCTGGACAACATCAGAACATAGAATGCCCACTTCAAGCACTACAGAAATGTTGAAGCAAAACTTGCCTGGGCCAAATTTCAGTTCCCACTTGGAGATGGTGAGAGTGGGAGAGTCTGGGAGTGTCCCCAGCACTGGTGTTCCTGCACCAGTGATGGGGAGAGGTCACATCTCTGTTCAGGGATTAGCCATGTGGAACAGGGCTGGAGAACTCACTGCTGGCATAAACCCGTCTGTGATCCTCTTCCAGCTCCTGCTAAATGCTTTCCGTCTCTGCTGCCAGGCAGATTCCACAGTGCTGGAAGAGCGAGGTGATGACCTTACTCAGCACAGAGCTGTAAAGCCACCGTGTCACAGAGGAAGTCACATGGCATTGGCACGGTCTGCCCAGGGCTGCATGTGGCAGTAGCTGCCCCAGCCAGCCCAGCTCTGCACGGGGAAGGGTGAACAGTGAATGGGACACGGTGGGGCCAGAGCTGAGGGATTGCTGTGTTTGGAGACAAAGAGTGGGAACCAAGGAACTGAGCAGCACCAGCACCTGCTGCTGCAGCAGCTGCTCTGTGGAACACCAGGAGAAGCTGCAGGAACCCAATATTGTGGGCAGTGATCTAGTGGAAGGTGTCCCTGCCCATGGCAGGGGGTGGAACGAGATG
This sequence comes from Pipra filicauda, assembly GCF_003945595.2. NCBI lineage: Eukaryota > Metazoa > Chordata > Aves > Passeriformes > Pipridae > Pipra > Pipra filicauda. The sequence goes on from NW_024104415.1 coordinate 786,666, forward strand.
AGCTTTAAGGTCCCTTTCCAAACCATTGTGTGCTTCTGTGAAGCCCCAGGAGGTCATCAGCATCACCCTCAGGTCACACACAAAAGCCAAGGTGGGCTGACGGGAGTGGGACCGGACAGTCCCGCACGTGTCCCGCTCTCTCTCGCAGTGGGTGATGGAGGGAGGCAGGACAGCCTCATCCACGGGCAGGATGACCTGCGAGGTGTTCCTCATCACCCACGAGGTTTTATCCTGTGGCCTGCGACACGCCAGGCCCTCGGGGGGACGCTGAGCTGTCACCGTCGCTTCCCCGCTCCCGGGAGGCTGCGAACCCCTTCCCGCTGCCCGGCTCCGGACTTCGGCCAAAGTGCGGGAAATGGCTCCTGCCTGGGGAAAAAGGACGGACACGGCGTGCGGGGGCTCTCAGACAGCGGGGCTTCGGGGGCTTCCCCCCTCCTCGCAGCGCGGGGCTGCCGCGGCCCCGCCGGGGATGCTCCGGCCGCGGAGCGCTCCGTCGCGGGGGGGGGGGGACGGGCGGGGCTGGGCGGCACCGCGTGCGCGCATCGCCTCGCACCGCTCAGCACCGCACGGCACCGCTCCGCACAGCATCGCCCCGCACAGCATCGCCCCGCTCCGCACCGCCCGCGGGAGGGGGCACGGCCGCGTCCCGCCCCCCGCACCGCCCCTGCGCCGCCGCGGAGCGCAGCGCGGGCGCGCAGCCGGACCGGACCCGCCCCGCCGCCGCCGCCGCCACCGCTTTGTGTCTGGGCGCCGCCCGCGGAGGCGGAGGCGGGCCCGGCCCTGGGCTCCGCGGCGCGGCGGGGCGGGCGGCGGGACGGCCGCGGGCAGCCCCCGGCGGCGCCCCCGCAGCGTCCGCGCCCCCGCACCGCGGCTCGGCCGCGCATGGACGCGCGCTCCCGCCTGCACCGTGAGTACCGCGGGGCCGGGGGGGCTCGGGATCCCCCCCAGGGATGCCCGTGACAGGGATGCCCGTGCCGCACACCCACCGGTGCGCGGGGCTGGCGGGGAGCGAGGGGCGCGGGGCGGGAGCGCCGGGCGCGGCGGAGCCTCTGCCGAGGACAAAGGAGCGACAGGAGCGGGAGCGGGGGCGGCGCGGGGCTCCCGGGGCTCCCCCGGCACGCTCCGGGCACGGACCGTGCGGTGCCGCCGCCTGCGCGCAGCCCCCGCACCCCGGGGACGTTTCGGGCGCGTCTCCGCGGGCGTTCCCGTTAATCTGCCTGGAACGGCGATCGGGCTCAGCACAGCTCCTGGAATATTCTGCGCCCGTTCCAGCGCCGGTGCCACCCTCCCGAGGCACCGGCGGTGCTGGAGATGCCTCCGAGCAGGGACAGCGCTGCCTTCCGCGGTCCCGCGTGGCTTTGGTGCCGTGTCCCTCTGCCAGCACGATCCCACAGCCTGGCCGCTTTGGAGAAGGCCAGCTGAAGGGTGCTGAAGTTGGTTGCCCAGGATTAGGGGAACGATGGGGCCATGGGGACCAGCGCATCCCTGTTCTGGGGGATTTGGGAGAACCTGGGCAGGGGGCTGGGCCATGGGGGCTCAGGGCCTGCATCCCCCCCCCGGACCTATCTCCGTGTCTGCCGAGGGGACCAGGAACCGGCTGGGTTTCCTCGTTATTCCTGGGAGGCTGGACCAGGAATGGTCACGCCTGTGAGAGCCCTGGTGAAAGTTCCTTGATTTTTGGAAAACAGAAATGATCCGTATGGATCTTTTTGCTGTTTCTGTCACTCCAGTGAAATCCCTTCATTTTGCTCTTGTACATCTGTGATTTTCAGCCCAAAACTCCGGCCACGTGCCATTCACGGTTTTAACCTGAGGTGTTGAGTGATCATAATCCTTAGGGACAGGTGAAATACAAAGCATTTTCCTCATCATTCCATGACAAGAGAAGTGACTTAATGTGTTGGATTTTGCTGTTCCGCATCTGCTCACTCAGCTCCTCTTGGAGGATGGATCCTTGCCATGGCAACCTCCACGGCACAGATTGCAGCCACTTTGGGAAGTAGTAGGACTTGGTAAAGAAATAGGAACAGCTGATCTCAGAACCCCCAGAATTAGGGATAAATTGTACATCTTGGAAAGTGTGACCTCTTTTTGGGAATATTCACATTGCTTCAGTTCATAGGTGCGGGGGTGGGAAGGGAATCGGCCTTTGAGGAGGTCATGGATCTTTCTTTTCATGCAGCTGCAGTGAAAGGAGGGTTCTTCATTTTCCAAACAATATTAATGACTGTGGTTTATGTCAAAGCCGTATTAAACTAATGATCTTATAATGAAATAGCTCGATGTGTCATGTCAGCTTGGTGCCTCTGTGATCTTCACCCTTTGCCTGGATTTGATCTGTAAAACTTTTCCTTTGATAAACTGGCATTTTTTAATTTTTTAATTATCTCACAGAGGAGGGCCTTCCCTGTGTCTTCAGTTATACAAATCTTGTGAAATGCTTAAAAAAAGGGTTTTACATTACACCAATTTTGGCAGTTGCTGGAGTGACAGGAGCCATTCCTGAGTGCCTGATAGATTGGAGCAGGCTCAGGGAGCTGCAGCTCGGAAGCAAACGCTGGGCTGGAGGCGGCTGCTCGGTCACGGCTCCACTGGTGGGAGTCCCTGGGAAGGAGGAGCAGTGCCTGGCCAGCAGCAAATTTCCCATCCTTGGGCCTGCAGTAATTTATAAATGCTTCTTAAAAAATTCATTAAAAATTTCTTGAAGTTGTAGCTGCCTACAAATAGGATTTTAAAAGGGAGGTTGCCCATTGTCTCTGGAATATTTCAAGGAAGCAGCGTGTGCACTGTTAGAGCCACCAAACTTCGGATTAAAGAGGAATTAATTGTCCCTGAGGTACTTGCAGCTGTACAAGGCTTTGCTGTGAGCGTCGATTTTAAAGCAGAGACGCAAAAGCAGGGATGCAAAATACAGCAGAGCTTCGGGATTCATCCCAGAGCCAGGGAACAGGGATGGACCCACCTCAGAGCTGCTGCCCGGGCAGGGCAGGCTGTGGCTGTGTGATAGCAGCTCCAGAGCTCCCCAAAGTCCCCTTGAGCACCCCAGAGCCCCGTGGCCACTGAGTCACCCCTGGCTCACACCATCCCCAGTGCCATCACCCAACCACTGTGGTGCTGTCGGAGTCTCAGCTGGGAGGGGCCTTGGGATGGGGGATAGGAAAGGGGATTGATGTGCAGCAAGGGTTTCCTAGTGCTTCAGAAATAGTGAATTTTACCCTTCTGGACATTCAGCTCCCACCCCAACTCCCTTGACCTGCTGGAGGGTGGTGGGGAGTGAAGGCTCCATCTCTGGAGCTGCAGGAGCCCCAGCTGTGTCTGGAACAGCCAGTCCTGGGTACCCCCCTTGGGCAGGGCTGGTGACCTGGGAGTCAAACCTTCTGGAAGTGGGTGTAGGAGGAACCGCTCACCTTTGGCAAAGGGGTGTGAATCCATCAGAGTGATCATCAGCACTTTGAAAATCCACTGGGACACCAGCTTGGTGTGTGGGAACCCACACCCACCACCCTGCAAATTGTCCCAGAAACAGCCAGTGCCTCTCTATAATCCAAATTAATGATCTTGGTGGATCTAAGCCGAGCACCTCGATGTTGTACCAAGCCCTATTTAAAGATTTGTAAGAGCCACCGTGGCTTTCAAATGGCTTGGTTTTCATCTCAGCTCTCTCTAATTTTAGCGTGGTTTCTGGAGGCTTTAATTTGCCGGCACGGCAGATTGCATCAAATCCTGGGACGAGCCTTGCAGAACTGAGCTTTTTCTCAGAGCTTTTTTTTTTTTTGCCTCGGGAATGCAGCAATTTGTTGATGGCAGAGAAATCCTTCATGTGTTACTGGGCAGAGCCACCCCTTTTGGTGTGACCTACGGAGAAGTTATGGAAGAACGGAAGGTGGAGGGATGTGATGGACGGGAGGAGGGATGGCTGGAAGGAGCTGGGAATCGGGCTAGAGAGGTCTGACAGCCCAGGGGAGAGGCTGCCGCTGGCAGGACTGTGGCTAAGTGAGAAATTAGGGAAGTAAAGGAGCGTTAAATCCCAGTGCTCTGGGAAGGGGGAGCAAATACCATGTTAATGGATCAAGTTATGGTGAATAAAGAAGAAAGGAAGCTGTAAGCTCAAGAAGGCTTTTTTTCTTATAAGGAGGAGAACACTCTTCATCCTTTAGTTCACTTGTATCCAGAGTGAATGACTTTATAGCTACAGGAGTTTAAGCTTATTGGAGGAAAATGCCTTTTTTTTGCCTTTTTTTTTTTCCCAACTATTTTACTGGGGAAAGGATTTGCAAATGAGAGTTGGAGCAAAGAAAATCTGCGGAGAGCAAGTTTAACCATTTCTGAGCATAGGAGCTGGTGGCCAGTGGGCAGAACTGGTTTGAATCTGTCCAGGAGAGCAGCACCGTTTGTCCAGATGCAGCAGTCGGGATGTGGGAACAAAACAGTGGGACTGTGAGTGCTGTGCATGTTCCCATGGATGGGAAACCAACACTTGGCTTTGTGGGATGTCAATTGTCTGTCACTGCTCTGCTTTCAAGGGTGTTTGAGATGTAAAGACATCCTTGTGAGATCTTTGCTGCTTGGTGTGTTGCTCGAGTTGGGTGCCTGGGAGCTCTGGCACGGACTATAAATAGAACAATGGATGGAGCAATTTGGCAGGTATAAAATGCGGAATTAAGGAGCGTTGTGACAAACACACACACCTGGGTGAGCTCGGGAGCTGACGCTGTGTGAGGGGCCGGGCAGAGCATCCCATCTGCTCCCTGCCACCGGAGTCACGGAGCTGCTGCTCCACATCCCGCAGAGAGCTGCCCTGGAGTGGAATTTAAAGCTTTGCTTGCCTTGGATTGGTTTGGACTTGGATTGGTTTTCACCTGCTGACTTTAAAGTCCCGCTTCATCGGTGACTTTTTTTGCACTTTTTCAATTTTTGCTGCGGTCACCGCAGAGAAGCTTGTGGAAGGAAGGGATGGCGTGGCACGACAAAGGTGGCATTCCAGAGGCTGTTCTGAGAGGACCTCGCTGCCGAAATGGATTTACCCCCACGCTGGGTTACAGCAGGAGCTCTGTGCGGGGCCGGCGGCGGCGCTGCCTGGCCCTGCTGCGGCGCATGACCCGCAACTGCAGAGGTGCTGGACTGGGCTGGGTGGGAGGGGATCAAACCTGGTGGGAGCTGAGTTGTGGGGCTGAGGAGCTGTTGGCAGGGGGACCTTGGTGGCTGTGGTGGCCGAGGAGCCAAGCTGTGGCTGGCAGAGCTCCTCTCCGGCAGGCCCAGGAGCTCTGTCTCCATCTCTTCTCAGGTCAAACCCCACCTGTCCCTCCTATTCTCAGCTTCTCTTGCATCACTTTATTCTCCAATATGTAAAAATCAGCTCCATTCAGACACCATATGTTCTATTTTTAATGTCATGTTCCATCTCTTCACTGTTGCCCTCCTCAGTGTTGACCTTTGAAGAGTTTTTGGGGCAGAGGCTCCCCACCCCTTGTAGAGGCTTTGGGAGATGTTTATTGTTCTCATTGCTCCTGACAGAAGGGCAGTTTGGACAGGAGGGAATGGTTAGGGAGCAATGGCTGGAGGCTGTGGGTGGAAGGGATGAGGCTGAGGAAGGGGACACTTCACCCCAGTGGAAGGTGCTCTGGGTACCTGGTGGGCAGCTTGTCTTCATAATTAGCATGAAATGCACTAATGGAGGTGTTGGAGTGGGGTTGGAATCTCATTGCACCTTGTGTTTGGCTCTGCCTCGGGTATCTGATCCCCTGATCACACTGGTGCGTCTGTGCGGCGTCCCCACCTTGAGGCAATGCTGAAGCTCTTGCTGTTGTTACAATAAATATTCTTACATTTTCAAGCCTGAGCACTAAATTGGTGGCTTTCAGCAGTTCTCTAATTATGTGAGACATTTTTTGTTCTTAACAAATGGTTCTTATTCTTGCCAGCACTTCAGCCCGGTGTTCTAGGACTGTGGGTGTCAGGGAACAGAACATATTTCTGTGTCTGTGAATATGATCCCACACGTTGTCTTAAGTGGGAAAATGTTCACAGCCCTTATATGGTGAGGGATTTTTTTTCCCTAAATCCATCAGAGCTCTCTCCTGCAGTAATAACGCAGTTTGATCTTCCTGGTGCTCTGTGGGATGGGGATGGATTAGGAACCAGAAATACGAAATGGGCTTTCTTCTTTTCCTGGCAAAAGTATCCTGTGGTGTGACCTGCTCTGCTTCATAAACCATTCAGGAACTGGTTCTAGAAGTGGTTGATGATTTTCAACATCTAGTCAACGTAGAACTGCTAAGCTGATAGGTTCCTGGGAGCAGCCACGGTGCTGTGTCTCCTGGTGTTATGCATCTCTTCTGCATTTTCCCTGTGAGTTCCCACACTCCTTGTTGTGCTCAGCTGTGTCGGCAGCAGCGTTGCAGTCTCCTGGCCCTGTAGGCAGCCAAGGACTGCAGAAAAAGCTGAGATGTCTGTGTGCCATGGCACAGTGACATGTGCCACAGTGATGTGCTGTGCTCTCCTGTCCTGTGCCAGAGGTATCTCGGTGTGTCATACAAGTGAGATTTGGGGAATACATGAGTTAGAGAGTGTCCAAAGGAGGGACATGAAGATGGGGAAGGCTCTGAGGGGAAGCCGTGTGAGGAGCAGCTGAGGGCACTTGGTCTGTTCAGCTGGAGGAGACTGACGGGAGACCTCATTGCAGTTACAACTTCCTTGGGAGGGGAAGAGGAGGGGCAGGCACTGATCTATGTTCTTTGGGGACCAGGGACAAGACCCCAGGGAATGGCCTGGAGTTGTGTCAAGGCAGGTTTAGGTTGAATCTCAGAAAAAGATTCTCCCCCCAGAGGGTGGTTGGGCACTGAACAGGCTCCCCAGGGCAGTGGTCACAGCACCAAGGCTGCCAGAGCTCCAGGAGTGTTTGGATGATCCTCTGGGGCACGTGGTGTGACTCTTGGGGATGGTCCTGTGCAGGGCTAAAGGTTGGACTTGATGATCCTTGTGGATCCCTTCCACCTCAGCAGATTCTGCGATTCTCTCGTGGCACAGTGACGTGTTCCCTCGTGATGTGCTGTGCTCTCCAGTCCTGTGCCAGAGGTATCTTTCCACATCATGCAGTGACATTTGGGGAATACATGAGTTACCCAAGCACCTCATGGTGTCCTGAAGACATGTTGGTGAGAGACTGGTTACAGACTCATGAACACATGAAGCAAAGAGTGAAGAACTCTTTTTACCCTCCAGTGGTATTATTCCATACTCATTTTTGCATTAGATATTCCTGCGCAGTGGCATAATGCCCCCAAACCCTCTTGGTTTGTAAGAGGAAGGCTTTGGTCATGTATGAGAGGAGGAGGAGGAGGAGGTGTGAGGCTCTGTCCATGGTGCTTGCTGTGAAAGCTGGAGGCAGAGGGGAGGATGGACAGACTGCAGTGGAGCTGCTGTGGTGGCCCAGTATGTGTTGTGGTGCCATCAGCATTGGGAGGCCCCTGGATGGAGGAATGTGTTGGTGCCCAGCCTGTGGGGTCACCCAGCCTGGAGAACCACCACCTCAAAGGAGGAGTACCCAGCTAAGGGGACAGTAGTGGCATGAACATGGATGCTGTTATCCATGGGTGACCAGTGTCACAGAACTATAGAATGAGTGGGGTTGGAAGGGTCCTGTGGAGATCATCCAGTCTACCCTCCCCTGATAAAGGAAGTTCACCCAGAGCAGGTTGCACAGGAACCCACCCAGGTGGGATTTGAATATCTCCAGAGAAGGAGACTCCATGGCCTCCCTGGGCAGCCTGTTCAGTGCTCTGGCACCCTCACAGTAAAGAAGTTTTTCCTTATATTCATGTGGAACTTCCTGTGTTCCAGTTTGTGCCCATTGCCTCTTGCCCCATAGCTGGGCACCCCCAAGCAGAGCCTGGTCCATCCTCTGACTCCTCCCTGCAGACACTGACAGACATGGATGAGGTCCCCTCTCAGTGTCTCCTCTCGAGGCTGAACAGCCCCAGCTCCCTCAGCCTCTCCTTGTAAGGGAGATGCTCCAGTTCCCTCATCATCTCTGCAGCCTCTGCTGGACCTGCTCCAGGAGCTCCATGTCCCCCCTGTCCTGAGGAGCCCAGAACTGGACACAGCACTGCAGATGTGCCTCACAGGGCTGAGCACAGGGACAGGATCCCCTCCCTGACCTTCTAGCAATGCTCTTCCTTATGCCCCCCAGGATCCCACTGACCTCCTTGCTCCCCCGGATACGCTGCTGGTCATGGATAGCTTGTTGTCCACCAGAACCCCCAGGTCCTCCTCCACTAAGGATTCCTTCCTGATGTGCCATTTTGGGGAGCAATGGTCTGCATAAATCTTGAGAACAGACCCCATTACTACATGTGTATTTGTATAGGAATTTTTCTTCGGACCATAAAATGCAGTTTTCTTTATTTGTTGTCCCATGGTTGCAGATGCTGCAGTGTTTTTTTCTAAGGGATTTTTTTCCCTACTAAAGCCATTTTTCAGGATTCCAGCAGAAGTATCCATGCAAGAGGCCACACTAAAAACTGTCACTGAGATGCTTGCCTGTGTGAGCACATCAGCTCTCCAACCTGGGCACAGAAACTCCTTAAAGCCAGGATTTCTGGGCATTTTCCAAGGCTGTCTGTGCCTTCATCCTGCCAGGGAAAGGCACTCTTTTAATGGGATGTCATTACCACTGCTCAGTGATCATTTCCATTCTTAACAGCAACAATATGGTAACTTGGACAAGCTAAAAATTGAGCTTCAGGACCTGCCAATCAGAGGTCTTTAATCAGAGCTGCTATTTTTGGGGAGACAGATTTAGCATAAATAGGTGTGATGCAAAGTGTCGGACTCTATTTAGTCCTTGTCCAAGACATCTTCCTTTTGGAATGGTGACTTTGTATAAAATTCATCACCAAGGTCACTCTGCATCCATGGGGAGGGCCGGGAAAAAACAGAGACAAAGTAGCTGAATAATTTGTTTTCTTCCTCAGTTTTTCTTTAATATAAGTCCTTTCGTGTGAAATACAACAAAGAAAATATTTTCCAGGACGGTAAAGTGCTGAACCTTCTTGTGGGGGGTATTTTTGGTGCAGTAACTTAGAGTTGTTAATTGCTGGCAGATTCCAGCCCGTGGAGCTCAGTGGGATTCCCTGGGCTGTTGATGGATTTGGAGCTGGTCCACCACTGTCTGTAGAAACACTGAGCTCCACAGCTCTATTCGGAGTACGGTACTTTAACGCACTCCTGAGATTTCTTTATTCCCTCACACAGTGTTTGGGTTTGGTGGTGATTTTCCCACCTTCCAATGTGACATATTGTGTCTCAGCAGAAAGACTCCTCTGTTGTCATCTTTGTTCTTCACCCTGATGTCCCCCAGCCCCTCCACCTCCTCAGGCACTTCTAGGAACCAAACTAGGACAGGGATAAGGAGACTGGTATTCCAGGCAGGTGGTGGAGTCCCCATCCCTGGAGGTGCCCAAGGAACAACTGGATGTGGCACTCAGTGCTCTGAGCTGGGTGACAAGGTGGGGATTGGGCACAGGTTGGACTTGATGGTCTGGAAGGGCTTTTCTAACCTCAAGGATTCTGTGGTTCTGTGATTCTGTTTCTCAGGACTTGCATCTCCTCTGTGCAGCTCCTACAACTGGGAAATCATCCACAGAGTTGGTGAAAGCAGAAAAGACTCCATCATTGTGAGCTGTCAGATTAGCCTGGGATTGGGTAAATCTTACTTACTCCTGCTAGATTTGACCCTGACTGGTCACCCCAAACTCCTTATGAGTTATGTGGTCACTTAGAGAAAAGCAGAGGTGGGATTGGTGCCTGATGCCATCAGGAGATGGTCTCTGATCCCAGCTCCATTTGGAACTCTTGTTTTTGCCCTGGAGATGGTAACAAGCAGCTCCCAATCCGTCTTTTCCATGCCACCTAGGGATGGGTAGATATCTATCCTGTTTCCCATAACTCATCCCTTTTATAAACTGACCTACTTAGTGACTTTCACAGAGAAGTCCATCCCTTTGCCCGTCCTTTCATCGTATTTTGAGCATTTTCCATACCCAGTATGTCCTTCCTTTTTATTTCAATGAGGGAATGGGGTTCTATAGCTTTAGAATAGCTCTGAGAAACTTTATAGCAAAGAAATGGTGTTCTTTCTGCAATAGTTGGCATTTTTCTAGTCCATTAATCACTGACTTTGGCAGCACTGAGTGAACAGCGTGAAAAACATACCTAGTTTTAACAGTAATATAAGATTTACAGAATACAATGAGTTTGTTCTTAATAAACACACACCTAAAATTCAACACTTTTTTTAAGGAATGTTCATAGTTGACAGAAGAGAAAAACGAGTGATCATTTTGTCTCTAACGAACTGATATGTCTGAATATTAAATCATCTACAGAAAGTACCTCTTAATTTCTCTCCATCCTCTTCCTCCATTTCCTTTACAACACAGCACTTGGCTGTTTCTTTCCTTGAGGTTTAGAGAAAGCTCTTTAGGATTGAGTATAAAACATATTATTGACCCTAAACACACAGTTTGTGTGCTGTCATGTATAAATGTATATACAATATGTGTGTGTATAAATATGTATAGCTTTATAAGAATATATGCATAGAATTTTGAATTGATCCTAGAGATTGCTCCATCCTCACACAAGGAGATAACCTGGAAAACCTTCAGCAAGTAAAACACAAACCATTAAGGAGTTTGATGACTTTTCCAAACCTTCAGCATCTGGAATGCTGGGACTTCACTTCTACCTCCTGGGGCTTCTCGGTTCCCTGTCAAGGGTGAGAAGTAGAATAATTTCTGCTGGAATAGGTTGAACTGGAAGTGGGACGAGCAGGGAGGGTGTCAGGGGATGTGTGTGTGTGTTTAAGAATGGTCAGGATACTCATCTGTTCCCTAAGAAGAGCTGCAGAGGTGGATCTTGGCTCTTTGGGAAGCTGCTCAGGGCTGGGCATTTTTCTTTTCAAGTTTACCCAGAATTTCTAAGCAACTACATAAAAAAGTAATTTTCTTCAGGCACACGAGGATTTTTCCAGACTCACTCTGTGCTTCTTCAGCCTCATGGAAAAACTGGCACATGAGATTTTAGGTCCTGAAATGACTTTTTCCAGTTTATAATTGCTTCCCTGATAAGTATTTTCGTAGAATAGTTTGGGTTGGAAGGGACCTTTAGTATCATCTTATTCCACCTCCTGCCCTGGACAGGGGCACCTTCCACTATCCCAGGTTGCTCCAAGCCCCGTCCAACCTGGCCTGTTAAATCTAAAGTGGGAAACCCCAAATACTCCTCCTGGGATAGTAACTTTGGATGTCTTTCACTTTGAAATGTTCTCAGCCTTTCAGAAGAGCCCCCTTGGGTTTGGGGTGGCCCCAAAGTGTGGACCTTTTTTGCACCATCTGAGAATCCAGGTGGATTTGACCCACATCCCAGCCTCTGGAAGATGCAGTGCATCCTGTAGTGGGGAGTGCCCTTGGATTTCAGGAGCCGCATCACTCTGGAAGGGTGGGCTGCTCGACATGGGCTGCTCTGTGTCCCAGGAGGGAGAATCACAGAGCCACAGAATATGCTGAGTTGGAAGAGACCTATAAGGATCATCAAGTCCAACCCTCAGCCCTGCACAGGACCATCCCCAAGAGTCACACCACGTGCCCCAGAGGATCATCCAAACGCTCCTGGAGCTCTGGCAGCCTTGGTGCTGTGACCACTGCCCTGGGGAGCCTGTTCAGTGCCCAACCACCCTCTGCAGGAAGAGTCTTTTTCTAAGATCCAACCTAAACCTGCCCTGACACAACTTCAGGCCATTCCCTGAGGTCCTGTCCCTGGTCTCCACAGAGCAGAGATCAGTGCCTGTCCCTTGTCTTCCCCTCATGAGGAGTTGTAAGGAACGTTTTGGGGAGGGGAACAAGGGCTGGCAGAGCAGCTTCTGAGGAGGATGTGTGGCAGCTGTGCCAAGACACCCGGAGTCAGAGGGAGAGTCCTTCTGGTTCTGAGGCTTTAAATAGTGCTCAGTACCTCAAACTGCTCTTGGAGGAAGGATGAGGAAAGCAGGATAAGAATAGCTATGCACAAGGTGCCTCCCTGTGAGCACTGAACAGCTGGCGGGGAGGAATTAGCGCAGAGTGCCTGGTTAAAGGTGATGTCATGAGGATTCACAGCAGAGCTGCCCTAGTGCAGAAGAGCCTTCATTCCATGCTGCTGGAAAGCTCAATTTGCCATTCTCGTCTTGTAACACAGGCTTGTCAGTGTGGAAATGGGGAATGTGAGCATTTTTTTTTTTCATGTATAGAGTCTGTTGCTGTCTTTTAAAACACATATCGCAGTTCTGTAATACATTTAATGCCTCATGTATTTCCTTTTAGTCATGTGGCCCTGAGTTTTAATCTGCTAATTGGGTATTAATGGGCAAATCAGGCTTGGTGTAAGGTCTTTTCATCATAAAATCCTGGATTGGTTTGAGTTGGATGGGACTTCAAAGCTCATCCAGTCCCACCCCCTGTCATGGGCAGGGACACCTTCCACTATCCCAAGTTGCTCCAAGCCCCATCCAACCTGGCCTTGAACACTTCCAGGGATGGGGCAGCCACAGTTTCTCTGGGCAACCTGTGCCAGGGCCTCACCACCCTCATGGCCAAGAATTCCTTCCCCATATCCCATCTAACCCTGCCCTCTGGCAATGGGAAGCCATTCCCCCTTGTCCTGTCACTCCACCCCTTGTTCAAAGCCCCTCTCCAGCTTTCAAGCTCTTGCCAGGCCACAGAGAAAGGGACCAGCTCCAAACTCTGTTACCATCCATCCCAGGTTGAGGACTCTGTTACAGAAGGTTTTGTGGGATGAACTGAATGTGGGATGAAATGTGCTGAGCTTCCCCTGAGTGTCCAGAGGTTGAGCAGTTTTCCATGTGCTGCTGTGGGAAGGGGGTTGCAGTAACACTCCATGATCCAGAGAGGAACACAGAGAGTGCTTGGAAATTGTGTGCTGAAAAAAGCTATTAATATTAAGGCACTTTTTCTTGTTTTCAGCTCTGAACTGTAATTTACTATGATTATTTGTTTCCTAATAAATACTGTGGAGCTCATCTCGACATCAAAACACATTAAGCATTTTGCTCTGATATCTCGTACTCGGGCTAATTTAATTCATCTCTGGGAAGGAGTTTGTGACCAGATGCATGAGATTTGACTCTGAGGTATCACACAGCTTGTTTTGTCTCTTTGGATATACCCAGGAGGTCAAATTCACTCCCTTATATCTTTATAATTTAATTGGAGGCAAGAGAGCTCCATAGGCAGAAATGAGTGCACTCATTGCCCCCCAGTGTGGGATGGGAGGTGCTCAGGTGAAGGTGGGAGCATTTGAGTGAATCGAATGCTCTGTGAGAAAGTCATCAATGTTTGTCTTTAAAGAGCTTCCAACATTTCAGCTGGAGCAGCTACGACTCAACTAATGGAATTAAAACTGGAGTTTTAAATTGAAATAGAAATCAAATACAAAGTAGTGACTCCTGCTGCCATTTAACTGCAGATATAAGATGAATGCTTATTATTAATTAGGGAGTGAAAAAAGCTAATTAGCAAGTTACATTGTGGCATTGCTTTGGAGATGAGGGTTTGTTATTAAAATTGCTTTGAAAGCAAAGATAGTCCACAGCTAAACATGATTTAGCGTCATTTTCCGACTTTTCGTGTCTCTACTTTTCTGCTCTGTTTGTTTATCTTTCCAAATTGTGGTGGGACAAATTCTGCTCTGAATTAAAGTTTGTGTGCAGATGGAGGTTGGTCCTGTGCCAGGGCCCAGCTCTCCATGGGGGCCCTGGATACACCTTATCCAGCCTCCTGTGCCAAACTCTCCATGCTTGTGTCACTGCTGCTTTACCAGGAAAACCAGAGCTGTTCTGAATCTTCCGTCCTCCTTTTACAAGTTGTTCTTGTGTGTTTTGTGTGGATATTTGAGTCTTTCTTATTCAGCATAATGGTTGGAAAAGCCCTCTGAGTCCATTGGGTCCAGCCATTCCCCAGCACTGCCAAGGCCATTACTAACCTGTGTCCCCAAGTGCCACATCCACATCCCTTTGAAATCTAGGGATGGGACTCCACCACTGCCCTGGGCAGCTGTGCCAGTGACTGACCACTCTTTCCAGAAAGGACTTTTTCCAATATCCAACCTAACCCTCCTCTGGCACAACTTGAGATAGTTTCCTCTTGTCCTGTCCCTTGTTCCCTGGGAGCAGACTCCACCTGCCTCCACCTTCCTGTCAGGGAGTTGCAGAGAGCCAGAAGGTCCCCCCTGAGCCTCCTTTTCTCCAGGCTGAGCCTCCCCAGGTCCCTCAGCTGCTCCTGGTGCTCCAGACCCTTTCCCAGCTCTGTTCCCTCCCCTGGACACGCTCCAGCCCCTCAATGTCCTTCTTGTCATGAGGGGCCCAGAACTGGACTCAGGACCGGAGGTGCCTCAGCAGTGCCAGCACAGGGGGACATCACTGCCCTGGTCTTGTGGCCACACCATGGCTGGTATAGGCCAGCTGCCCTTGGCCACCTGGGCACATTCCTTTGACTTGTTATCATCGGAAGTGTCTGTTATCCCCTGGATTTCCCTGCCTTGTGCCTGCTCTGGCCCAGCAGCACTCAAGGAGTCATTTTGGATGGTTTAACACCCACCCTCCAAAACCACCCTGTGTCAGGATCAGTGTCTGCTCTGCTCAGGGAAGAAAACAGACCTGAAGGGTCTGTGCTGCCTCCTCGCAGCTTCTCCTCCACACTCTCAGGGCAGAGCAGGGCTGTGGCATCAGTGGTTACAATATTATAAAATCATTTATAAACATCAATCCTGAAAGAAAAGCACTCCAGGAAAGAAATCCAGGTCTTCTGGAGCATCTGTAGTGATTTGGTCATTGATTTTCTGGAGCAAAATTTTTGATTTGATGATATTTCAGTGTCCTGTATACTTGTGATTTATTTGTCAACAAGATGAGCAAAAGGCAGATTTATTTGTAATAGTTCTAAGGGTCCTGTAACAATGTTTATTTGATGAAGTGCGATGGTTATAAAGGAACTTCAGCCATGGTTTATAATGCACAGAATTAATGGAATTATGGATGGAAGTAGATGAGCTTTGAGGCTCATAAATGAGCTGTGGGTTGGAACTAGGTGGGCTTTCATAGAACCATAAAATATGTTGAGTTGAAAGGGACTCATCAGGATCAACTTCTGGCCCTGTGCAGAACACACCAAGAAATCTAAGTGGGAATCCAAGTGTAAAAAAAAAAGGGGATCCCCCCCCATAAAAGCGCTGGAGTCCAAGCCAAACCCTTCCATGATTCTGCGCTTCTGAAAAATGTCTTGCCAAACATGTAAAAGGTAAAAACCCCTATTTTTACACATTCATATTCATACAATTTAGTTATAATATCATAATTTTAGCGTATGGCATCCATAGAAGCTGGAAATTAAAAGCATCCTTTTACACAGAAATCCTTGGATTAGACAGTGTCCATAAGATCAGGGATCAGCCGTGATAGTCCTTGTTTGGAGCAGTCTCTGACAATAAGACCGTGTCCCCTTTTCCCTTGGAATGACAAATGTTGATCCTCGGTATGAGGTGGCAAATGTTTGTGGCCTGTCTGCATGAGGGACTTGTCTCCTCCTTTTAATACTGATTAAGAGACAGATTGTTCACAGGCTACTCGAGCCAGGTCCCTCTTGGGGTGAGATGATGGCTCAGACCCAACCAAGGTTCCTGCTGCTTGAATTTGCAGCTTCATTTCACCTGGGACAGTGCCTGGATGAGCCCAGGGGGGTTCCTGGAGCAGCAGAGTGTTATGGATGAGATAATAAGCAACTTCTGAAAGTGATTAAATAAAGGTGGCATAGCTAGGCCAGGCAAGCCAACATCATGATGTGTTCATTCTTTACCCTTTGCCAGTCTTTGATAGATTATTTTAGCGGTTACAGAAGGCTTTCCATGTTGGAAACAGCAGGCAGATCGTAAAGCCCAGGAATTCCAGAGCCTGTGGAAGGTCAGCACTGCCTTTGCCAGCCGCAGGGTCTGATACTCTCGGGCACACGGTGGGACTCTTGAGGATGGTCCTGTGGAGGGCCCTTGTGGGTCCCTTGCAGCTCACCCCATTCTGTGACTATGACAGTTGTCACCGTGCCCACTCCAAGCACGCTCATATCCATTCCCTGACCTTTTATCTCCAGCAGAGAAGTGCTGTGAGCCATGAGGAACCTGGCAGCCGTGGAAAACCCTTGAAGCTTTGCCAATAAATTTTAATAGATGGGAGTTAAAGCTTTTCAGTGTTTCAAATGTTGTTTTCACTCCTTGATTAGCAATTCAGCCCTGCTCCTCATCCTGGTATGTGCTCGTTTGCATAACCCGGCCTAGGCTGGCACTTCTGTCTGTCTCGGCTGAGGTGCTGGAGCAGCACTAAGACACACATTTCCAAAGCTCATCTTAAGCTCTCACAGAAGTCAGAGCTTATTTCAAATCTGGGAGTGCAAGCACTGAATATTTTAGAAATGGGAGCCCATGTGCCTTCAGCAGCTGGTTTTTGGGTTTGGAGTTTGTTGTTGTTTGTTTTTTTTTTTAAATGTTCATTGGCATCAGCAGGCTCTTTCCTATAAAATTATTTTGGATTCTACCCACTGATTGAAGCCTTTTCAGTTTGGTCAGAATGACCTTTGTTTGTTGTATGTTGAATATATGTTGCTTTGTGCTTGATTGTTGAGTGAGAGTTTTATTAGTCCTGTGAAGTGGATGATGCTGTAGGGTTAAGATTGAACCCAAGGCTGGTTGTTTTGTGTATTCTGAGACCTTTCACTCTACAATGATGGCTGTACCTTCTGTCTTCTTGTTTTAGCCTGGAGAAAAGGAGGCTCAGGGGGACCTTCTCACTTTCTGCAACTCCCTGACAGGAGGGTGGAGGTCGGGCTCTACTCCCAGGGAACAAGGGACAGGATGAGAGAAAATGACCTCAAGTTGTGCCAGGGAGGTTTAGGTTGACTATTAGGAAAGATTTTTTCATGGAAAGGGTTGTTAAGATTGGAAGGGGCTGCCCAGGGCAGTGTTGGAGTCCCCATCCTTGGAGGGATTGCAAAGGCATGAGGATGTGGCACATGGGGACATGGGCCAGTGGTGGCCTTGGCAGTGCTGGGGGAACAGATGGACTCACTGGTCTGAGAGGACTTTTCCAACCTAAACCATCCTATGATTCTCTCCTGCAACTCAGCAATCAGGAGAGAGGGAGGAGGAGTGATCCAAAATTATCAATATGATATTTAAGCCCCCTGGAAATGCCAATTTGTTGACTGATACAATTCACCAATGGAATAAAGGTACCTGTAACATTCTTCATAATGGAGTTGTCATGAACTCAAACGTTTGTCAATGTAAGAATTTAAATGACCTGAAAACTAATCCTCAGCTATAACTGTTCCCAAAAGCCTTTGTTCATTGTGATGATTTCCAACATTGCTTCCAGTTTCACAGGTTTTAAAAATACACTTCCCAGTTTTGGAAGGAGGAAGTTTTCTTGTAGGACAAGTGAAATCACCATAAAAGGCTTGTTATCAAGTCTTATGGGTTCACTGTTTTTAATTTAACTTGTTACATCACAGGAGTGTGAATTAATTAAACTTCCTATTCATATATATGTAGGATCTATTTTAGCTGATGAATCTCTGAGACAAAGGTTGGAGATGCGTCAGCATCTCCTCTGCCTCTCTGAGAGGAAAATAAATGTGGTTAAAAAGAGCTGCATGGAAGGGAAGACATCAGTGACTGTGCCCTTCATCCTCCTGGACAAAGAGCTCCTTGAAAGGAGACTCTTCATCAGGGGACACACTGTGATCATCAGCCTAGGGGGACACTGAAGCTCCTTTGAATATTCTAATTCCCTCTCCAGCTCAGTGAATGTGTCTTTTCCTCCGTAAAGTCACAATTAATGAGAAACCTGCAGCCCTGGTCAGCACTACTGAGCATCTTGCAGTGCTTTTAATCGACTTATCCAGCATCTGGTGTGACTTGAAAGCCCTGGCTGGCTGTCCTTTGGTCCCTGCCCTCTGATTGCTTTTTTTCCTGCTAACAGCTCACATTTGAGGTCTAACAGCTCACATTTGAGGTTCAATATCTTGCAACTTCATTAGGAAGAAATTAACTTCTGCAGGAACTGAGTGGTAGAAAATGTATCTTTGGATCTTCTCCTAGTGCAGGAGCCCATTCAGGGCTGGTGCTTCCAAGTGCTGGTCTCGTTAATCCCCTGCACAGCAGGTCAGGAGAGGAGCTGCTTCCTGCAGGAGATGTGTCACTGCAGTGACTGTACACAGAGCAGCTTCTGGGTTGGCTCTTCATTTCATATTCTGTTTTGATTCCAAATGTTGTAATACCCCAAACAAATATTGCTGCCTGCTCTCCCAGAATTCTTCTGCAGCTCAGTGGTCCAGGGAGCAACTGGACCACTCCAGGGACTCCTGCCTGATGTTTTTAACTTAACTTTGGTAGGGAGGAACCTCAAAGCCCATCCAGTCCTACCTCCTGCCATGGGCAGGGACACCTTCCACTCTCCCAGGTTGCTCCAAGCCCCGTCCAACCTGGCCTTGGACACTTCCAGAGATGGGGCAGCCACAGTTTCTCTGGGCAACCTGTGCCAGGGCTCACCACCCTCATGGCCAAGAATTCCTTCCCAATTTCCCATCCAACCCTGCCCTCTGGCAGTGAGAAGCCATTCCCCCTTGTCCTGTCCCTCCAGGCCCTTGTCCAACTCTCCAGCTCTCTTAGGGCCTCTTTAGGCACTGAAGGTTTTTTAAGGACCTTCACCTTGCTGTGAAGTCTCCCTGGCTCTGTATCAGCTCTTCTCACTGCTTCCCACCCTGGAGTCCCTTACTGGGCCAGGTTGAGGTGGATACTGGGATTCTTTGCCCTCCAGTAGGACACTGTGTGGCCATGCAGGGATGGACCTGGTTTACTGTTCCCTCTCACTGCACCAAGGGCTATCACTTACTCTCTGTTGTTATCAGTTTAGCAGATTTTAAATCACTTGCACAGAAATGATTTCATGTCTTAAGTCTTTGGAGAAGAGATTAAGTGACAAAAAGTCCCAGGCTGGGCTCTGGATTAAGCTCTGCTCTGGCTATAGTGATTCCCACTCACAATTAGGCTTCTTTCCTAAACTTTCCTGTTGTGATTTCCAAGCTCTTTAGTGTAATACACCCATTTCAAGCACCCTCAGCTCTCAGTCAGAGCTGGGCAGTGGTAAATCCAGTGCCTGCTGAATGTGTTGCTGTCCTAGTGATTCTGTTCCCCACAATCCCACTAATCCCATCAGAAGGAATGTGTCAGCCCAGTTTGACGCTGCAGTTTTTGAGACACACGTATGCTGGCATTAATTTGATTAAGCTGCTGTAATTCTCTCTAAATAATGTTGTGTTTTAGTGATTCCATTGCCCTGTGCAGGATCAGTGTCAAGCTGACAGGCTTGGAACTATTCTGATTATCCTGTTTACTCCATTAATTTGGAGCAGCAGCTGCTTGGTCCCTTCTAATTTGCTGTACCAAGGATGTGCAACATGTCACAAAAGTGTTATTGTGATTCTACCTGTGGCCAACTTATTGACAGCCTTAGAACACAAGGCAAAGGCTCAAGATGGATCCAGATAAAATCTTAAAGACTGTTTTTTGGAAAAGAAGACAGGATAGAAAGTAGAGATGTGCAGAGAAGATTAACCTGGTGGTTCTTGCTGAAATAAACCCCCATAAATCCCTATAAGTTCTCATTAATCCAATGCTAGAAACATCTACAGGACATCAATATATTCACTGCTCCAAGAAGTGATCAGTTAGTTTTACTTCTTGATTTCTTCCTAAAACACTGGCAGTGAGCAGCCAAACGACCATTTGAGCTCTTCTGAATCCTATGTGGAAAGCAAGGTAATTCCTGCAGAATGGGGAAAACTGCTTATCTGGAGTATAATCACAACTAGAATGACTTTTTTTGTGCTGGAAACCACCCCAGGCTCACCTGTCTGCTCACCTGCTGCACAGCCTGGACCTGACTTTTCCTGGGATGATTTAACACACCACAAATCTCTTTTAGGATTCACCCAGGAGTAGTGAAAGGGATAATATTTCATGGTAACATTTAAAAAAAAGTAACATTATTTACAAATTTCAACAGGCAGTGTTTGCTTATTTACAGAATCCTGTTTGCTTATTTACAGAAATAATTCCTCAAAACTCAGCAGTAAAGGAAGGGGCAGCAGCTCCTGAGCTGCCATTTGAATCCACAATTTTTTGGTTGGTGATTTAGTTGTCAGAGAAATATTACTGTAAAATATAATTTTTCTGTATATGAAGGACTATGAAATAAAGTGGCTTTTGGGGCCGATTGTCTACGCTGGCCTTGCACTGTGGGGAGTTCATATTTCCTCAGCTGTTGGTGGCTCCTTCTTATCTCCTGAGCCACTGCCAGATCTGCAAAGTAAGGAAATCTATTTTAAGAAAGGAAGAGAAATCCCCAGTGCTGTTCAGGCTATGGAAATATCTCCCAGTGAACGTGGACTGTGCTGAGGTGTTCCTGCTAAATTTGTATTTAATAATGTAATGTGGGAATGAATTTCCTCACTCGGGAGATCCTGGGAGGTTGCACCAGGCAGAGGGTGATTTGGAGCTGCAAAACTGTCCCTGTGCCAGCTGCCCCAGGCCACTGGCAGTCCCTCTGTGCCAGCTCAGTGCTGGCAGGACACAGGCAGTGTGTTCTCCCAGGCTTGAGTGGGAACCTGAGTTGAGCTCTTTTGAGGAAATCCTGGTTCTTAGAGTGACTGAGAACAGTCAGCCCAGAGCTGGGCACCCGTCCCTTCCTCCAGCTCTGTTTCATGCCCCCACCTCCCCTTCAGAACCAGAAACATCCTTTACACACCCACTGAATGTTTCATCAGTGCTGTGAGAGGGAAACGACATTAGGAGAGAGTAAAGTAATTCTCTTCTTGGATCTGACCCAAAAATTGTAGTTGGTGCCTGTGATCTATGTAAGGACTATGTCAGGAGGTTGGAGTGAAATCTCTTGTGACAGGTCCACGTGCACATCCACAGCCTCGGCCTGTTTCCAGTCACAGAGGGCTCTAAACCAGCCTTGAGCTGCTGCCTCTCCACTGCCTGTAAGGGAAGCAAAATGGACCACTAATATTTAACATGGAGCTCCATCTTTTTTTGACTGACTGTTCGAATTGAAAGGGAAAGTTTTGTTGGGTTCTTTTTGTTGGAGAATATTGGCCAATGCATTTGGAACAAGCAGTTTCTCAGGTTTGTGATCTGTTGCTGGGATGGAAGGAAAAGGAGAAGCCACAGATGAGCATGTAGAGAAGGAACTGCCATTATTCCATGTTGGAGGAGCCACTGAATGGAGCTGCTGAGCAGATGTGGGGATGCAGACATGCAGAGCCTTAGGCAGGGACTAATGTTCAGTCAGTGTTTCGCATCAGTGACTAAAAATGGGCTGTGCAGGGTTGATACAATAGTCAGTAATTTCCCTTAGAAATTGGGAGTCTCGCAGGGTACGCTGGGAATCTGTGCTGGATGTGTTGGGGGTTGGACAACCAGGGACATGGTGGGATTTTGGGGTGTCCTGTCCAGGGTGGAAGTTGGACTCAGTGATTGTGTGGGTCCTTCCAACTCAGGACGTTCTGTGGTTCTGTGATTCTCTGACCCAAGGGAATGGACTGAAGTTGTGTTGGGTTTAGGCTGAATATCAGGGAAAAGGTTCTTCCCCCAGAGGGTGGTTGGGACTGAACGGGCTCCCCAGAGCAGTGGTCACAGCACTGAGGCTGCCAGAGCTCAAGCAGTGTTTGGATGATCCTCTGGAGCACATGATCCTCTGAGGCACATGGCACACTCTTGGGGATGGTCCTGTGCACGGCTGAGGGTTGGACTGGATGATCCTTGTGGATCCCTTCCAGCTCAGCACATTCTGATTTGTTCCGTTGGTTGACTTGACCCCACTGGACAGTCCACTCCTAAAGAAGCTCCCTGGGATCAGCCAGCCTGGAGCAGAGGCAATAAGACCTGACAGGGAGCTGAGGCTGTGCTGCCACATCTCTAAGATCAAATCCCTCCTGGTGCCTGTTGGTCCTGACATCCATTTTTAATAGAATTTCAATAGATGACAAGCAAATTTCATCTTGAATTGCCCTCGTTTTTATCCCATTAAAATATCCTTGACTGCCATAAAAACCAGAAGGTTGTCAGTTTATCTTACCAGAATGTTCCCAACATTTCTGTGGGCAAATAAGATCCTCAGTAGTGTGGAAGTAGACAGGAAAAAACGCAGTTGTTCTTGGGTCAACTCTTCTGTCCCTGCAGGATATGAGAGCTGTTACCTTCAGGTATCACCAGGGGTTAAAAACATCAAGTAAACCCAAAGGTTTGACAGCTAAGAGGTTCTTTCTGCTCTTTAAAAAGGGCTCATATAATTCCCACTACTATTAGTATGGAGTTAAGTATGGAGGATGCACAGGAAAGAAATTGCAGAACTTCAAAATAACATCTTTAATATTAAAATGAATATAAAGTTATCCATGTCTTTTAATTCTTAAGGGACTTACTCAGTTATAAAAATATTTTTTGTTCTTTCCAATGTTTCTCTGGTTACAATGTGAATTTCTTTAAATATTTATATCTAAATAAGTAAATATAATTATGTAATATACAAGTATATAAATATAAACAAACATTTATAAGTACCTCATATACAAGCATATAAATACAAATACAGAAATTCATAAGTATAAATATAGACATATAAATGTAGAAACATGCAAACATGCAAAAATAGATAAATTTAAATATGGAAACATGCAAACATATACTAATATATCAAATCCAGAGTAATTTACATATGGAAACATGCAAACATACATAAAGATATAAAATATAAGCTGAGATATTTAAATATGTAAACAAGCAACTATATAAAAGGATTACTGTTTTGTCATTGTGCCACAGATGGAAAGGACCAGAAGATAATTCTGTAAGTTAAAAATACATAAAAAAGGAACAAGAAGTCAGGCTGGTTATGTGATTAGGAGGTTTATTCTGCTACAAAGTGATATACTGCTAATAAAAATGGAAGTATGGACAGATCATTGTAGTAATTTCATAGCAGAAGCTTAATCAGACAGCTGTGGACTACAAAGTAACTCTCTTTTCCTGATCTGGGATATCTGACATGATCATTCCAGCTCTGAGGGATTCAGGGTGGCCTCCCTGGCATTTGGAAGGTGGGACTGGGAGGCAGGTGGGATGCTCTGTTGCAGAATGTCCTCCTTTGCTGTTCCTAGCTGCTGGAGAGGCTCTTCTGGTCCCACCAATTTTGTGAGGGAAGTGTGTGGTCAGATCTGTGGAATCTCAGCCAGTCTGGTACCAGAGAGCCCATAAACACGAGGCTGCTGTTGTTGACACTCAGGGGGTTGTTGCATTTACTGGGGATGCAATGCAGGGACAGGGCATTGGTGGCCAAGAAAATAATGGAATCAAAATCAAATGGGCAAACCAGGAAGAATAAATCTGTCCATGGTTTGCTTCCAGCACAGATACCCCCTGGGATTATTGAATGTGTGAATGACTCCTGGAGTGTGTATGTGTTTCTTCTAAATTTCTGCTAAATTTTGAGGAGAGAAGGAGCATCAGAAGGACAGTGGAACTGTAGAGCTGGAGGCTGAGTGAAGTCCCTGGGTGTGGCACTGGATTGTTCCTCCCTTGCTTGGGAACCCTGGTCTGGTCTCAGACAGGGCTGAAGGACAGTCCTGGAATAAAAGCACAAATAGATTCCAGAGCTTTTCACTGGGAAGGCACAAGAAATAGCTTCCCCAAGGACAGAATGGTTTATTCTTTGTTTTTTGTTTTTTTTTTCTGGTCATTAACAGCGATATTTAGGGTTAAAATGGGGCTCTAGTGATTTCATGCACCCAAAGCATGGTCAGTTTATAATTCACATTCAGGCTAATTCCCTCATTTTTGGAGTGCAAAAGAAAGGCAGATTTTATTAAATATAGTTTTCTTAGGCTTTTTCCCTCTACGCTTTTTAAACAACTCTAAGTTTTAGCTCCATACACAAAATATACCACCAGGCTTCATTAGCCTGTGGGAGGATTTGGTGGCAGAAACAAGACAGCACTGTTAGACTTGGAGTGATGATTCCATGATATATCTCCTGTGTCAGTGGGAACATCTGTACAGTGGGGAAAAATGTCTATGCTTTGGAAATGGGAGTAATGAAGTGGAATTACCGAGATGGAACAGTGATTCCAGGGGAAG
The DNA here is from genome assembly GCF_003945595.2 of Pipra filicauda. Lineage (NCBI taxonomy): Eukaryota > Metazoa > Chordata > Aves > Passeriformes > Pipridae > Pipra > Pipra filicauda. Next base: position 810,960 of record NW_024104415.1, read on the forward strand.
CCACATCCATCTCTGCAGTGACAAATATCTCCCTTAACCATAGGTTGGACACAGTCACTGGAGAGCTGCACTGGGATGATGAACAAAAGGAGCTGGTCAGAGTAGAGGGGTTTTTCTTGCTTTCTAGGAAGAAAGAAGAAAAAAAATTAAAAGGAGAGCAGAAAAAAAGAGAAAATGACTGTCTAGTAATGACTCGAGGTCTGTATTTTCCCCTTTCCTTCAGTGAGATTTGGTTTTCTACAGACAGTTGTACTTTGCAGGTTTTTAATTAGGTTACTTAACACAGAATAAGCCCCTGAGAGTATCTTGAGGTGAAGACAGAGAGAAATGTAACTGGTCATGATACACCAATAGAAGATAGTCTGTGAGATAGCTGGAATACAGATCCTACAACGATTGGGATTCTTCCCCAAAGCAGTGAGCATGGGCAGTCGAGTTCAGCCTTGGATTTCTAAGCTAAGCATGAAAGGTAAATACTGTTAGTGCAGCAGAATTTCCTGAGAATTTCTTTGGGCCTCTTTCCTGCTAATCCAGTCTGTACAGTGGTAGGCAGAATTCCTGCCCTAGAAGTGTCCAAGACCAGGTTGGATGGGGCCTGGAGCAACCTGAGATAGTGGAAGGTGTCCTGCACTTGGCTTTCATGTCCCTCCCAACCCAAACCATTCCATGATTCCATTATATCACTTCATGTTGCAGCAGCATCCTCTGACAGTAAATTCTGTGGAACGAACTAACACAAAAATGCCTTTTTAGAATTCCTTTTAGGAGCAACGTCTCAATTTCATTAGAATATTTTAGAGAGCAATTGCATTTGCACTTGCTGCAGTGTGACATTAAAGCTGGTTTAATTCTGATTTGCACAGTGCACAGAAAGGTGCCTCTCCCAGTAGCAGAGACCCTGGTTTTCCCCATGGCTGAGCCTGTGCAGGCTGTGGAATTCTACTGCATTCTGACTGTGCTGGGTTTGCTGGCAAATCCAGAGGCCTGATGCACCTCACTGAGTATCCAGAGGGAATCCCTGATGTTATTTAAGTGTGTATGTGCTATTTTCCCAGTTTTTAGCAGCTTGGCAGCTACTGAATAGACATCGAGGGACATATTTTCAACCTGGTCTTTAACCTCTATCTATAAAACCCACAGTTACTTCTCCTGAAAGACATTTTTACATGCAAGTTGGGTAATTAGGAATTTAATCACCCTTTCTCCAGTGAAAAGAATGTTTTCTGCACAGAAAAACAGCAAGTTGAAAGAGTTCATCCTAGAGAATAATTTGCAAGGCTTCATTCTAAAGAGCAATTTGCAAGATTGATGGAGAGTCTGAAATTACTTGTTTGCCTTAAAAATAACTGGATGGGAAATCAATTGAAAGGAATTTTTGCCAGGTGTTCAGGAGAAAGGAGCCAAGCCAGGGCAAGGCAGTGAACTGCAGAAATGCCCTTGTTTTACCCCCCATCACGCACATCTGTCTCAGATTTCATAGACCTGTCCCAGCTAACCTAGAGCTGTGCACGAAGCTTTCAGAATTATAACTGAATTATTTCAGTTCCTGGAACTCTCACTGATATGAAGTCCCTATTTTCTGATCTTTTAAATGAAAGACACTCAGAGATATTGATTCCAGCACTTATTTCCAGATAGAAAAATCCAGAATCCTTGATTCCAGGGCAATGGGCTTGTGTGTTTTCTGGGAACTTGGGAGCACCTGAGTTTCTCATGATGATATTAATGAGCTGGATAGGCAGATGAGTTGTGTTAGAGGGGAGATGAGTTAACTCCTTGTTTCAGTGCTTCAAAGCAACTGTGGGACTTTCAAAGATGTTGAAAGTTTTGCCTAAAAAGTGGCAGTGTTGTTTTGTTAATGGGATTGTGCATAAAATTCATACTGACCTAATATTTGGGCAAGATCATTCTAAATAAAAGCAACTTCACCTTAGTTATTTCAGAAATATGGCCAATGCATAAATCCAGAGGCACTAACTTTGGAATGGGAGGTTCCCACATTGAACTGTCCCTCACATTCCCATCACACAGAGATTCTGCGGCAAGATAAAACAGTGAGAAAAGCTTCATTTCATTCTTAAATATATTTCAACCCTGGCATATAATCATGTATTTATATTCTCTGGTTAATTTATGTATTTATAGTCTGGTTTTTGTGCTGTTGACAGTTTTCTGTCCTTAATTGTATCACTGCATTCACCCAGCTGGTGGTTTTATGTTGAACTGCCCTTAAAGTCAGTGACTGGTGTTTAGGGAAATCTTTTTTCCTTTCTGTACCACCACGAGAGTGTTGGAAACCAACTGGAAAAACAATAGAATTTGGACTGTGAAGGGTGAATTGTGGAGGGTTTACCTACTGAATAGATTTGGGATTGTTCAGCCTGGAGAAGAGAAGCTTCAGGGTGACATAATCGTGGTCTTCCAGGACCTGAAGGAACAGGAAAGATGGAGAGAGACTATTTACAAGGGCCTGGAGGGACAGGATAAGGGGAAATGGCTTCCCACTGCCGGAGGGCAGGATTAGGTGGGATATTGGGAAGGAATTCTTCCCTGTGAGTGCGGTGAGGCCCTGGTACAGGTTGCCCAGAGAAGCTGTGGCTGCCCCACCCCTGGGAGTGTCCAAAGCCAGGTTGGATGGGACTTGGAGCAACCTGGGCTAGTGGAAGGTGTCCCTGCCCATGGCAGGGGGTGAAACTGGATGATCCTAAAGGTCCCTTTCAACCCAAACCAGTCTGGGATTGTATGAAACACTTCTATTGCATGATAAAATCTACTGAAAACATGACATAGGTCAGGTGTGTAACAACTGGAAAGTAAATCTTGCTGCTTCAATGAGACACAGAGAGACCTCTACAGAAGGTCCCATCCCAGATTCCTTCTCATGGAACTTAAACCCCTCCTAAGAGTGCATGAGAGTGGCTGGAATTGCTGCTTCCCAGCCCTTTTTTAGGGATGTGCAAGCCTTGCTTACATTTGCTGGAAATAAACCCACAGTATGATTCATATGGAATATGAATAATCTATATTTAGGTTACTAACCGTGATTCTCATTTCCCAGTGTGAACCTGGTAGGACCATAAAGGAATTTTAGGAAGATGATCTCAGGAACATCCAGATTGTGGTAAAAATACCTGAGGTTTTTGAAATGCACTTCCAGACATGGAACTGGTGCTTGTGTGAGTTTTCAAATGGGTTCTGGTTTTGCAAACTTTTCTGAACTTTTAAATACCTTGAATTAATATATTGGTCAAAAGAGCCTGGAGCCCCAAAGCAAACAGGCTTTAGAAATATCCCAAATATTCCCACTGCAGAATAAGCCTCAGTTGACCAGAAAGAAATGTAACAAAAAGCAAATATCTGAAGGAAATCAGGCTTTGCTATTACTAAGAATCATGGAATTAGTTATTTTTCCAAGTCTGAACCCTGTGAAGAGTGGGACTCATTGACAGGAAACTCAGTTTCACTCAATCATGTTAGACTTTGTCTTTTCTTTAATTACATCTTCCATTTGAAATTTAGATAATAATCACCACTAAGTCTTCTTTTTTAATTATTATTATTTAATGTGGCAAAACAAGCTGTTCATGTGAAGCAGTGGAATTGGTTCTGCTGCACTGGGATGTTGATTGTTTGTAGATAAATTCCATTTCTGTGTCTGACATAATGAGTCTCCAAACTCATCGTGTGGAAATGGCAATGAAACTTCTGGTAATGGAGGAAATTTGGGAATCACTTTCTGATTTTCAGGGATAAACTAAGTTCTGTTCCCCAGACTGGAATCCTCTCTCAGATACTCTTTATAGATGCATCTGTTTTTCATCTTTGAGATTAAATGATATATTAAACAAATACCACCTCTTGGGTACAGAATGGTGTTGGGTTCACTTTGTATTTGTTGTTTCCAGGGTCATCTGAGGTTGCAGTGCCTTGCTATGGTTTGAATCATGGAATTGTTTAGATTGGAAAAGCCCTCCAAGACCATCAAGTCCAACCATTCTCTCAGCACTGCCAAGGCCACCACTAACACATGTCCCCACATGCCCTAAATTCTTCACATTTCCCCCAAATTTCAAGTGTTCCTGTTGGAACTGAAGTGTGACATATCCACTCTGAGAATGGCTTTCCAGCAGTTTGTGTTTGATTTACTGGGAAATCCATTTTGTTACATTATACAGAGTTTTCTGTCTCCTTTTGGAGAGTCAGGATACCTAAAATAGAGCATTCATCCCATTGATGCTTAGAGGAAATAGTATCCTGTTCCAATAATGGGATTGACTCTCTTGGATACAAAGTTTCTTGCCTAAAATAGCAGTGAAAGAATGAAATAGGGGTTTATACTTTGTAAATATTCAACCTGGCAATTGCTGGAGTGCTTTAGTAAATGTGACCCCTTGGTTCTACAAGAAAGTTGTCAGAAAGTTGGTTTTCTAGAACAGGGGACAGCATGGGGGGAAAAGAGAAGGACTGAGAGCTGAGGGAAAAAACCTTCAGGAAGAAGGAATGGGAATATTCCAAACTGGATGTATGACAGTCAGATCCTCACCTGGTGTAAAACAGTGTGTGAGTGGTGAGCTGCAGTACCTAGAGCAGAAATGCAAATCCAGACTCTTCTCCAGTTTGGAATGTTTTGACAGTTTTATTGATAATTAGAAATAATTACTCCACAGTGTAGGTGTGAGTACCTGGCAGGGCTGTTCTATGGGAATTTAGGCAGGAATATCCTTTTCCTTGAAGCTGCTTGTCCATTCCATGCAGGTTCATTCCAAAAGGTGGTTTTAGCTGGAGGTTTTGGAGGTTTGGAGTTTTGTTCAGTGGTGAGATCCATTCATGGAACCATCCCAGGAGGGTCAGATCCACAGTACTGGGGACTGTCCTTGAATTCCTCCCTGCACTCTAGCTCTGGGGGAGAAATGATTTGTAAGTTGTGAGTAAGACTATGAAGAAGTGAGAGAAAAGGAGTTTCACTATTATTAGTCCTGCAGTTATGTAAGAAGTGCTTGGTTACGAAAGAACGAGACCCTGCCACGCTTCTAAATCTGCAGCAATTCCTGATGCTCTCAAGTGAACCCCATCTGTACTTTTCACTTCATCCATAGGAGATGGGTTTGCAGGAAGAAAGCATTTTGTAAGTGTTCTGGAAATCACCAGGAAGGGGCACCTAGAGCCAGCCCTGCCACAGCCTGCAAGGGAAGGGCTCGGTATCATGGGGAAATGATTCCTATCCTGCTCAGTCTGGCTTGTCTTAAAGGCTCTAAGTCAAGCTTAGACCTTAGAAAGCAAAGAATTTATTCTGGAGGAGAAATGTTTTCAAGTGGCTGAAGACTTTGGCCCTTTGAAAAGTCTTTTCTAACAAAATTCATGTTCCCTGTTAGTAACTAGCGGTGCCGTGCGTGTTTCAGGCTGTACATCCCTCCAGCTGTTTTATGTTCTGATGAAGAGACTTCTTTATGATGCCATTGGAATTATTTTCTCCAAATATGCATTTGTGATATCCAGAGGGTGGATTTTACCTAAATAATGGTGGCCTTAATGAGTTTCCAAGTGGAAATCAGTGAAGCTCTTGTGGGTTGGCGAGATACAGGCTGAACTGGGTAAGGGGGGTAGAAACCCTCTCTTTGGGAGGTAATATCAATGTCTTAGACCATGTTCAGACATTTTTAGAGCTGAAAATAGCTAGAAATCAGGCTTTTATATTTAAATACAGCTGCTACTTGCAGAAAGAGGCCCTATATCATTTATTCCACTATCCCACCTTTAGCAGACAAATTGATTGGACTGGTTTCTTGTTTCTTGTTTTATCCCTTCTAAAGCCTTAAGGAAAAGTTAAATTCCAAAGAGATCTGCTTTGCTGTTACGCTGAACTGGTGGTTACTTGTCTGAGGCTGAATTTCTAGTGCTACATCTGTTCCTCCCTGCTTTATAGACAGAACAACATCAATATCCATAATTAAACTGAATAATTTCCAGGACATCCACACACTTTGAGTTGTTTATAAATTGTCTGGATGAAGCAATTGATTGATTTTTTTTTTTCTAGGCTTCTGGATAATCTGTTTTGCTCTCGATTTGTGTGGTTTTTTTAAAAATTTCAAGTTTTAATACATCTCAGAACATCTCTTGTGGACCAATGAAAAAATCACTTCTTGTTCTCACGTGTTGTTGGAGGAGTTTTGAACATCGTGGTGCAGATCGGGGAGGTTTGGCAGTGAGTAATTCTGAAGTTAAATTGTTCCTCTTCCCACATTTCTGAGGAAGAATTCTTAATTGTGTGATACACAGATCTTTGTGTACTTGGTGGACTTTATTACTCTTTCACCTTGAGTTTCAGAGCGCTCCTGACTGAGAGAGACCACACCAGAGTGATAATTAAAGACTAGGTTACACTGTGGTCAGAAAAATGGGTAAAATTGAGGTTGTAAGGTCAGCTTATTTTAGGCAGTTCTTAACTTTTAAGTGCTTGATTTTACAGCTCCTTTTGTGGCAGTTTTTGGGGGGATGTTGCAGGAGCATAATATGTGCTGTGCTCAGTGGGAGCAGAGCGAAGGGGAGCAGCCCAGGGCTCTGAAGCTGATTTTCAAATGCTTTCAAATATTATTGTTCCTGGCCCTAGAAATGTTATTTAAAAGTCTTTATGAAAGCAGTTTTCCCCTGGGGCTGCTGTCCAAAGCAATGGTGTTCTGGAGTATAATGTAGACAGCCTTAATACAAGGCTTTTAGATAATGTTGCTTTCCTTGCTGTCTTTATTCTAAAAATACTGAATAAATCCATTTCTGACGTGCTTTTTCCCCCTCTCTGAGAGGTTTCCTTGTCCTGGGTCACATCTGACTGGGGCTGTGGGTGGCTGGTACTGACTTGTGTCTCGTGCAGCTGCCAAGTGATGAGATTCAATCATGCAAGACAATAAATGAACAGGACTCATTGTTTAGTGTAAAGCTTAGTTTGGGGAGATTTCTATCTTTTTCTTTCAGTTCCATCTTTTTCAGAGTCACAGTTGTCCCCACTGTGTTTGTGGCAGCACAAGATACTTCGTTGTTCCCATATCCCTCTTTTTCCTCCAGAAGATTGTGGGTATTCCTCAGGAGTACAGCTAAATATTCTGTATTTAATAAAATATTTAATAATAAATACAATATTGAATAGAAATGTAATATTTAATAATGAAAATTTAATAAAATAACTAAATACTCTGCATTTCTCTGGGGAAGGTGCATTCAAGTCACAGCCTTCCATCCAGTTGGAGGAGAGATTTGGTTGCCTGGAAACTACATCTGGGCAAACGGGAATTTCAGATGTGAAGGGAAATTCTTGTTTTTTTTCCTTTTTTTTCTTCTTTTGGATTGGAGCAAAACTGCAGAATTTCTTACAAACTGACTCAGAAAGTGCTCAGTTGAGACATTTCACTACCATCTAATGCAGGTGCTTAATTCAGAGTCTGGTGGAGGATATAGAACATTTGCATGAAGAGGTTTTTTTTGTATTTTGTTCTTGAAAAGTTAAAATGCCTTTTTTTTGAGTTTATTGAAAACTTTTACACCTCCAACTTGGGAAACAGAGCTCTTGTAGGAAAATGTTTGGATGGCAAGTTGCATTTTTGACAGAATAGTTTTCTCAATGGATAAAATGTTTAGGTGAGATTTTTTAGGAGGTTCTATTTGTTTCTCTAAGTCCAGCTTTTGGCTTTTTGTTCATGCTTAAGCCAGTCCAGTGACTGTTTTTAATACTTTCCCGTTATTTTTTCAGCTGGCGAGCGTTGCCTCTTTCTTCCCTTGTTTTTAGTGTCTAAAATTTGAGATCTGCTCTGTCCTGACAGCTGCCATGTAGAGAACAGGAGAACAAGTATTTAAGCTGCAGTGGCTGGGAGGGTTTCTCTCCCTCTCCCTTCCTTGGAGTGCTCCAGGGTATGTGGGACACTTGGAGGTGCTGGGCTGTGGCAGGGAGCTTCCAGGGCTGTCACCATCCAGGGACACCAATAATGTGCTGTGGCAGGAAGCAGATTTCCCACTTGGCTCAGGAAATCTTGCAGTGGTGTTGTGGATATGCTTCTGCCGCTCTCAGGGCTGCTGCAGAGGGGATGTACTCCATCAGGGCTGGGGCTGGATGGGTGCATTTGGTAGGAATTACAGGATATGCTGAGTTGGAAGGGACCCATCAGGATCATCGAGTCCAACCCTCAGCCCTGCACAGGACCATCCCCAAGAGTCACACCAGGTGTCCCAGAGGATCATCCAAACACTCCTGGAGCTCTGGCAGCCTTGGTGCTGTGACCACTGCCCTGGGGAGCCTGTTCAGTGCCCGACCACCCTCTGTGGGAAGAACCTTTTTCTAAGATGCAACCTAAACCTGCCCTGACACAACTTCAGGCCATTCCCTGGGGTCCTGTCCCTGGTCCCCACAGAGCAGAGATCAGTGCCTGCCCCTCCTCTTCCCCTCCCAAGGAAGTTGTAACTACAATGAGGTCTCCCCTCAGTCTCCTCTCCTCCAGCTGAACAGACCAAGTGCCCTCAGCTGCTCCTCACATGGCTTCCCCTCAGAGCCCTTCCTCATCTCCACTGCCCTCCTCTAATGGCTTCATATCTTCCCTATATTGCAGTGCCCCAAACTGCCTCAGTATTCCAGGTGAGGCCGCCCCAGTGCACAGCAGAGCAGGACAATCCCCTCCCTGGCCCAGCCGGCGATGCTGGACCTGATGCCCCCCAGGACACAGTTGGCCCTCCTGGCTGCTGGGACACTGCTGACTCATGGCCAACTGGCCATTGACCAGGACCCCCAGGGCCCTTTCCCAACACTGCTTTCCAGCATCTCATTCCCAGTCTGTCTGTATATCCAGGGTTTCCCCATCCCAGGTGCAGAATCCAGCACTTTCCCATGTTGAACTTTGGTTGGTGATTGCCCAGTGCTCTGATCTGTCGAGGTCAAACTCCCAGAGGTTGGGCTCTGTTTGCCTCATGGACCTGAGTTAAAGGAGATTTTCTTTTATACCTTGAGCTTCATGATGTGCTTTTTCATACCTGCTCACAAGCTGAGTGATGGGGATGGAGATTGATGCTTGGCACTGCTTTGACATTGTGCTGTGCTAATATTAAATTGTGATGGAGAGTATATAGAGAGTTTCTAAATATAAATTACTGGAGAACTTCTCCTAAGATGCAGAATGACTCCTTCCCCCTCTCTTGCTGGCATTTTGTTTCACCCTAATTAGTGGTATTGACAAATTTATGTATGGCAGGTTTTTTCTTTCTGTATTTCTGTTGCTCCACTAAAAGGAAATCAATGAAATTTATCTTTCAGTCTCAAATGGACAAGGGGGAATGGCTTCTAAATAAGAGAGGGCAGGGTTAGATGAGATACTGGGGACAAATTGTTCCCTGTGATGGTAGTGAGGCCTTGGCACAGGTTGCCCAGAGAAACTGTGGCTGCCCCATCCCTGGAAGTGTCCAAGGCCAGGTTGGACAGGGCTTGGAGCAACCTGGTCTAATGGAAAGTGTCCCTGCCCAGGGCAGGGGTTGGAATTAGATGATCTTTAAGGTCCTCTGAACTCAAACTATTATGGGATTCTGTGATATGATTGTATAAAATATTTGTGATAACAACTTCTCCCTGTTGTCTTTGTGGTGTCAAGACAGCAGAACTGGCCTGCTGGAAAGATAAACTTTATTTTTTTTCAATGTTAAGTTATTTTCCTTGGCTTCTTGCATTTTCAAATGAACTGCTTAGGCTGGGCCTGTGCTGAGGGTAGAAAGTGCAATGAAAAGCTCCCCATCTCTGAGCAGAAGCATTGCTGCAGTGAATTCATTCAAAACAGGCTTTTCAAAGCAGGTGCTGACCTACTTGCTTTAAATTGGGTCTTTTTTAACTGTAGTTAATTAAAATTTATTCGTTTTTTTTTTAAGGAATCCACTACATGAAAGACCTTTGTGAATCATAAGGGTCACTACCTGCAAGCCTGAGCTACGGGAATAACGACCAAGTCGATGCTCCACTTTTTCCTCAATAAATTTTTATATTCCTGTATTTGGAGCTGTTTAGTCGATGTACTTGTTATCCTGAAAGGGTGCTCAGCAGCACTCAGTGATTTACATTCTGAACAAAAAGGAGGAAACCTTTGAGAATGATTTGAATGAATTAACTGCCAGTGCAGCCCTTAGTACTGAACAGAACACCTGGAAAGCGCTAAATTCCAAGTATTTTTAAGACTTCCCCGTTCATTTTAAAACAAATGTCACTCTCAGTTATGTCAGATGAGATGTGCTGGAATAAATTCTTACAGATTTACACAAGTGCAGCTGAGAGAAGGGCCCAACCACCCAATAATTCCTGTTTAATAGCTCAGTGATCCCGAGGCACCCTCAGGTGATGAGAGGGAAATCCCAAGGTCTCCGAGGTCATCCATGTCCTGGATCAGCTTAGAAATGCTAATGAAAACTTGCTGTTCATTGAATTATTTCCATCTCAAAATGGAAGGGTTTGTCTTGTTTAATAGGCTTTAAATCTCCTTGAAAAGGTTGTATTGCAGTTAATTAAAATGCAGGCAAACAATGAGCAGCATCTGCATCTGTCGCAGGGCTGTTATTGTTGTGGCATTTGGAAGGGAGGCAGATGAGTTTGTTTGCAAAGCAGGCATTCAAAAGCCAATTAGGAAGGTACAAAATGAGCACTCAGCAGCAGGTAGCAGTGCTGGAACAACCTTTCAAGAGCCTCAGGTGCTTGAAAGAAACTTTGTTCTTTAAAAATGTAATCTATCTGCTGGTGGAGTTGTAACAGTAGAAAGTGGATGTTTTCTTTAAGCTTTTTTGAGCTCTGTTTTGAAAGATTTTCTTTTTCCTAATCACAGAATCATGGAATGGTTTGGATTGGAAGGAAACTTAAAGCTCATCCAGTCCCACCCCCTGCCATGGGCAGGGACACCTTCCACTATCCCAGGTTGCTCCAAGCCCCGTCCAACCTGGCCTTGGACATTCCAGGGATGGGGCAGCCACAGCTTCTCTGGGCAACCTGTGCCAGGGCCTCACTACCCTCATAGGAAACAATTTCTTCCCAGTATCCCATCCAACCCTGCCCTCTGGCAGTGGGAAGCCATTCTGCCTCATCATGTGCCTCCAGGCCCTTGGAAATAGTCTCTCTTCCTATTTCTTGATAGCTCCTTCAGGTACTGGAAGGCCACAGTTAGGTCACCCCAAAACTTCTCTTCTCCAGGCTGAACAATCCCAATTCCCTCAGCCTTTCCTCACAGTGGAGGGGCTCCATCCCTCTGATCACATTGATGGCCCCACATTTAAGATTTGTGAAACAGCCCAGACAATTTTGGTGACTGTCTGTGGAACAGGTCCATGTGGGATAGGTCCACTCGACAAAGGAAGTGATGTGAGAAAATCCACTTGGATTTTGGTGTAAACACTTGATAAAGGGAAAGAACCAGCAACAGATATCAAAATGTGCCACACACAGAGGGAGGAGCACTTGGAACACCCTGAACTTGTGTCTGTGCTTTGCCATGTGGGCAATGGATGGATGGAAATAACAGAGCAAAATGTGGACTGGGAATCGCTGGTTTACCTTGTTTTACTCATTGGGAGGATATAATTTTCTTGTGCTAACTGTTCTTCAGGATTCAAAACCTGTTTCCTACTGATCATTTACTATTTTTTACTGTTTGGGGTTTTAGCATAGACTTTTAACCATGTATGTATTAAAGAACAGAGTAGATTCTCTCAAGGTGGAAAATGTTACCTCACCTTCAGTTAAGAAATTTTTGGTGTTATAGAAAAGAGGAAACTCATGTTATGCCCAAAAACTTGAGCTAAGGCTGTGTAATCCTTGCAGAATGAGGCATTTGCTGGAATATTTGAGAGTAAAACAGTTCTTAGACTGCTATGGCTGGAATTTTTTTCTTGGATCATGCTGAGGAAGCAGATTTTTGCACTAAGCAGGATGGAATGTAAAAACCTCCTTCTCAGAGAAAATATCTGTTGCATTAATGCGGTTTTCCCTGTGTTCTGCTTCTAGGACAGTGAGGGAGTTTCCCATCTGTTCCACCTTGAGGGTCACCATGGCCCTCATCCTTGGGCAGTGCAGTGATGAACCAAGTTATGAGTTGCCTGTGGTGAGGCCAAGGGGATGTAAAACCCTTCCAGTTCTTGTGCTTCCTCTGTGTTGTTTTTTCACAAGGAAAAAGTGAATAATGCAAAAAATTCAAAGCTGTTCAAACCAACATTACCCTTTGTTCCACAACCACAGAGCCTGGTATAATAATCTACCTGCATGTGCTTTATCCAGTGATATCATTGAATTTGGATATCTGTCACATGGATCTTGTCAGAGTTTGATTTAAGTAGTCCATTAGAAGTATATATTGTAATTGAAAGCAAAGTCATATTGCAACAATACATCCAATACTGAACTATATATCTGTGGCTACTTTTAACAGTACAAAATATATTTCATTTGATGGCTTGAGATTATAATTTGGAGAATAGAAAGGGCCTCACCACCCTCACAGGGAGGAATTCCTTCCCAATATCCCATCTAACCCTGCCCTCTTCCAGTAGCACCTCACCTTCTACTCTCTTGTACTTAATTTCTTGACACCACCTTGCAAAGTAGATGCTGCTTTGGCTTCCAACTCCTTTATTTCTGATACTGTAGAGATGCAAAATATATCTTCCTAGAACAAGAAAGTTTTGACAGCACAGAAATTGATGTGCAGATGCTCAAGATTACGAAAGCTGTCAGTCAGGGCTGCTTAGAAATGCTCATCCCTGTTTCTGGGAAGTGTTATGTGATTTCAGATCTGTGTCTTTACATCAAGAGCCATAAAATCCATTAAAAAAGCATTTCCGCCATAGGAAAGCAACCTAATCAAACCCACCTTTACTGTCTCACAGTCAGTAGGATTTGGGTCCCTTCCTGACCAGAGTCTCTCTGTTTTAGAGAGACAGAATTGCCTCAGACTTCTGAGGAAAATCCTGAACTTCTCAAAATTCAAGATTCACAGCTAATTCTGAAAGGAAGATTTATTATTAGGAAATATCATAATTTAATTTATTTTTCTGTAAATATATTGATATTTGTCTCAATTAGTTCATTACTTGTCACTAGAAGTTCATAATAACATCTGATGTCAGCTGAGATTATCTGACATGACATATGGATGTCATTGATAGGAAAGTCAAAATATTATCTTTATTTCATTCCATTTCATTTTTAAACAGCATAAATTGCTACATTTTGCCTTATTTTTCCCATCAACATTTCTACTGTTTTGTTATAATGAAACATCTTGACAGTTTGAATCAGAAAATATGAGACACCTTGGGAGTCAATGGGAGGAAGAGCTGTTTTCATTAGGCCAGAAATGTTATCGCAGTCTCACACATGGGTGTTAAAAACATCTGCTCCTCTAATTAGTTCACTGAGTATTTCATTTTTCTACATGACTTGGGCCGATCAGACACATCATGCTGGGCTCTCTTACAACTGAAACACTGGCAATCATAGAAAATGCATTTTAGACAAAGCCTGGATTTTGACACTGCTCTGGAAACTCTGCTTTGAAACAGGAATTCTGAGCTTCAGTGGCCTCAAACAATGTGTTCAAAGTGTTCAAACAAGGAGGTTTGAAAGGGGATAAATCTAATGTTCTATGTGGTGACTTGCATGGAACTTAAAGGCATCTGAGGTATAATTAATGCTTAATCTGGGTTTATTTTTGTGCACAGTGTTATGTTCCTGACATTTATTTATTTGTTTATAATTATATTATATGTTTTTATCTTACATATGTGTATATAATATTTTAATCAGTGGTTATATAAGCATATATTATTAATATATTAAAATAATATAAAACTAAACACATAAAATATGATATTAAAATATATTATATAAATATGTAATGTATAACATATACTTTTATATATTATAAATATATAATATATTTAACATTTTATATAAAATTATACATATTCTATAATATATATTACAGATTAAAAATACATATAGATATTCCATTGTTGGAATATTAGTTCAGAGTAGATTATGGGAAGTTTTACTTCCCTTTTTCCTTGATAATAAATGACCAATTGCCTGTAACCTGAAACTGAACCTGCAGTGATGAGTGGCTTTGTCTTAGACCTTTCCTTTTAGTTATGACAAAAAGTTTTGTGTAACTTCTCACTTCTGCTTCTTTAAAGATGAGAAAGTGGCTGCATCTCGATGTTGGACATTCCCATATGACATGTTTTAGAGAGAAAAAAAATGCTAGGATTGTGGAATTCCCAACCAGTTGGGGTTGGCAGGACCTCTTGAGATCATGGAGTCCAACCCTTGCTGAAGCAGAGTCACCTGGTTGCCCAGGACCACCTCCAGCTGGGTTGGAGTTTCTCCAGGTATTGAGTCTCCTGGTTCTCCTGGTTGTGGAGACAAAGTCCAACTAACAGAGTGTTTTCCAGTGTTCAGGTGACATTTCATCTCTGGTGGGGCAGATGTTCCAGTCCCTCGGTCACCTTGCTGGCCCTGCACTGGGTCAGCTTCAGTAAATCCATGTCTGTCTTGTACTGGGAACCTGGAACTGGGCCCAGCACTCCAGATGTGCCTCCCCGGTCATGAGGGAAGACACTACCTCCTGTATCATGGGAAAAAGTTGTGATCCACCAATTACACAAATAAGGAGATCAAATCAATTAAACATGACCAAATATGAGGAGGGAGAGTACTTGGAAAGCTTGTATTTGTAAGTTTATGGTTACATATGAATAGGTTAAACTGTTAGAAGTATATGTTTATGTACTTCTGGTAGGAAATGTTTACCTGCCAAACTCTAGCCTTGGTTTCATTGGAGTGTTCAGAACTGGGGTTTTGGTTGTGAGTCATCTTTAGTCAGAGCAGAGCCTGACATTTCTATCTGAAAGAGCAAACCCTGTGCACTGAGGTGGGGGAGTTGGACCCATTTAGGTTTTTTATTGACTGATGGAGTGTCTCAGAAGTGGAGGAGAGCAGGGAGTGAATATATTCTGTTTGCCTCCTCCCTGAGCACTGTTTGATATCCGAGTCTCATGAGGTAATGTGTTGTGCCAGGCTGGCATGGTTGTTCTAGAAATAAAAGCCAAGCTGAACTTTTTTAGCGGTGCATCAACATCCCTTGGAAAGCGTTGGAGCAGCTCCTCGTGCCTTGAAAATTATAAAATTGTGGGTTACAATTTGGCTGCTGCCCATGTACATGAACCAGGGAAAATATTTGGTTCCCGTTTCTTTGTGAAAATGCAAGGGAGTCACAGTAGAATTGTAAAATCATGGAATCCCAGACTGCTTTGGGTTGGGAGGGACCTTAAAGCTCATCTCGTTCCACCTCCTGCCGAGGGCAGGGAACATTCCTCTAGACCAGGTTGCTCCAAGCCCTGTCCAGCCTGGCTTTAAGTACATTTTTAAGCCTCACTGCAGACCTTGCTTCCAGGTTTCAGACCTACGCCTGTAAACTGATGGTTTTTCTTAAGAAAAATTCTCTGAAAGAGAAGTAACTTAAGAAAATGTCAAGAACAAACTTGTTCTAAACCAGGAGGAACTTCTTTCTCCAGCAGACTGACATCTGTTATAATCATCTCCTGATTCCAGAAGACAGGTTCTTTGTCATCTAAATAATACCTTTTTTTTTCTGTCATGGAAAGTGACAAAGTGAAATCCTTTCCTTATAATTCTCTGTTCCAAACTGATGCTCACAAATCTCCCAGCACTGGCTCAGCAGCTTCCACCCTCATCTCTAGATATTGTGAAACTTAACAAGCTTCTCTCTTGGTGCATGTTGATGTGTACGAGTTCCTGACTCAGCTTGCTGCTCAACTGAACCCTAAGTAAAAGTTTAATAGCCCTGATTTGCCCCTGGGCAGCTCTAGTTCTGACACCAGGAAACTTTGATCTGCTCTGTTGAGCTGGGGTGGCATTGAAGGAGAGGTTGAAGTTGAAGTAGATTGGACAGGTCTTGGAGCAACCTGGTCTAGTGGAAGGTGCCTCTGCCCACAGCAGAGGTGGGGGGAACAAGATGACCTTTAAGGTCCTTCCATCCCAAACCATTCCATGATTCAATGAGAGCTGTCAGGTTCCTTTCACTCCTGGGCACAAGTTTTCCTTCAGCCTGGTGAATAAGTGGGGACAAACACTGCTTAAAATACTGTGGGCAAGGAACTCGTGTGGGATTTCGTTTTCCAGGGTCCATTCCTCACTTTTCAGCTAAATATTTCCCTCCATCCTTCCAGACCAGCTCTTTCCACAGAATAATTTCTGCCCGTGGTTTGTAAAATGGTTGTTTTTTTCCAAATCCCTTCCTATCTACTGTATTCCCAGTGAGCAGCCAACTTGTCCAGTTTAAATAATTAGGCAGGGTTTTTCAGACCTTTAAAGTGTTTGTTTAAAGCCAGGAAGGTGTCAGATTTGGAGCTGCTGAACATTTTTGCCAGTGGAAACATGTCCCAGTGTGTTCCTGGGATATCTTGTTCCTATCAATTTTGCCTCTCCGTGCCTGGGCTGTGAAATGGGATTACAGAACTTTGGGAATGGGATTTGATGGAGACCTCTGAGAGTTACCAGGAGCACAGGGCAGTCCTAACAGGGAAGCCTTGCTGGAATACTTGTCTCGTTCCTGAATTTTTAAATATCAGAATATAGAGTTAGGGAAGAAAACAACTTGTCTCCCTGTTTATCAGGAACTGCTGGCACAGCTATGAGGTTTCACCTGTTATTTTTATTAGATTGCTCTTCTGCAGCAAACAAATATGGGAAAAAACCTTATTTTAAATTATTTTTTAATTCTAAGTAAAGGAATAAGGCCGATTTTACAAGCAGAAATGTCTGTTTTGTAGAATATGGCAAAAGTTTTCAGAATATTAGAATTAACATCCTTATATTTGCTTTTTCCTTAATACCAGTGTGAGCCTGAGGAGCTTCACTGGCATCATTTCTGGGTTATACAGAACGTTCAGAGCTGGATTTGGGCAGAGAGATGATAAAGGGAAGGACATGTTGAGTTTCATTGTGGTTTCATCCCAGTAGAGAATTTCAGCCTGAAGAAGGACCAATACATGTGTGGTGTCTGATTTGAGAGGCTTGAACCAGGAGAGACATGCTGGAGATTATGTTGAACAAAAAGAATTGAAGTAAAACCTTCTGTCTCGTTTTGAATTTTATTTGACTTTTATTTAATAGCTTTCATCAAAATATGATGGAGAGATGGTTTTGCTGAGAACAGCGCTGGAAGTACAATTGAAGGCATTATTATATTTAGGATAAATGATATTTGCTTAAGGCATTTCATGAAATGAAACATCATTGAATATATTGAAGATTCGAAGTCACTTATAAATACTTAATGAAATTTTTTTGACTGTATGGTATCATCATCATTCTTACCAAATATTTCCAGTTTTCAGAAGTTTTCTCAAATTTCAAAAGTTTTAAAGTAAAAGCAGTTCCAGCCTGATTTTGGCAGCTGTCTGCAACCAACAGTTTGAACCTCAAAGTGTTTTCTTTAAAAAATTTAACTGTCAGATGAACAGGATGAATCTTGAGAGCATCAACCACAGAGTGGGTCCAATTTTGTAACCAATAGAATTAAATTTCATAACAATAGGACTAAATTTCACAACTAGGGAAGAAATAAATATAAAATGAGCACACAGTTGTGATGTATGTTTTTTCTTTCTTTGTTTCAAACTTTAATTTGGAGAGTAAAGAGAGTAACTACAGAATGCATTGTAAATATCTATCTACAAATAGAGTTTAAACCAACCGAACATTCAAGATCTGAAGGAAAAAGTTGTCAGGTTTCTGACAGTGAGTAGGGAACAAGCTTGTTAAAATACTGTTTTTATATATATATATATTTAATATATACAAATAAATATATATTTAATGTCCTAAAAGACACCATAACCTGGTTGCTAATGTCTTTCTGTTCCATTTCTACTGAGCACAATAATGTAGATATTTTTTACACCTTTTAGAAAAGGTGGAATATGTTTTTACTCCAAGAACACTTTTCCTATGCTGTGATACAAGTGACACCTGATGGAAAGGAGAGCTTAACATGAGCTTTTCCAGTCTTAGATTGAATTTCAGTGTATGAACTGAACTTCTAAGAAAAAACCTGTGAATAAACAAAATCCTAGGACCTTATGGATTTTGGGAAGTAGGGGGATTGTGGCCAAACTCTTGCTCAAAACCAGCTTTGATGTTCCCTCAGCTGCTGGTCCCCCTGAGTGCCTCCAGGTGAAGCTTCATCAGATTCTCTGGTTCTGTTCTAGTGGTTGAGTCACTGTGGAGACTTTTTTCTTCTCTTTAGTCAGAATTCCCCGTGCTACTGATTTTCCTGTTTCCTTGGCCCTTTCCTGTGCACTGCTGAGAAGGGGTGAAGTCTGGCCTCTCCACAACCCCTCATACAGAGTCAAGCAGTTAAATCACTTTGTGCCTTTTCTGACCCTTGACTACACTGTCTGGCTTGGGGGGATCCAGCAATGCTTCATGTGATCACATTTTGCTGATGGAGAAGCCATTTCGTGCATCGCTTTATTGCTGTATTTCCCTTTTAATTAGGGTGAAAGAAACAAAAATTGTAATTAAAATATCAGTGTTTTAGAACATTTGTTTTGCTTGTACCTTATGTAGCCAGATAAGGTCAGGAAAGATTCTACAAGGATGAACCTGGTTTTGGTGACTTCGTAACAGTTTTTGGTGCTACTTCTTAGTTTCCATGTTCTGTTGGACTTGTCTCTGTTCCCTCCAGTTCATACCTATCAATGTTGGCAGAGGAGTAAGGAGGTATAAATAGCCTCTGAATTAATTTAGGCCAGTTATTAATAGTAGCCTGAAACTCCAAAAAAAATTAAGTCCTGCAAGAACATTCCAGGAGGAGCAGCCAGGAGCAGGAAACCATCTGTCTGGAGATGGGGTTGGGAGGGTTTGGGAAGAGGTGACATGGTTGAAGTCATCATAGGGCGTCATAACTCACCAGAAAAGTTCCTCCCCATCCTCTTCTCCTCTGCCTCTGCTTTTATCCCCTCAGAACAGTAGCATTAGGATGTTGTTCATCTCTCTGATACCATCTGTTTTCCTTGGTGGGCGGGAGAAATGGGATTCACTCCAAGCTGTTCCAAATGTTTTTCCCTTGTTGGGGCTGAGATTCAGATGTTCATGTTCAGCTCCTTGTGCGGTTCAGTGGCACTCGGAGTCCTGCACCCGGGGCATCCTGATCCAGATGGCACCTGACCCAGGGAAGCTGGGGCAAGCTTTTCTAAAAAGGGTCAAGCTTTCCCAGAAATGGAACAGAAAGACTTAAACAACCAGAGTTAGGATGTCTTTTAGGATGTTAAATATATTAAATATATATAATCAGCTCTTTAAAAAGGGCTGAGGGGGTCCCTGTGATATCAGAGGGCACTGGTTCATCGTGGAGCTGTCACTGTCTCCCTCTGCTGCATTTACAGTTTCTTCTCACTTGGGTATTGACTAAATGCTTTCCCCTAAGCTTCTGTCCAGCTTTTATTCCATCCCTGTCCTACCTCTATCTACTCTTATATGTCTCTGTGATCATCTTGAAAACTGCTGATTTTTCATGTGTTTCTGGATTCTTTCATGTTCCACTCCAAATTCTTTTTACTTTCCCTCCATTCCCATAGTGACCAGTTGTCCTGCTCTTCTCTTGCCTGTCCTCATTTTTTAGCCCTGTATTTTTATTCAACAGGCAGCTGACAGGCTGAGCACAATGCTATTCTTTTTTTATTTGCTTTTTTTCAGTTTGTATTTAGACGCCTTTAAACCAGTGAATCTCACCAAAAAGCTGAGGCTGAGAAACTGGGAAGAGCTTCTTGGGACTTTTTCCTGGCTTTTGCAACATCTCCCGCAGAAGAGTTTTCTGCAAGTGCCTCTTTTGCCTGACAACGCTGTGGAAAGCTGTCAAAACCAGCTGGAAATTCTGGGAATTGAAATCCTGTCAAATCAATCCCAAAATCCGAGAGTGTTCTAGGTTGGAAGGGACCTTAAAGCCCATCTCATCCTACCCCCTGCCATGGGCAGGGACACCTTCCACAGACCTGGTTGCTCCAACCTGGCCTTGAACACTTCCAGAACTGGTGCATGCACAACTTCTCTCACTGATTCCTATTTCCCAGGCAGTAGATGGCATGAAATTATTATATTTTTTATGTAAATTCCTTTCTTTCCTTTAAATTAAGTCCTGGTTTTATCTGGAGTTTATCTTTTTTAGGCCATGGAGGAGTTGAATTTTTATTTTGCCATCATGAATGTCAAAGAAAGGATGTGTGTAATTAGATATTGGCAGATGCATCTCGAAGTTATAAGAGCTGTGGTAAATTAATAAATGCAGTGTTGTTTGATAGTCACCCAAACTAAAAACTTTAATGTACATCATTCGGTGTATTTTTATATGTTTTTTTTAAATTGTTTTTTGAGGGGAACATCCACATCCCTACAGGAACCCTTTAATTGCCTTCTCTGGGTCTCACAAAGAGAATCCACACAGGCTGAAAAGTGACAAAGGATCTTTCAACTGTTAAATTACAAATCTGTTATAAATATTTCAATATAAATAAGCATAAAAGTGTTTTGATGAGTCAGAGAAAGTTGTCAAATGCCAAAGAGCACTGGAATATTGGGGATCATGTGGGGATATTTATCAACAAGTGGTTTTCAGTGTTATCAGTAGAAATGGTGCTGGAATAATTAGAATGGAGATAAACTGATGAAATCATAAACTATCTGGATAAAATGGTAAAAGCTTGAGGAAAACCCTCGATTCTTTTGCTTACACTGACAAACAGGGATTATTCAGTTTGGTTGTGGAAAAAGGTGTATAAAATACTGGATTGATGCA
The DNA here is from genome assembly GCF_003945595.2 of Pipra filicauda. Classification (NCBI taxonomy): domain Eukaryota; kingdom Metazoa; phylum Chordata; class Aves; order Passeriformes; family Pipridae; genus Pipra; species Pipra filicauda. The sequence goes on from NW_024104415.1 coordinate 831,833, forward strand.
GTTCAGAAAAATGAGTTAAATCTTTATAAAATGCACCTGCTTGAGTGTTGTACTCTGAAACAGATGGAATTATAATATTGGCAATTAACCTGAGCATTTTAAATTGGGATTTGGAGTACATTAGAACACCTTTCCAAGCATTGGTATGAATATTGTGGCCTAGCTGTAATGCAGGCAGATCTGGGTATACTTTCTCAGTTTTATTTGGTGTTAGGGTAGTACCTCCTGCAATGATGGGTCTGGTTTGGTTTGGCGTTGTCTAAATAATTTGATATGTTCAAATATTTGATACCTGGTACAGAAAGTCTGTCCATTAAAATACCATCATTGTGCTAATTCAGTCCAGGACTGGAAATTCCATATGTCCCTTCCCTTGGCTCATAACTCTGTGTGGGCCAGGTATGAGCTGCTTTTCTGGTCACCAGAACAGATTGTACAATGGAAATTTTGTGTCTATTTATAAGTTGCTGCCAAAAAAATCAGAGCCAGAGGGCTCCTCCTGCCCATATCCAGGTAGGACTTAATTCTGCAGGTGTGTTGATGCTCAAATTTTGTCTAGTTCTTTGTCCATGGTTTTTTAATCTTGCTCCAGGCTGTGACACTGGACATTTAGCATTCCGTGTGCTTGCTCTGGAGATGTTTTAGCCCTTGGAGTGTCTGCTAAACTAAATGAGCTGAGACAAGGCAAGTCCTTATGTTTTATAAGAGTGAATGTTTAGGATAAACAAGGGAAATACTAAAAAAAAAACCCAAAGCAAATACTTGTTGCTGAATGAAAAGAATGTGACAAAGTGTTTGAATCTTCCAGAACTGTTGTATCCACACCTGCAATTTCCAAATATCTGCTGAACCCTTCCATTAAGAATCAAGCCCTTGTATTTCCAGAGAGGAACAATTTGGTGCAGTTCTGGTTGATGAGCCCCGTTTACAATGAAAGTGATAAAATTCTCTTCAGAAAGTCATTGCTAAGATTGCATAATTGGACATTAAAGTTCTGATTATACTTTACAAACTCTGGGACTTTGTTAAAAACCTGCCATTCCAATGTACCGAATTTCAGTGTTTGACAGCTCAGCTGTGAGAGGGTTTTTAGAGAACATTTGTACCATAAGAACAGCATGTTAATTGACTAAAAAAAACTGGGACAGATTAATCATGGGAGAGAACAGGATACTTAAGAGAATGGAGTTCTAGAGCCCTCTGCTGATGAATTCCTTCCTGGAAAGGGTGGTCAAACATTGGAAGGGGCTGCCCAGGGAGGTGGTGGAGTCCCCATCCCTGGAGGTGTCCGAGGAACAACTGGACATGGCACTCAGTGCTCTGGGCTGGGTGACAAGGTGGGGATCGGGCACAGATTGGACTCGATGGGCTGGGAGGGCTTTTCCAACCTCAGTGATTCTGGGATTCTGTGAGTTAGAAAATTAATCTACAGAGAATATTTACTAACAACTTGTACTTTCACCCCAACCATCAAGCCTCCTCTCTTGGTTTGGTTTCCAACATTGTTGATCAAACGTGAGCCCCTTCCAGCTCGTGTCAGTGCCAGGATTGATGTCAGAGGCTTTGGAGGAGGATGGAGAAGCAGTAATCTTTATTTTCCACGATGCCCCTAAACATACTTGTTCTTATACCTACTGCACAGTAAACCTGAGTTTTTAGGTGTTCCAGTCGCTAAAACAGAGTGACATTGTCTGCAGCATTTTGAGAGTGACTGACCTAAGCTGATAACCTGGGCCTTGATAAGGAGTTTACATCTACAAACTGGTGAATATTTATTTATTCGTTTTTAATTTATTAGATGGGAGCGGAGTTTGTGTCAGCCAGTCCTGGAGTCAGAGAATATAATGAGTTGGAAGGGACCCACAAGGATCACCACAGTCCAGCTCCTGGCCCTGTGCAGGGCTTGTTTGTTATTCTTTGAGGACAGAGCTCTGGTAGGGCTTTTTTTGTTTTCTGGATTTAGAAAGCCAAGGCTTCCTGGCACAGTCATTTCCTTGGAAGAGAGAGGAGCTGTCCTGAAGGTGCCCTTAAATCTGCTGGTTTCTCGTACAAGGGCTGACACTGATGGCACTGTGGGCTGGGCTGGTGGCACTGGTGCTGCTGTGGGTTGGGAGCTTGGTGTTTGCAGGGAAAGGCCCCCCCTCCACCCCCATTCCCCAAGGAAGGAGATGATTTAATTTCAGACAGAGAGACTGCTCTGAATTCATCTTGAGATGATTGGGGGAACCAGCACTGGCAAAACATGTTTAAACCACAAACAGGGAATGCATTTAAGTGTTAAAAACTGGGCTTCTGAGAGAAAGTGAGAATGTGCCGCCCACAGATTTCCTTAGGGAAAAGAAATCAAATTTTAAGAAATCACTTGCCAGTACTACATTATAATATTCTTGTGATCTCTGATGGCTGTGTAGGCAATCAGAATCATGGAATCATGGAATAATTCCATAATTCTGTGATATACATTGAAATACTCATGTATTCAGGGGCAATGAGGTATTTATAGAGATCAATGTCTGCTTTAATATAGAATTGTGTTCTCATATTCAGCAACCAATTTTCATGGCTACTTTTGGGAATTAAGCCTTTGAGATTTCACTTGTTCTGACATTTTGCTCTCCAGACATAGAATAGGCTTTTGCATTCCCATAATCCGATTAATGGATAGATATGGAAGCATCTTCCAGCACAGCATTAATGGGGACAGTGAAACAAATGGGGAGCCCTGGAAAAATCATGTATCCACAGCCAGGAAGGGGGACAGAATAACAGAAGAAAGAGGAGCTGATGGACACTAAAAGGTTTTATATTTTTCTTGTCAAAATGTAGAATGTGGAATAAAGGGGGCAAAATTTTTAGTAGTGATGAACAATGGGGAGAACTAAATTACGTATTTGTGCAGTTCGGTGGGAAAACTTGAATGTTTATGTAGGGACTCATAGAAGATGGGAATGGTTATATAGTAAAGAGAGGCAGCCTGACTTTTGGAAACAATTGTAGTGGTGCATAGCTTAAAAACCACACATGGATGTGTTGGGGAGCTGAAGGGCAGAGGGGTTTGGACAGAAAACCTGTGCTTGGGGTGTGAAGAAGTGGAATCAAGAAGTGTTAGGATGGGGAAGGAAGGAGAGGACGGGGCAGATGAGAAGTTATTGCTGGTGAATATCTGAAAAAACAGAAAAGACTAAAGAAGGTAGATGACTGCTGGGAAATAGTAGGAATATCCACAGGAGTGGTGACTTATGGGATAGAAACTCCAGGTAGAGTTGGAGTGGTGGAGAAGGCTGGCAGAAAACCTGGCATGCCATCAGAACTGCATGTTTTAATGATTAAAAAAAATCCCCATTTTTTCAGAGAGAAAAAGGCTTTTGAAAAAGTTTTGTGATAGCACGTGAACATTTCCATGGGGGAGCAAGCGACACACATTTTCTAGGCAGCTTCTTGTGTGGATTTCAGATGTTTTGGAAATATATATAACTAAACAAGTAAGTGTTATGACACGTTGAAAATGAACTTGATCTCCTCCTATTTTGGACTTCAGTCATATAGTGACTGTCCCATCCACACCTGAGCGAGGCAGCAGTAACAAGGAGGAGGAGAAAGGTCCTTTGTCCCTCATGATGAGATACTGAGGAGCTGGAGCATGTGCAGGGAAGGGAACAGAGCTGGAGAAGGGTCTGGAGCACCAGGAGCGGCTGAGGGAGCTGGGGGGGCTCAGCCTGGAGAAAAGGAGGCTCAGGGGGGACCTTCTGGCTCTCTGCAACTCCCTGACAGGAGGGTGGAGCCAGAGGGAGTAGGGCTCTGCTCCCAGGGAACAAGGGACAGGATGAAAGGAAATGGCCTCAAGCTGCGCCAGAGGAGGTTCAGGTTGGATATTGGGAAAATTCCTTCCTGGAGAGGGCTGTCCAGCCCTGTCATAGGAGTGGAATCCTCATACCTGGAATTGTTCAGAAAACATGTGGATGTGGCTCTTGAGGACATGGTTTAATAGTGGTTCTGGTTGACAGTTGATTTTAAAGATCTTTTCCAACCTTAACGATTCCATGATTCCACATCTGTGCCTGGGTTCTTCCACAGGATCAACTTTCATTGGGAGTCACAGTTGTCACTTTTAATTAAAACTTTCTTTTTCAGCAGCAGTTTGTAGCTGCACATCATCATCCCTGGAACTCTCGTTCTGCCAGCTCAGCACAATAACCCCAGTTTTCCTGCAATAAGCTCCTACTAAGCTGATTAATATGTCAGGAATAATGCAGATGGATTGGGATGTAAAGTGCTGAAAAGTAATTGGGTGTTCTGTAGGATCCTGGCCCTCTCTGAGGAAGAAAGCCAGACTTAACGAAAGTTATATTGCTCCTATTTAAATACCAATTTGTTTAGTTGATACATTTAGCAGGTAAATGTTTTCTCTGCTGTTCCTTTGCAGAGCAGTTCCAGCCATTGCACCATAAAACAAGAAATAAAGTATATTTTGGTCTACATTTCGTACCAGCTAATCTTTTAAACTAAAGGATTACTTCAAATCAAAGCTGAAACACATCAAAGATCCAAGTTGAAATGTAAATTCCCTGCTTTCCAGACAGCACCCTCTCCAAAGAAATTTCTCACATTTATTGGGATTCTCTTCTGCTTAAATGTCTGCAGGGTGAGCTGTCAAACTGGTTGTAATTTCTAGCAATTAAGAGCATAATTATTAATTTTCAACATGTGCCACTAATATGCAACAAATTACTGAAACTCTGCTGGTTCTATTAAAAATCTGAACAAAATTGGGGTTTTCCTTGAGGTTATGCAAAAACTGTCTTTAGGGAGAACAGGATACAGGTTTTTAATAATAAAACCAACCCTAGCAACTATTTTTGCTGTCATTAAAATGTCTTTGTTCTTCGTATGATCATCATCTATGATTAAGATTATCTAAAAGTCATTTAGTCAGAAAATTTCTGTCTAGAAGTTTCAAGGCAAGGCCAATAGTAAAGCTTGGAATTAATGAATATCTTATCAGAAAAGATAAAGATTTGGTGTTATATCACAAAGAGGGGTGTAAGGTTTGGTAATTCTGGTAAGAACTGATACTTTGTAGAAATATTTCTGTCTTGAATTTTACTTTTTGTAAAAGTCCCAAATCTCAAGGTACTTATAGCAAAGAGAGTGAAACTTTCCAGCATTAATATTCTTGGGACACAAAAGGTAAAGCTGAATCTGATTATTCATGCTTGGTTATTTTATTTTAGGATTAGTAAAATCTGAAGATGAACCTGAATGCAGACTATTGTAATGGGAATATAATGAAGGAAATTCAATTATCCTGCATTAAATGGCATTTCTGGGTGAGATATGCTGGTTATCTGTGCAAGAAAACAATTCAGAGAATATTTCACACCCTTCTTTTTGTTAAGCCGAATTCCCCTTTGGAAGCTTCCTAATGATTCTCTTATTGTGACTTCAGAACCATAGTTTCTTAATCTTTTCAGGAAGAGTAATGAAAACTATTACAAATGACTTATAGCTGTGGAATATCTAAATTCCTGATTTTGGAACATGACAGTGACCTGCCTGATTCCCTCATCTGGCTCCAAGGGGGAGTTTTGGGTGAATATCCTTTCTTCTAAGCAGGGTATGGAAAAGTATAAATTAAATTAAATATATAGTGGTTTCCAATGGAGAATCACAGAATCTCATCTGCCCTAGGGAAGGCACTGGGAGTTTCCCAGTTTGTTCCAAAAGGCCAGAATTTGTGTTATATTTTCTTTGCAAAAGGGAGTTGATAACAGGGACTACACATATGAAATGGAGCGAAGCTGAGAAATGGAGCAAAATTGGAATTAAAGAAAGAAACATGAAACAACCCTTACATTTCCTTCAGCCCATAGTCTTTTCCTCACTGATACTCTCCTGGCACTGGCCAGACATCCACTTCTGTTTCCTTTCTTCCCTTTTAATTAATTATGTGTGCTGCTTAGACGATTTACATAGTGTCCATTTCCAGTCTGGGTCACTGAAATAATGAGGGAACTTCAAAGCTCTCAGAGTCATCTTAATTTCCAGCCCCACATTTCAATTAGCAACACAACCCTATTAATAATTTAGAGATTTAAAAAAACGGAGGAATATTCTCTCTGCAGATCTGAGCAGATGGAATCTTTCTCCATCTCTTCTACCTCTTCATCCAGCTTTTAGTTTTTAAATGTGCTGCTCACCCTTCTATGATCTGCACCTTTGTAGGTACCATCTTAGGGCTGTTTTTTATGAAACTCTGAGTTTGTACTAACTTGTTTCTTTGCTCAGTCAGTTGTGTAACTTTAGCACCTCTACTTTGTATTCTTTACTCCAGCCAAGACTTTTGTCTGTAGCCATAACACTGTCCTTGTGACAGGAGAGCTGTGCTTATATAACTCTTACATCAGTCCTCGCTGCTAGTTTGCATTTTCTCACCGTTTTCCCATTCAAAAAGGAGTTCTGATGACATGTAATCTGCTTACTCTTTGTTTCAAAAGCAGCAGCCCTCTTCCTTCAAGATTTTCTTTTTTTCCCAGGAAGATATCTGGGTGGGAAGGTGCATTGATGCAGCAGAGATTGTAGTCCTACTTTCTGCCCCTCTGCCAGCTCAGGTGACACCCCACCTGCAGTGCTGCCTCCAGCTCTGGGGTCCCCAGCACGGGAAGGACAAGGAGCTGCTGGAGCAAGTCCAAAGGGGCCATGGAGATGCTCTGAGGTCTGGAGCCCCTCTGCTCTGGAGCCAGGCTGGGAGAGCTGGGGGTGTTCACCTGGAAAAGAGAAGGCTCCAGGAAGACCTTAGAGCCCTTCCAGTGCCTAAAGGGGCTCCAAGAGAGCTGGAGAGGGACTTTGGACAAGGGCCTGGAGGGACAGGACAAGGAGGAATGGCTTCCCACTGTCAGAGGGCAGGGTCAGATGGGATATTGGGAAGGAATTGTTGGCTGTGAGAGTGGTGAGGCCCTGGCCCAGGTTGCCCAGAGAAGCTGTGGCTGCCCCATCCCTGGAAGTGTCCAAGGCCAAGGTTGGATAGGGCTTGGAGTAACCTGAGATAGTGAAAGGTGTCCCTGCCCATGGCAGGGAATGGAAGTGGATAAGCTTTAAGGTCTCTTCTAACCCAAACCATTCCCTGGTTCTGTGATACCAGAAAAAGAAAGAGCTCAGGAGTTTGGGTTTCAGCCTCCTCTCATGTCAGCAACTGGTGCTGTGTCTGGCTCTGAGCTCTGGGAGTGCTGGATCCACTGGGAGTTGTCAGTGATTTCTTGGAGTCTTCTGAAGGGAATTTCAAGAGCGTGAGGGATTTTATGTTTGATACCCTGTCACATAACACAGGCTGGTCCCCCAATAGCTGTTGGGTTTTGTCCTCTTTGAATTTTCATTCAGTGCAACAGGGAGCCAAAACCTCCCTGAGATGAGAACACTTAAATGAAGCGTTACATGGAAAGCTTGTTTGGTAGAAAAATTAAATCCATAATTAATCTATCCTGAAAAACAGAAAATTAAAAATTGATTTATTCTACCAATTATATATAGGCAAATTCTGGGTTTTTTTGCAGTAGCATTTTAACTACCTCTTTTTTTCAGATACCTACTGACTCTTTAGAAGAATGTCACGGAATTCCAAGCTGGTTTGGGTTGGGAGGGACCTTAAAGCCCGTCCAGTCCCACCCCCTACCATGAGCAGGGACACCTTCCACTATTCCAGGTTGCTCCAAGCCCCATCCAACCTGGCCTTGGACACTTCCAGGGATGGGGCAGCCACAACTTCTCTGGGCAACCTGTGCCAGGGCCTCACCACCCTCACAGGAAGAATTCCTTCCCAATATCCCATCTAATCCTGCCCTCCAGGTACATCTCATCATATGTAGACCAATTGCAGAGGAAAAAACTTCTGAGATGAAAAAAGAAATTCTTCTATCTTGTATTCTGAAAAAAACCTGCTGCTTTTCTATTCTTCCAAGATCCTTGGAGGTTTGGAGTTTGTCAAGCTGTTTCATCCCATCTTTAAATCAGTTGCGAACATGCAACAGTTTTCTGTGCCTCTGTCTTTCCAGCAGGGAAGGAATGTCTTCTCTTGTGCTTTCTTATAAACAGGGATTAGTGGTTTTGCCTCACAAAAGGTCCATTAATTCAGAAGGGATATTTTGTTGTAATTAATTTACATAAAACTCCTGTTTTGCTTAGATTAAGGATTTTCTTTAGAAGAGAACAAACTGCAGATGCTGATAATGAGATGCTTGCTTGAAGCTGATAAATAGCAGGTTGTATTTGTGCTTCTTTCATAGTTTCTTTATCTCATTCAAGAAATAATATGATTTTTGAGCTCTCTTGGATTGAATAATCTCAGTGCGTCGTGTGTGACGTGTTGAGCAATGACCTCTAATCCCCACCAGGGAGAATTACGGTTCTTTCACTGGTTTAAATGGGGAAAAGCACTGAGCACTGGTGTTTCCATGAGGAGGTGGGAAGCCTTGCAGGAATTAAGGAATCTGATGAAGCATTGATGTGACTCAGCTCCTGCAGTTGGGGGGTGGCTCTTTGCTGACTCTCTTGGACTGATCCTCTTTCCTCAGGAAAGAAAGGCCCTGAAAATTAGGATAGAACAAAATGTAGGTAAGAAAAGTGTAATTACTAAAGCTGGAATTAGTCCAGGGTAATAATTAATAATGCTGAAATGAATAAAAGGCTTAATTACCGCAAGTCCACAGAGCATGAAATGTTACTCCTTTCAAGCACAGGCCCTTCAATTCCACTGTGGTGCAAAGAACAGCAGAATTCCCAGGGGATTTTTTCTATAGGTTTTTCAGCATTTCTATGTGTTTTCTTTTTATTTACCAAGGGTAAATAATGGAGCAGATTACAGGCATGTGCAAACCCACTTCTTATCAAAATATATTAAATTTCAGCCTTTCCTGTAGCCATTCCTGCAGCAAATAGTCCCTTGGGAGCAGTTTCTGCAGGGGAGTCAACTCACACTCATTTCTCACAGGATCTTAGCAATGCACCACAATTCAGGTTCAAGTTCCTTTGCTATTCAAGTGTTAATCTCTTCTTAAATCCAACTTGTTCATCTCTCCAACTCACATCTGGGATTGGATTAGTTTGTGTCTCCTGAAGAGGACATTTCCAATAGATAATCCAATTAATCCACAAACCTAATTTTATCATGACAGTCAGGCCTTACCAAAGCATTTGAGGAAGGCAGAGTAATTAACTCACTTCTGTTTATCTGCTTTTTTCCCTCTAGCTTTTAAAACAACTTTCTGTTGAAGAAGAAATTACAGTTATTTTTATGAACTGCAATAATGGAAATGCTTTTGTTTGCATAAGCAAAAGAAAAAACCTTTAAAAATTGGTTTGGCTGCTGTAATTACTATTTTTAGTGTGGTTCTATCACTTGGCTATTTGTAAACTTTCTGGCTGGTCTTTTATCCTGTTTTTGTTGTAGGGTTTTATTAAAATGGTGTGTTTGATGCCTGTGCCCACAGCAGAGGAGAATAAAGCCCAGCAAAGTGCTTTGTAATTCCTGTGGGAAGAAGGGTTTGCCAAGGAGTTTTTGAAGTCCATGTCACTGTTCAGTTGTTCATTATCCTCCAATGGCTTGAAAAGCTACAAATAATTTGCTATTCCAAGGGCATTTATTTTTACTTTGTCAGGGTTTGAATTACGTTGCTTCCTGGATGTGAATCCCAAGAGGTTGGGCAGCTCCAGAAGTGGCTCTCGTTGGGAATTACGTGTTGTAGGACCAGTGCTCTGTCAGTTTTTGTCTGTTTTGGTCTTGTGCACTCAACTGAAGGATTTGGGAAGATTTCTGGAGCTAAAAGTGCAGTGCAGGTATCAGTAGGGACAGATTGGTGTTGAGGGAATGGCGAGCCTTATTTTATTTTACTCGGACTAGTTTAGTGCATTTTTTCCCTAAATGTAACTCAAAGCCTTGTAAGTGGTTTAGAAAATGGAAGCTGAATGTTTAGCCCTTCTTGCCTTTGTGATAACATGTTCCAGGACAGCCTGATTTATCTATAATGTTAAAATAACTTCTCAAGATGTCAATATTTATTCCAGATTTAGGGACTGCCTGACATTATAAAATCTACTTATTGACTGCTCTCTCCATTCTGCAGTGGTGAGTTAAAGTGTTTTGTTCCAGTGACAAATAATAAGACCCAGTTTTGTAAACTCACTCGAGGGAGTTAGAGGTGCTCACACAAACTGAGGGACCGTCTGCAGCACTTGGCATCGAGGATGGGAGAAGTTTGGGAATGGGGAAACTTCCTAGACATCTATTTTACCATAGAAAAAGTCCTTTCTGTGAGTTTTCAGCAGCCTAAGGCGGTACAAGAGGAGCAGGAATGGCAGGTGACCCAAACACCTGCTCTGGGGATGTGTTTGTTCTGGTTCTGTAAGCAGGGAAATTGGTGTTCTTTATTCCTCTGGTTGAGGACTCAGTGGAAATGCCTCAACAGTGGCTGTGGGAAGCTGAGGAACTCTGCTGGTGTCAGAGGAACCAGATATTAACAGTAATTTCTCAGAGAGAATCAGAACCTCTGCCTGATTCACCACCGTGACTCATGATCCAGGGACTGACACGTCCCTCTGTGCTTTGATGAACGTGCTTGTACTTGTGCCTCCACACAGTTATTTTCACTGTTAAACCAAACAATGGTTGTGGCTGGGCTTGGAGTGTTTCCTTCTGTCCTGGTGTAGGGAAAAGCTGCTGGGCTGAGGTTGTGTTTTGTGGTTCCACTGGCAAATCACACTTCTCCATGTTCTGGAGAAAGGTAAAACAAGAGCTGCAGAATGCAGACTACAGAGATCCCTCAGAAAAACTGTATTTATGGACTGCAATCTTGATGATAAATCTAAATAAGAATCCCCAAAATGCTGTTGGTTTCAGTAACTTTGTTTTCTCCCCTTTTTCTTCAGTATGCTGCTTGGAGATGACAACCAAAAGGAAGATCATCGGCCGCCTGGTGCCGTGCCGGTGTTTCCGAGGGGAGGAAGAGATCGTGTCCGTGTTGGATTACTCTCACTGTGGCCTGCAGCAGGTGCCAAAGGAGGTTTTTAATTTTGAGAGGACCTTGGAGGAGCTTTACCTTGATGCCAACCAGATTGAAGAGCTACCCAAGGTAATCCGTGTTCTGCTGGAAGACAACCTTGAGTCCTAAAATGTGTGTTGGACAGGGATGGCTCCTTTGGTCGGGAGAAGAGGAGACTGAGGGGAGACCTCATTGCAGTTACAACTTCCTTGGGAGGGGAAGAGGGGCTGGTGGCTCTGGGGGTTCAAGGGCAACTTTGTACAGTTTCTCCTGCCTTCTCGAACAGCCCAAGCAGCCAAACCCTCATCCTTACACTCCATGCTGGATAGGGCGGAGCAGGAGCACCGATGACTCCTTCCCAGGAGAGGAACATGGACAGTGGAGCCTTAAACTGGGAAATGAACAACTGTCCAAAAGAAATGGTTCTGCACAAGTAATTCCTGTGGCATTTGGTAGCTTGATCAGGAGCCACTACATTTGAATCCTCTTTATCCCTGCTTTTCAAAGGAAGGTCTCTGTCAGAATGAACCCTTTATCCTTCTGGGATATCAGTGGGACCCTTCCAACTCAGAATATTCTGTGATTTTGTTGGGAAGTGCCAGTGCTGAGTAGGAGTTTCACAACTGCAATGAGATCACCTAAGTTATCCTTCCTGAGTAAAATTCCTCTTACAGAATCTTTCAATCTGTTCTTCTGCTGATTAATATTTACTAGGAGGAATTAAAAGTTACTGTAACTTAAGTGTTCTGGAAACAAAAGAGAGCAAGGTGGTGGAAAAACCAATTAATGGCTGGTGCTGGCTACATAATGAAGCATGAAGGGATGTAATCCAGCCCTTAATTGAATTTCTCTCCACAATAATGAAAGATGCTCACAAGTCTTTAATTAAACGCTGTCCCCTGTAATCCACTCTCCATCATCTCACAGCACATTTCTCAGTTAGGCTGCACAGAGACTTCCTAGAAATTCTATTTCCAAATGTAGAAAATGTGCTTTTCCTATTCCATGGAGTTGCTTTACTGGGATGTGATGGGTCATTGCTTGAGGTCATTGACTCCATCCCCAGTTCTGCACAGATGGGAAGGCAGGGCAGCTCCAGGAGCTTTAGTTCATGGGCAAAAAATGGCTGTGATGAGCTGCCTGATCCCTCCTAGAGAAGAAAACAGAGAACCAGGAGTTTTTTCTGTTCCCATAAACATGAAATGGGTCCTGGTGGAGACCATTTGCTGCTGATGGATCCCTGAGATCCAGCTCTCTTTTATGTCATGGTTTCATTGTGCTACGGAAGAATATTGGAAATGTCTAATTTAGGTAGGGATTTGGGGTATTTTTGGGCTGGATCTTTATAATTTGCTATATGTATTTTGGGTTGGAAGTATCAAAGTGGTTTTCAGACTGAGCTGCAGTGGCTGATGGAAGACAAATAGAGCAGGGCATAGAAAAATGCCATGATTCCATATGGGAAAACTGACGACCAAAGGGAAGGAGGCAAAAATTAGGAAGGTGATAGTTTTTAGTTTTAATTTATTGTAAACACAGCATTTATCACAGTCTTGGCCGTGTGTAAGAGAAGATTAATAAGAGTTAATTTGTTTTCTTACTAGTGATCATTTTTTGTCTTAAGCCTTTATTAATCATTACTGTGAATTAAACAGCCCAAATAATTCCTTTATCGAATTTGCTGCTTCAGATATTTTTGCCCCATGGCTCTGAACCTTTTTTCCACTGTTTAATTAATATTCTATGGGAGAAAATGGCATTTTTTTTCCTGAAAATGGCACTATATTACTTACCATTAACTTTGCATTACATGTTGCATTCTACCGCAGGCAGAACTTTAGCCCCTCTCTAAATAGAATTTCAAATAACTTCTTCCACAGGACATTTTTGTTAATTTTCCATTCTTTGCCAGATGTTTTGTGCCTCTGATATTACAACATTTTTTTGAAATTCCTTATCATCTTGAACTTGATCATGTTTAAAAATATAATGATAAAATTATAAAAGTTATAAAAATTATAGAAGCACTGCTAAAAACTCTGTTAAGTCCCGATCTACCCTACTTGCTTTCACTGCTACGTGATACTCTAGAACTCAGTAAATTATTTTGCATTAAGCTGATGCATTCAACTCATTCTGCCTGCTTTTATTTTTGGTTTTACCTTACATTTGATATATCATAATTATGATTTTTCTGTTACTTCATTAGAAATTAGGGTTTAGTTTGTAATTTTTATATTTCTTTTTTCTTTGAAGGATTTGCAGGATTGTTATATAATTCTTACCCTGTTTTCCCCTAAATCTTGCCAAGTCTTTATTTTCTTTGCCTTTGAATTCATCATCATGAGCTGCTGCTGCACAAATGTCCCTTATTTGGGTGAGTCAAATGAATGGATGACTAATAAAAAAGAATATTGATCTTAATGAAGGTGGAGTGACTGGAAATCAACATCCAGAAAAACAGGAGTGGGATGAAAATTCTCCCCAGGAACCTTTGGAGCAGCCAAAACCTTTCTGACTTGAGATATTCAGGATAAAAGTCCATTGTTATAATTAAATCTCAATGAGCACCTCTTGGGTTTTACTCTGAAAGGAATTTAAGTCATGTATGGATATCCAGAGTGATGATTCCAACCAAATCAGGATGGCAAGGCCAGGAAGCTCCAGAAACTCAGAAAAACACCTTTGGAACGTCCAATGGGGGGAAAAATTGCCCATCCAGTGGGCAATTTTGGGCCTACGTTCCCCACCCTTATATTCTTTCTGATACAATAGTACCTCATTCAAATCACTCCAGAGGGAATATTTTTTATTAGACCTCTTCCTTCAGCAGTTCCAAAGCCTTGGATGTGTTCACAGAGTGTCAGAACTCTGAGTTCCAAACCTTCCTCGGCTTCTGAAATAAGAATTCTCCAGGGAATGGCTGGGAATGTGCACTGGGCATTTCATTTTCCATACAGTATTTCTTTTGTGGAGTTTAACTCATGAAATTTTCTGCCCAAACCTTGGCCTGGTTTGTATTTGTATCAAAATCCTGCAGGTTCCTCCTGCTGAACATCCCCAGGGTCTGGAGCTGCTCTTGTGTAGAACAAGAGCCACCTCCAGAGCCTCTTACTTATGGTACTTTCCAGACTCATCCCAAATGATGTGCTTCCTTACAAAAGGAAAAGCAGGTGCTCTTGGAAGGGAATTCCTTGTTCTCCAGAGAGAGATTTCCTGTGGATGAGGTGAAAAGTGCCTGCATGGAATGGGTTCTCCTATCCCTCTTGGGTTGTGCTTCTCATCCTGAGTATTCATTATTCACATGATTCCCTCCCATTTTCTGAGAATTGGTCATTTTGAAGGAAAAGCAGAATTTTTCTAAAGGATTATCATAGAAAGTTACCTCAGAAATATTTCAAATTGTTCTAAAATTTGCTTGAAGCGAAGCAACAAGTGGCCATTTTCAAGCCCTTTTGATGTTAGTTTTCTCCTCCCTGGATTCTTGACTGAGTTTTCCATCTAGGAAATCAAATTATTTTGCATTCCCAGATAGGCTGTGAGCGAGTTTATGGACTTTATTCTCACAGATGAGTCTATGAGAAAGACTAAATCTGATGAGAACTGCACTGATACTGGAAGGACCCTTGTGAGATGCTTGCAAAGAGCAGTTGTTTTCCAGAACCCACTGAATTTTCTGGTGAAAACTGGAGACCTGCTTTTATAAAATAAGAATTTGAATGAAAAGTAAGAATCAAGTCCTGAATTTTGAGGGGGAATAGAAAAACCATTGTATTAATGTCAGAACATTTTTATACCTTGAAGATAATTAATTTAATCTGCATGAAGTCAAAATATAATTAAAATATGTAATGAAAAATATGTAATGAAATTAAATATTTTTCACCACAAGACACAAAATTTTTTCAATTGATATGAAACATGTAAACCAGATCAATAATGTATAATTATTATATATGATGTACTAATATAAATACTTACAAAACATTGATTGCAATGACTATGCAGTTTTGGACAGAAGGCTCTTCTTTACCATTGCCACTGCTAATTTGGGTTATTCCTATCGACTGTAAGAATGTGTTCTCGAAAAAAATATGTTTTGAGGATTGAATTCTTCTGGAGCAAGTGGAGTTTTGTGGTATTTTACAGATTCAGAGTTGGAAGGGACCTACAAAGATCATCGAGTCCAACTCCTGGCCCTGCCCAGGACCATTCTGTGTATAAATAATGTTCTCAAACTGTTTGTTTTCCCTGAAACTCTGTAAATCGTCTTTTTTTTTTTTTTTTATTGCAGCAACTGTTCAACTGTCAGGCTTTACGGAAGCTGAGCATCCCTGACAACGACCTGTCCAGCCTCCCCACCACCATCGCCAGCCTCGTGAACCTCAGAGAGCTTGATATCAGTAAAAATGGTGAGACATCCAAAGTATCTTAAGGAACTGTGAATATGAGCAATAATGAAGTTTTAATTCCTAATGGTTAAGAACCTCGTGCTCTGGGTCTGGATTATGGCCTGGCACTTTGGAGAAGGTTCCATAAAGATCTACCTTGTTTATTTTTCTTTTAAAAATCAGACTTTGGTTTGGCATCACATGACTTGTGCCCAAAAAATATTGGCAAGAGGAGTGTGAGGCCACTTTTCAGTGCACTTATGAACTGTTCCACTTCCCGAAGTGGCTTAGAACTCACTAGGCTCTTGTGTGAAGGATTTAAGCACATGGGGCTGTGGGTAAAGAATTCCAGGATTTGTATAGATTAATTTGCTGATGTGCATCCCCAGTTATGCATTTACACATTTATGTACCTAAAAACCTTTGCAAGCCTGAACTCAAGTGTCTTTGTTTTAAAAATGATGCTTTGGCGCTCCTGGAAATGTTGGGAAATTTCTTATCAGTGGAGTCCTCGAGACTCTCGGGATTCTCTGTGTTCTCGGAAGAGACAAAGAGAAGCCGTTTGGGAAGAAATGAAAGGCACAGATACCAGTACAGATGATGTCACTATTTAACTCTAGAAGATTATATAAATCAAGCATTAGCATAATAGCCATAGTATAAGGCATAGATTCTGTTCTGGTGTGTTTATTTAGGGCTTAAGTACTTTTAGACTGTAATACTCAATGTGTGTATCCCTCCTGTTGGAGCGGAAGTCTGATCTGAAAATACCAAATGAACTCACTTATGAACAAAACAAATAAACAGGTTTTTGTGTAAATAATAATTCTTTCCATGTTTTTTTTAGGAATTCAAGATTTTCCAGAAAATATCAAGTGTTGTAAATGTTTAACGATTATCGAAGCCAGTGTGAACCCCGTGTCCAAGTGAGTATCAGCAGCTGGATTTGCATTCTGTAGGTGCAGAAAAATAAGCTCAGATTTAAAGGAATTGTGTCAAGTTCATTTGCAGGATTAATCTAACTTTCTTTTTAATTGTTTCAAACCCAGAGGGGATGACTCTATTGGAAGATCCGAGTCCTCTGTTAATGGATGTGGGGGTCTTTCCACTTAGCAGAGAAAGAGTTGGCAAAGCACAGAGGCTGAGATTTCATGTGTTTGGCCACTGAAAACCTCTTGGTTGGGGCTTTGGTGACACTTTTCCCTTCCAAGAAGTTGCAGTAATAGTAACAAAAAATCTGGGTTGTAAAGCTAGGAATTATGAAATGGAATGAAGGAGGCAAAAGGATGAAATTTTACTACTTCAGTTTAAAAAAATTGAGAGAAAGAGGAAGAGAAAGAATGAGAGGAAGCGAAAGAATGAGAGAATGAGAGAAAAAGAGGGAGAGAGAGAGAGACAGGAAGAGAGAGAAAGAAAGAAAGAGAGAAAGAAAGAAAAAGAAAAGAAAGAAAGAAAGGAAGAAAAAGAAAGAAAGGAAAGAAAGAAAGAAAGACACCTTTGGCTTAAACCCTTACCTAGGAAGGAGGAAAAGGCTATTTAATGTGGTTATTCCAATGTGGAGAAGATGAGAATGAACAAAATTGTCTGTAATGAGTAAGTTCTTCTGGAAAATTTGGATAGACAAAGAAGGTGAGAGAGAAAGTCACCTTTCTTCTTCTAAATATACATTGTTTTATTTCCATGGCAACGCTGAGGTGAGCATTAAGGGTTTTGCTGTTTTTTAGGCTGCCAGATGGCTTCACACAACTTCTAAATCTGACCCAGCTCTATCTAAATGATGCCTTTTTGGAGTTTCTTCCAGCTAACTTTGGAAGGTAAGGATGAGTCATCAAAGCACAGTGATCGTGCATTTGAACCTGGCTTAGGCTCTAAGGGTCTGGTTTAAATCTGCCTTCTCTTGAAAAACTAAACAAAAAACAGAGATTTTGGCTTTTCAGCACAATTTTGATGAATGATTGTTGTAGAGGGAATGTTGTGTCAGCAATAATGTGGTGATGAAGTGATGCAGTTTGGCCGTTGAGGGAAAAGGTGAGAAGAAATAGAACTTGGAGGGGACTGTCCTTCATCAAATGTGTGACTCAGTTGTGGCAAGGGCAGAAAACAGCAATATGGGTTCTGCCATTGAAAAATGGGCTGAAAGATAAAGGCTGTGAGTCAGAAGGGAAGAAAGAAAGGACTGAAAGGCAACATGTGAAACCAGAACAAGAGAAGATTCAAAAGACAGTGGAGCAGAAGGGCTGGAGAATGAGGGTAAAAATAAATGCAGCAGAAACAGAGCCAAAAAATGTTAGATAAGGACAAAGCAGAGGTGGTGGAATTCAAAGTTGACCCAATTTGCCATAAAAGGGGGCAGGAGGAGCTGGTGGATCCCTACCCTGCCCAACTGAGGCAGAAATGGGGAGTTTATTCCACATGATGAAGGTGATGGTTGGCCTTTCTGCCCCTGGACTGTCCACCTGGCCACAGAGCTCAGAAGACAAAAGATGAACAGAGAAAATATTTGGCATTGTTACAGAATTCACCTAATACCAGTTTTATACTTATCCGCCCTGTATGTTTTATGGTTCAAGTGGGAACACCAACCCAGCACTCTGAAACTAATCCTGAGGTTGTAAGTGATGTTGGTCTGCTCAGACCTGGGGAAATCAAGTGCTGCTTTAGCACAGGCCTGGCCCTGACCCAGAGCTGAGCCTGGCTGGAATACACCAGCTTTTCACAGTAACTCTAAACTATTTTATTAATGACTTGAGCAAAGTAAACAGAGTAAAATTTCATTTCTCTCAAGCATTTCCAGGTTTACTGAAGGATAAAAAGCAACTGCTCTTCAGTTCACAAGTTCCTTTAAAATCTTCTGCGAATTCTACAACCCCTCACAGGTCTCCTTTTAATTTACAGTATTTTTAGCAGAAGTAGGACATGTGCTGAGTGTTGGTATGAATTAGAACTTACACGCAACAGCCCTTCCAAACTCCATTGTGCTATGAGGTGAATTCTGTCAAAGCTTTTCAGAAGAGTTCCACTGAGGACAGACATGTCCTGCCTGAGTGTGTCTGTCCTTACGTGAAATTATTTGGTTCTGAACACATTTTGTACCCCAGAAGAACTGGACATTGGACTGTAGTGCATGAAACAGACTCTTCCTTTATTGAAATAAGTAATTTTAAATCATTCTTATGGATGCCTGAACTAATTCACTGAATGAACTCATTATTTTTTATCCTATTTCTAGACTTGTCAAATTGCGAATTTTGGAGTTAAGAGAAAACCACTTGAAAACTCTACCAAAGTAAGTGATGGAATATTTACATTTATTCACCTGGAATTGCCAAAAGTGAAAAATATTTGTATTTGCAGCAATGCAATGGTGTAGTTTCTGTTAAGAGTGTAATTTTTTTTTGCATGATTTAAAGAAATTTTAGTGAAGGGTTTTAGCAAAAAGCAAAGATCTGTGATTCTGTGACATGGTGGAAGATGGATCCTGGTACATTAACTGAGTGTAAATCAATGGCCAAAATCTACAATGTGACATTTTAAGATAAATAAATAAAATTGAAAAGTAACAAATGAGAGAACCCTGGTCAGTGATGATATGACAGTTTGTTTTCCAGTAATTAGTCTGATATGTTGAAAACACTCTCTGTGTAACCTGATAGAATGCTGGTTTGAACAGAATTTAAATGGTTTTGGTGCTTTTCAGAACAATTAAAAAGCCTGCATTGGCAGAATATGGAGGAAGTATCAATTTGCTGGTGTTTCTTGGTGCTGTTTACAAAAAAAAAAGGAAGTTTCTATAATTTGTTGCTGGAATTTGACCAACATTTCAATGGTTTTGAAAAGGAAATGGTAAAGAACTGAACAATAAATCTCTACCCCTCCCATGCTTCACTGCATAAAACGGGGACTTTGCTTTTCTATCCAGACTAGAATTATGTAATTGTTTTCTGGAAGAGGGATCCTCACCAATGGAAAAATATCCATGGATTTGGGGCTTGTTAGAAAGGAGTTTAATGCCTCAGTTTGGAACTCCAATGCACTTCTGGATGTTCCCATTTTCTGCCAGCACCACTTTCTCTGCATAAAATACTTCTGCATGTGCAGTTTTAACCTACTGAAAATATCTGTATGTTCAGCCTGTAGATCTTCCCAATACTCTTCTATAAAATCAGTAATTTATTTCCCCTCTATGTGGTTTGATCAAAGATTATCCTTGACGCCGGTTTCCAGGATCTTCTGAGCAGTTAGAAATACTCGGAACTGTCTGGCTAATATTGCAATTAATTTGTAGTATTTTAGTAAAGCTTTAATTTATGCAACAAAATTAGATTTTATTTTTTTTCTCTTGAACTCTTCAGAGCTTTTGGGAGATTCTGGCCAAGTTATGTGCTTGATGACTCTCACTCTGCTGGTAGCAGAGCCTGTCCTTGGAGAAGTGCACTCTGGCTTTCTGCTCATAAAACTCAACCTAGTCCAGAATTAACCCAACCCCAGACTGAAATTACCAGTTTTCCCAATTTTTGTGGACAAACATTCCTGAGCATTCCATAAGCAAAGCTCAGAGCTGTTCCCTGCTAATGAACTTTGTTGTCCCTGCTGGCATGAGGAGGGTCTGTGGTTTTGTCAATTATTACAGTAATTGAACTAAATCCCCAATTATTCAACAAAATCTTGTAGCTAAATTTACGTCTTAGTTGGAAAAAGAAAGTTCTAAGAACATTTCCAACAGAAGCTTTTAATCTATCCAACAGTTGTGTTTAAGCCTGGCCTGGTTCCAGGCCTAAGGAAGCTTGTTAACTTGCTTGAATTTTGTATTTTCTAAGAACAGACTCTGTCATAAACATTCACTGCTCTTCACATCAAGAGATGTCAGCAGACCCGCCACTCCCAAACTGAATGTTTTTGGACGTTGTTGAACTCCTGAGAGCAATCAAGAGTGTTTCATATCTCAGGAAAAACTCAGAAACTCCCTGTGCTGTTGATTGTTTCAGGTCTAGAGTGTTTCAAAGATCTTTGAGGACATTATAGCACTTGGATCTTGTCTCTTAGAGCTGTTTGGGCAGAGGAAAACACCTTTACAGGGTTCTGGGGGATTTCTTTCAGTAGACATTTGGAAAATTGAAAAATTGTAGGAACCTCATTTGTTGCTGGTGAGTCACCAGTGTCTTAGAGCCTGGAGGGACTGTAATTGTGAGAAAATACCTGTATTTGCTGGGTGACTCAATGGTGCCCAACTGGAGCTGTGGCTTCTCAGCTCCTCTCTGGTTTTCTGGACAGTAGGAATTACAACTCTGTTTTTCTGCATGTTAGGAAATGATGTCCAATGGAGACATTACCAAAGGTGTGAGTCCCTGGCACCTGATGTTAGGGAAAACCAGGATTTCTCTTGGTCTTCAGCTGTTGCTCAGAATTAATTTGGCTTGTGAGGAGTAAAAATGCAGACTCTCCTTGGACAATCATTCTCTGATCTTACCTGTTGTAGGCAATAAAATATCACATCAGTATTTTCTACTTTGCCTTTTTCTCCAAACACCTCCAATTGTGAGGAATCTCTGAGCTTTTGCTGCCACTATTTATGTCAAAACAGGATTTCTGTGCGTTCAAGTGCCACAAAAAGTCTATGAAAAATAAATGTTGCTATTTTCTAGAATATTTTACTGTCAATGCTCAAATCTCTTCCTTGATAAAGGGCATTAGATGAGTTTTCTTCTAATAATTCCAAAGCACAGGTCAGTTTCATTTAAAGTTTGCCATTAAAATTATTTGAAAGAGAGATGGACACAAGAAGGATGCCCTTCATTAAGTTTTTCCTTCTGGATAATGAATTAAGGTGTGAATGCAATATTTTTTTGCAGATATAATTAAAGTATCTGTTTTGGCTTCACAATTATATACTGCAAAAAAAGCTTGGGGGGAAAACACATTTTTCACCCAGAAGAATTTACTCTTATTAAATGTCATGAAGTGGGACTTCTTCTATCATTTGAATTCCAAGTGTACTTTTATTTTTTTCTGTAACTATAATGTGAAAAAAATGACATTTTTCTCTGACATTCTTCCATTTCTTTTTTTCCGTGTCTTCCCACTTCTTTCCATTTGGACCAAGGGTTGGACTCGATGATCTCGGAGGTCTTTTCCAACCCAATCGATTCTATGATTCTATGATTCTATGATTTATTTTATTCCCCCCAAATTTACAAATATAAATGTAGAAAGTAAATGCTGGTGGGGAGGATACAGGTTATTTAGCAAAGAAATAAGATGGGAACAAGGCAAAGTGGGGGAAGTTTCCTGTTCTTGATGTAATGATCATAAATCTAGATTTACTGACATTATTTGTAACTCTTATTTATGTTGATTACTTTTTAAAAGTGGTGAGACTGTGTATGAGACTCAACAGATGAAGGTTTCCAAGCAGCAGCATAAAACCTGTATAAAAAGGACATGGTGATTTGGTTTTAAAACAATATAAAGTGAATTAGACCAGATTCGTCCTTGGCAGAATAAATCTCAAATAATAGTGGGCGTTTTGCAGAGGTTAAATTTGCGAATTGGAGGTATTTAAACCTGTAGAATTACAATTCTTATGCCCTTCTGTAGCTTAGACTTTATTCCAAACTGACAAAATAAACAGAATAATACAGAAATTCCAGAAAGATATTCAGAGATCAAACATATCCCAATGCATTACCTTCCTCCAGATGGGAAATTTGCTGGATAAAAGTGATTATTATTTCCATTAACCTGATAATCGCGTGGTAAAAAGCTTTGTTGTGACTTACAAACGTCAGTGCCATAACATTTCTATTCCTCACATCCTTCTCACTCCCCAAATCCCATTTTAGGAAGTAAATTTGCAAAAATCACAAGTTGTCTGAAGTGTGTTGAAGTCAGTGGAACAGGGAATTTATCTCGGCTCAGAACATGTCCAGGGAATCTAAATCCGGGGGAAAGCTTCGCTTTCTCCTGCTATTTTTTGAACTGCTGTTCCACTTTCTCCCAAGTTTGTGATCAGGATGGAAACTGTTTGGCACACTTTGACTTTACAAATGTGTGCATCGTTCCTGGTGACCTGTTTTCCTCAAATAGCAGCTCTGGCTGAGTTTAATAACTCCTACTCCAGGAGGCTTTACTACCTTGGCACGACGTTATTAAAATATTGGCAATATTTTAATAAGTGACTACTACTATGAATTGTCCCTTTAGGCTTTTTAAAATAAATATATTTGCTGCTCAGAGAAGAGGCTGAAAGATGTGTTATATTGCTTTCCTATTGTAAAAATGCTTTTCCAACTTATATAAGGTTGTCTGAAAAATTGCCTTGATTATTCTTCATGGAATCGCAGATTGGTTTGGGTTGGAAGGGACCTTAAAGCTCATCTTGCTCAGAGCAACCTGGTCTGGTGGAAGGTGTGCCTGCCCATGGCAGGGGGTGGAACAAGATGAACTTTGAGGTCCCTTCCAACCCAAACCGGTCTGAGATTCTGGGATTCTATGATTTCTTTTTCAGAAGAGTTTAGATCTGATCAGTGGCACTAAATTTCAGTTAACGGCACAAAGGAGTGGGAGGGGAGAACATTTATAACCATGGAGAATCATCATAGCCCACCTTCCACTCATTTTGTTCTTAATTATCACAGAACCTTGAGCTCCTCCCAGAATGACCGGGAGCTAAAAACACAAAGAGTTCCTTCTGCCTGTTACTAATGAGATTGGATTTGCTTTTGCTTAGACTCCATGCTCTGCTTTCTCGGGAATGTTTGGTTTATGGTGTGCAAGAAAATGGCTTGTTATACTCAAAACACCTTAAGTTAAGAGTATAATTTCCATTGTATTTGAGTAAACCCAAATCTACAGAGTAAAAGCACCTTCACACAATTCCAGCTGCAGGAGGAGTCAATAGAGAGAAGGTGGCTGAGGGGAGCCATTTGGAACAGGGTGGGTTTTACCTACATGGCCATCAGAGACCTTCTCTTTGTCCTAGCTGGTATCTGTGTTCCCTGTGTCCCTCTGTGGTGAGAGACTGAGGGGAGACTTCATTGCAGTCACAACTTGCTTGTGAGGGGCAGGCACTGATCTCTGCTCTATGGGGATCAGGGATAGGACCCCAGGGAATGGCCTGAAGTTGTATCAGGGCAGGTTTAGGTTGGATCTCAGAAAAAGGTTCTTCCCACAGAGGGTGGTTGGGCACTGAACAGGCTCCCCAGGGCAGTGGTCACAGCACCAAGGCTGCCAGAGCTCAAGGAGCGTTTGGATGATCCTCTGGGGCACCTGGGGTGACTCTTGGTCCTGTGCAGGGCTGAGGGTTGGACTGGATGATCCTTGTAGGTCCCTTCCAACTCAGCAGATTCTGTGACTCTGTGATGCTGTAAAGTTCTTGCAGTGTACCCCTCAGAAGGTCTGTAAAGTCAGCAAGCGGAGAGCCCTAAACCAGTGATCGGTTCCGTGGGGTACAACAGGTCACCTTGGTCTGCCCTTTCCCTTGAGCCATGAAAAATTCCCTGTACTGGAAGGCTTTTATTGATGTCATCAGGAAAGAAAAACAATCATGCAAAACTTGATGACTCTCAACTGCCTTTATTCTTCCACATCCAAACCCTGCTGGATGATTGCTTCTGAAAAACTGAGTGTTACGTGCGCCTGAATAAATGCCAGTGATCATTAGTTCTTCATCACAATTGCATTTTCCTACTCAGTGAGTTCTTTTATGAACCAGTAATCTTTGCTTTTCCTATTGAAATACATGTGTAGATTATATTCACTAGTTATTTTCAGTATTTATGCTTTGTAGCCGTATTTTAGACCTTTTCCATGTTTGTCCCATTTCAGTCCCATTAAAGCTCACAAGCTCCATTTTGACATTCCTTCCTGGCGTTGAGTTGTGAAACAAATCTTGCCCATATCTGTGATATTTCCTAATTCAACATCATCCCCCTGCCTGCCTGGAACAGGTCTCCGATCAAAAGATCACACTGTGGCCCTGCAGTTTGGTTTTTCCCTTCTCAAGCTACGTGTCCGATAGGAGTCATGGAATCCTTGTTGATGGTGTGGTAGAGCAATTCTCCTGGAGAGCCTGTCCGTGGAGATCTTCCCCATCTTGTAATCTGAACTACTCCTGGAGAAGAAGAAATCAACCATCTTCTGCCTAGAACTACACACAGATATTTCTGCTCTGTCATTCCGAGGTGCTCTTTGCTCTCTCCGACCACTCCCATCCCACTTCCTCAATTAAGATGCAGATAGTTACTGAGTCAGGACATTTTTCATCTCAGGTTCCTCCTTACCTTTTCTAACACATCCCTATTTATCTGTCTGGCTTTTCCTTTAGAAATAAGCCTGGGTTTGATGTGTGTTCACGCTGCCTTCAGGCCGTGTTTCAGCAGAAAGAAGAATCAAAAGGACTGTGAAATAAGGAACCTGTGTTGAGAGGAGAATTCTTTAACTCTTGTTTTTTGGCTTGGCTGTTTCTGTCAACTTTTAATCATCAGATCTTGCTTAACACCATTTCAGCTTGGCTCATCCCTGTTAATTATTCAGCACCTTAAGTTAGATCTTCATCCTGGTCTCTGGCAAAGAAAGTGGGAAAAAAGGGCTAAAACTGCATTTTCGGTCTCTCTTTATGTTTGTTCATTTCATGTGAAAGGAGCCCATAAAAGCATAAAGCATGTGCGGAATTCCTTAGAAATATGAATCATATATTGTATATCCTGATGAAACATTGATTATTTTTGGTCAGCTTTTAGTATGGAAACCTTGGGCTACTTTTTCTCAGTCTTCAGGATGGTGGGGACACAGATACCAAGTCCTGTAAAATGACCCAAGTCATTTTGTATTGATTTAATAACCTGGTGGAGTCCCCATCCCTGGAAGGGTTCAAAACATGGGTGGATGTGGCCCTTGAGGACACGGTTAGTGATGAACATGGTGGTGGGGCAGCTTGAGGGTTGGACTTGATGATCTTACAGGTCTTTTCCAGCCTTTCATGATTTTATTACTTTAGATATTTTCTCTCTTGGGTATTTCAGTTGTGTAAGTTCTTGTATCCTCAAAATCAGCTTTTAAATTCACTCTGTTATTTTGAAGGCTGGATAATAGATTCAGTGCTTCATGACAGATTAATTTATACCCCTGGTCCTTAACTTTATATCATACTTGCTTTATATTCTATAAGTTATATAAATTATCTTGAGATTCACTGAAAACTGAGGGGTTTTTTTTAAGCTGTTGCATGATGTATAAACAGCTCTTTGTGCTTGGATCATGTGATGCTTTAGCCCTGGTTAAGATTTAACTCCTCTGCAACAGGTAAATTATTAAATATTAATTTTACAAAGTACTTCCAAACCAACTAATTGATGAATTTAAAGTTACATTGCAAAGTTTAAAATACTAAAACTATGAGGCTCCTCTGTTCCAACAATTTGGGAATAAAGGTTTTTGTGGACAACAAAAATGTGAGAAAATATTATTTGAGATGAGCACAGCAGCTAATCCAGCACTGGCAATGGATTTGCCTCATTTACTTTTTATTTCTTCAGAAAATAATGTCACAAATTCTAATGGAAAAGGAATTCTGTGAGTTGCTGCCCAAAGAAATAATGTGTGTGACCCTTAGAACCTCCTCAGTCCCAGCTCTGTAGCAGAAGCTCCTGTTTGATGTTGCCTATTCCATTGTATAAATGACATTTTTTTTGTGGAAATCAAATCATGTCTCTGACTTGTGAAGTTTTACCTATTGGAAGTCCTTTGGTTATTTATGAATACTTTTCTTCACACGTGGGAATAACTTGGATGTGATCAGAAGTTTGTGGTTGAAGGTTTCATGCAATCACCATCTCCTGTCTGTCAGGAGTAAACAGGATTTTGAGGAGAATCCCATGATTCCATTAAAATAAGTCCTTTGTTTTGCCAGAAAGTCTAAACCGAGGCATTTTCCTGGATATTTAATGTGTTTAAAATGTGTAAATAAGTATTTTCTAAATAAGGCAGCAAAACCAAACATGCAAGAAAGTTAAATTAGGCAATTTAGGTGATTACCAGGAATAATACCCCTGAATTGTATCATGGGAGTTATAATTTATGGTTTAGAACTGTTGTGAGCAATGTTAATTTTTCACTAAGTGTTCTTAGTTTCTATGCTGGTTTTTCATGCTTTTGTAGTTTTTTAGCACGTTCCATTATTGTGTTTAAAAATAATTTAAATATTCACCTTATTCTGAACCTAATGAGACTTCCATCCTAAGAGCCAGAAATCAGATCTTCTCTGTGTAAGTCCTGAGTGGAGCTACTTATGAATGGAAAAATAGCTCCAAATGTGATACCAGTAAAGATTTATGGGAAATCTTTGGTCAATTTTATCAGCACATTAATTCCATTCCATTACATCATTTAAATCATGAATATTTAACTGAGCATTACTCATAATTGCTCCTTTCCTTATCCACCTTTATAAAATGACCCCACATAAAAAAGACAATGAAGCTTTCCCTAAGAAAAATAAAAGTAATTACATGGAAGAGCTAAAAATAGCAGCAGCTGATGGAAAATCTCAGCTAATATTCCACTGGGGACCTTGGCAGTGCTTCATCTTTTGATGGAACCCCAATGAATGGAAATTAATCTGCCTCCACACCAATGTTAGTTTATGCATTGATCAAATAAGTTGGGAAATACATTGGAAAAGAGCGGGAGAAGAAAAAGAAAAATTAACCCATCAGTGAACTGAGTGTGGAACAGGGCAAGTATCAGCATTAAGCAGCAAATTTATCAGGAATTAATGTGTGTCAGGGTGGCTGTTGGGGCAGGAAGATGAAATGGTGCTGAAATAAAACTGGACCTGTTTCTGGATGTTTCCAAACCACCCAATGATCAGCAAAAATTCCGTATTTGTTGTGTTTCGAAGACTCACTTCCCTCTCCTCCTGCAGACTGGCCTTTCTAGTTCGGTGGAGTTTATTTCCCTGTTGTAACATACTAAAAATGAAGTTGCCTTGCCATAAATATGCAGCAGAGCTCCTGTGCAGCCACAGCACAGCCTCATTTTGCCATCATTTAGATGCTAAAACTGGGCTCTGGTTTCCAGTCCCAGCATTTTTGATCATCATTTTTACCTCTGGTGCAAATTGCAGAGATGAAATGGTTGATATTTTAGAGCGCAGCAGTTAAGACTATGCTAATTTTTTGATTATGATTTGATTACCTTAGAAGGCCCCTGAACTACCTCTTGCAGTTAATGCTAAATTACTTAATTATTTTTATCCTCTTTTTTTACCAAACCTAGTGTGATATTTAGACCACTTTGGTCCACCAGGGCTTAAAAGAGAAATTCTGCTCTAGTGGTAAAACCCTGTCCCAGTTTTGTTCATGGAAACAAAGGCAGTGATTGATATATTTACTTTGAACTCCATTAAATTTGAACCTCAGAGCAGTGGAGGGCCTAGCTCAGGCCATGAAGAGCCAAAACACTCTCTAATTATAAAAAAGTTGATCACAAATGTATAAATCTGAATCAAAAAGCCACTTTTTATATTGTATTTCATTTCAATTACTTATAAACTTAACAAGGGTCATTTTCCTTGAGAAACTATACAAAATTCTACCAAGATTCTGTGTATTTTTACACTGAAACAACTGTTGCTTTTTAGTTCAAGGATGGAATATATTGTTCAAATTTACATCATCAGCATCAAACTGGTGTAATTCTTTTTACCAGAACAGTATCATTGCAGCTTTATCTTCATCCAAGCAAAATTTGACTGACATTTTGCAAGTTAAAATCTCATTTTAGATATTTCCTAATCTCTTACAGGTCAATGCACAAACTGACTCAGCTGGAGAGACTTGATCTGGGCAATAATGAATTCTCTGAACTGGTAAGAAACACAGCATTTTTGAACAGAAAACCTGCGAGGTTTGGATGCTCTGTTGGTGGGGCATTGAACTTTTAGTGGAAAGGCTTTGCTGGATTGTGGCCACAGGCGAGGGACACGTGTCCTTGTAGAATAGAAGGTTCCTGAGGTGAATGTTGATGTCAGAATATGCTTCATCTCCATCAGGCTTCTGCAGTTCAGGTCAAGGTCACAGAGGATTCTCCCTCTGAGCAGATTGTTACTCCTGGGATACTTCACTAGTCATGAATTGAGGATCTCAACAATTTTTTGCATCAATTATGTATTAATTTCTTAATAGCTATCATTATATCTTATATAATTGATATCTTACATCAAACATTAGAAATAGCTGTTACTAATTATTAGAAATTGCTATTAGCAATTTTTAGAGAAGCTGTGTCTGCCCCATCCCTGGAAATGTCCATGGCCAGATTGGACAGGGCTTGGAGCAACCTGGGATAGTGGAAGGTGTCCCTGCCCATGTCAGGGGGTGGAACAGGATGATCATTAAGGTCCCTCTCTGCCCAAACCACTCTGTAGTTCTGTGATCTCACCCTCGCAGGAATGCCATAGGAAAAGTGGTACTAATTTAAATCAAACCTGTGAACAAAAGGATAAAAAGGCCCTGTTTTCATGGATTCTGAAAATCTGATTTGGATTTCAATAGAAACTTCCTTTTTTTGAGAGAAAAATGTTCCCTGGAACTGTGGTGGTGTGGGAGAGGTTAATTTCTTTGACATCCTGGGACTGTTTTGCCCTGGAAGAACCTGTGCAGCCAAACTGGAGCCGCAGGCACAGGGTTAACTTCAAAACTGAAGTAATTCTGTTCATTCATTTTGCTGGAAACAAGATGACACAAATCATGGGGTTCCTGGAATAGAAACTGTCACTTCCTAAAGAGCAGCTGTATCCAGGTGACTTCATGTAATCAAGGGAGGGAAGAGGCAGCTCATGTCCTGGGGCTCTGGGAGCTGTAAATCCCAAGGAATGGGACATAGGTTTGACGTCTGAGGGGGTTTTAGACCCTTTTTTTGACATTTGAAGGGTCAAAAACTGGCACCAGGCAGATGATGAGCAGCAATGACAGCTGGAAAGGAAACAGGAAAAGGTAGGGAGAAAAGGAAAATGTAAGAGGATAAAATGTAATATATTTTTAATTGAAGATTAATCTCAGTCTTTAATTCAGACTTGATCCTGGGAAGCATTTCTGTACCAAGAGGGTGGTCAGAGCCTGAAACAGGATTCCTGGAGAGAGGGGGTTGATGTCCCAAGCCTGGCAGGGATTAAGGGGCATTTGGGGAATTCTATTATTAAAGTTTTGGTCAGACTGAATTGGTCAGGAGTGGATGGTCATTCCAGCTGATTTTATTAAGACCCTTCCAATTCATTCCTATTCACACTCTTCTCTACTCTATTCCAATTGCGGCAATCTATGTGGAAAATGAAAATGTTCTTCAAAAAGACATCAACTGAAGCATTTCTAACAGAGACAAATAAGTTTTTAATATCAAAACATCTCATCTGGGTCCTGGTGAACCATAAAGTGCCATAATCCAGGGTACACCATAAATTCCATAATAATGGTAAATTATAATCCACGCTCAAGGAATTTCACCTCAAACTGTGCTATGTCCAGCACAGGAATAGGCTGTTCCCTCTGAGAAAGGTGTCTGTTAATGAGAGGAGTTTAAAAGCAAATTAAAGTTGAGAGGGAAAATTATGATTATCCATAATGACCTAAGTCAGTGAACACTCTGGAGGAATAAAGAAACATTAATCAGCACAGGAACAAATAGTATAAAATAACCATTAATCAATTTAGCCTGGAAATGAGAAATGGATTTAATCATAGAAGGACAACAGAATTTCAATAGAATTAGCAGAGGCAAAATAAATAATCTTTAAATTGTTAACTAATAGTTTTTTAATGGAAACACATCGTGTGGCAATGTGGAAAACTGAGCGATTGAGCTCCGCTGCTGAGCAGGTTTATTGTTACCTGATGAGGCATCAGGCACTTCTCCTGCCTGGAAAAGTGAAAAATCACATTTCTCTTGGGAGTGACAACATTGCAAAACACTCAGACCACATGGGATAATTGGAGATCTCTCTTAAGGTCTAGTGGTGCTGGGCAGAGGTATTTGTTCTGGTTGTGTTGGGATAATTCCAGGGCAGTTGTACCACAGGCCTTTAAAATGCTTGAACCTGGTTTAGTCAGGACCAAATGGAATATTTAGTACCAGTTTCTGGTCTTAAAAATATCTCTACACCTTGATAAAGGAAAGCAAGTTGGAAGTCCTGGTTTGCTGTGGAAAGTGTTTCATCAGAAAGGAAAACGCTGCTTAGGCTGAAAGCTGGGAGTATTTGGCACCTGATAATTCCTGGTTTTCCCAGCTCTAAGGAGTCAGAAATGATCTGGGGAATTGCCTATTTCAGCTTCTCTCATTAAGATCTTGTAGTTTTGAAAAGAGTAAAAAAGATTAAATTTAATATTGCGATTTTAAGGCACACCATGATTGTGACTCCTGAGTGTGACAACTGCAGACATCAACTCTCCTAGCAAGTTCTCCTTTGGATTCAGTTCTTTTCCAAAGCATTCTTGTATTTTACGAGTTTTGCAAAAGAGCACCGGTGGTTAAATTAAATGAGTGAGCTGTTCCTGTCATTAAATATCTGAAAGGCTGATGTGGGTTATAAAAAACAAAGGAAAGTGAAGAGGGAATCTTTTTTTTTTACACCAAAAATTGATTTATATTTAACTGGAAAACCACTGCTATAGGTAACTGTCCGTAATTATATATTTTTTTCTCAGCCTGAGGTTCTCGAACAAATTCAGAATCTAAAGGAACTGTGGATGGACAATAATTCTTTGCAAGTGCTTCCTGGGGTATGGACATTTATTCTTTGTAATTGAATTATCGTGTTATGTAGTGACCTATTTACCTGGCAGTAAATGAGCATTTTTTTGCATGAGGGCACAGTCCTTCTGCACAGTCATTAATTATAATCCAGAAATAAAAGTTACATGATAATGTCTAAATATTCAACACAGAAAATCTTCATCTCTTTGGTGGGGCTGCAAATGAGATGGGAATTTTGAGTGAATATCCCTTCAATCCATGTCCAAATGGAGAAATAACACAACTATATCACCAGGAACTCAGTTTTTCAGCAGATTTCGTGAATCTGGAGCACATTAATTAGCAATAAAAGTTAAGTGATAATGTCTAGATGTTCGACATGGACAAGCTTCACTTCCTTGGTGGAGCTTCCATCAGATGAAAATTTTGAGTGAATATCCCTTGGATCTGTGTCCAGATGGAGAAATAATACAACTGTATGGTCAGGAACTCAAATATGCATCAGATTTAATGAATCTGGAGCACACTAATTGGTTTGGGGTGTTTGGTGCAGCTCCTGAAGAGGAGGCTGAGACCACCTTGGTCCTGCCTTGTAAAGGTGCTGAGATAATTGAACAGAACCTGTATCACTCTTGTTTGCCTCTAATTAACTTAGCAACTGGTGTGTGTCTGTCCAAGTAACTCTTTCTCACGTGCTATTAAGTCTATAGGGAAGTTAAAACAGCTCGTGTACCTGGATGTGTCCAAAAACAGGATAGAAACTGTGGATTTGGACATCTCGGGATGTGAAGGGCTTGAGGATCTCCTGTTGTCATCCAACATGCTGCAGCAGCTGCCAGATTCCATTGGTGAGAAAAGCTCAGGGATTCTTGTAAACTTTTCCACCTGAAAATTTAATTTATATGTATTTTTTTGGTAATTATAAGACTTTATAATCGTGGCCCAAGAACTGACATTAAATCCTAAAGGAGGCACAAACATCTGTGTGTGGACAATCCCTAAAGACCATTTGGTAAAGTCAGGAACAAAAATCCCTGACTAGAAAGTATTGATTTTTCTAGTTTGCTATTTTAAGGAAAATAAGTGAAGAAGGCTACAAGTGATCTAAATTTCAAAGTATGAGAGTGATGGGGGGAAATTGCTGCTCTGAGTTACAGCAGTAAAAAGGAAATAGTTCAAACTATTAATTATCTTTTTTTGACTATGTTTCATGCATAGAACTTCAGATTTTTTTAGGATATATAGAAATTCTGGAAGCCAAGTGCTTGTAGGCACATCTGGATCTCTCATTTCAGTGTTGATCCCTCATATTTTCTTTTCAACTTCCCTTTGAACTGTTAAACAGGACTGGCATTTGATTAATTAATAAAGAAAAAATCATTAATAAAGAAAATTATCTATTAAGACATTAATAGATAATTAGAAATCTACTCTTCCTGCATAGGTAAGATAGTATTATTTTTATTGCTTATATTTTTATAAAGATATTATTGTTTTATTAATATTTATATTATTATCTATTTTTACATTATTTTTCAAGGCCACAGAAATACACTTAATATTTCTCTTGCAATTCAGCTTAACATTTAATCAGGACTTTATTTTGATTAAAAGAACATGTCCTATACACAGATATTCTCTAAAATCCAGACCTGAGTTATTCAGTGTTAGAAATCGTTAGGGTTTTAGCACATGGGAGATTATAGAAAATATTAATGTCAAATATTTTTCTACTACTTTTTTCCCACCTGCTCTCTAGGGCTGTTGAAGAGGCTGACAACTCTGAAAGTAGATGACAACCAGCTCACAATTCTGCCCAATGCCATTGGAAAGTGCGTATGAGATTAATGTGATTTTCAACGTTAAGTAAAATGTGTTTTCTCTTCTGCTTTTTTCCCTTCTGTTTTTGTTTTAAATATAAAATAAGACAAAGATATCCTGAATTATAAAATAATTCAAATTTTATAAATAAATTTGCAAATAATTTTAAAATGCCTCCTAACACCCAGTTTAAAACATTGAAATTTGGAGTACCACTATTACTTCTGTGGGTTTATACTGGTGTGAGGGATAAAAAGGCAAAATATATTATATTTTCCAAGAAAAAGGCTACTTTTCTGTGTGAATCACTCGCAATTTAGATGATTAGAGCAGAAAAAGTAGAAGAAATAGGAGTATTTGGGGGAAATACGTCTGTTCCCATGGCAACAGCCTGAGGCTGGTGTGGGAAGGAGACGCTGCAACCCTTGTTCATGTGGAGATTTCTTAAAATATTCCAGTGGTCCCAATGGAACAGCCATGAAAATTTCATGGGGATGGGGCAGGATCGAAGTATTTCCTGCAGCTGGGGCAGGATCCTGTTGTTAATTGATTGTGAGAAGCACTAGTGGTTCCCTTTAGCTCTCGTGGGGTCAGCTAGGACACGGATCCCTGGCTTATCCTGCTGAGGCCCTGGAGCTCTTTACTCACCAAAATCTGCCATTTATTGTCAAATTTGGGGTGATACCACTGTGTTCCTAAGGATGGAATCAGGGGATTCTTCGTATAGGTTCCCACTGCACATTCCTTCTGGCAGAACATATCTTTAATATTGGTATTTTTATAGGGTGCCTCTTCCTCTACATATTTTGCTTCTGAAATTCTATATAAACTGATATTTGGGAAAAAAAATCAGAGTTCCTTGTCCATGGCTGCCTTCTCCAGGTGTGGCACCAGACTTTGCATCCTCCCCAGGGCACCAGTGTTGATGCAGCAGAGACGAAGTTGTGCCAGGGGAAGTTTAGGTTGGACCTCATGAGGCCAACTGTGCTACACACTCTATAGCAACCAGTTTGTAGAATCCCAGACTGGTTTGGGTTGGAGGGACCTTAAAGCTCATCCTGTCCCACCCCCTGCCATGGGCAGGGACACGTTCCACTAGCCCAGGTTGCTCCAAGCCCTGTCCAACCTGGCTATTTCAATAATAACTTAGCTGTTGTGCCATTTGGGAAAAATAAGCCAAATTTGTGAACTATTTCATCTGCAACCACTGACAGCCCAGGTTGGCTCACCCTTCTGTAGTTTTTATAATGTCTCCAGATTTATGGAATATTCATGGAGAGCATTAAAAGGTGGTGATGTGAATCACTAAAGGACAAATCTTTGCTACTCAAATCATTTTGTTGCAGTACATTCTGATGAGCAGTGAAAGCTCATAAGGCTCAAAGCTCTACTGGATGCTGCAAAAAGGTTGATCTAATGTTTGGCTTTAACAGTTTTGGGGGTCAGTTTCTAAAACCTTCTAAAACTTTTCTTTTTTGCTGGATTGCTCAAATTGAAGGAACCCCCGTTTTTTAACCTAATATCTGTTCAGTATTGTTTGTCTTGGAACCTCAATTATATTTTTAAAGACACAGCTGCTGCTCTAAGGTGGGAATGCAGAGCAGAGGCTGATCATCTGATATTATGTTATTTGAGAGCGACTGGTTGTGCTTTTTCAATGAAGTGCTCCCTCTAACAAGGACAGTGTCTCCCACATCAAAACGAACTTGGCTTTCTCTGACTCATCCCTTTGGATAGTTTTCTACTGAGTCTCTTTCTCCTAAATACTGGTGGCAGTACCTACCACAGAGCCTGTTACTGTCACACAGGGATTAACAATGTGGAGGAGGGAATGCTCCCTCCAGGGACCAATTTCTCCATGAGACGCAGAGCATTTCAACTCTGGTGCCGGTGGGGACCCACCACCCTCGTTTTTGGAACTCTTGTTCAAAGGACAAGCCTGTGGTGGCATTCAGAGTGTGGCCCTGTGCAGTAGACCCATTGTAATAAAACATTCCACACAAAATCAGTGATTCCTACTGATTAAGTTACTAAATTAGAGCCAAAGGCTGGAGATGTTCTCTGCAGGACCTGAGGGAATGCCCTGTGTGGGTGGGAAGGTGCCAGGAGGGAAGTCACGAAAGAGTGGTGCAGTGTGTTCTGTTAGAGGAGTGTTTTGTGTCTAGTCTGTGCCACATCTGTCTGTACCAGATGCTGCAAATGGCAAAGTAAACTTGTATTCCCAGCTTTTACAAGGGCGTGAAGTGGTAGAACAGGGCAGAATGACTTTCCACTGCCAGAGGGCAGGGTTAGATGGGATTAATGGGGAGAAATTCTTCCCTGTGAGGGCGGTGAGGCCCTGGCACAGATTGCCCAGAGCAGCTGTGGCTGCCCCATCCCTGGAAGTGTCAGAGACCATGTTGGATGGAGCTTGGAGCAACCTGGTCTGTGGAGGAAATCTGCTCTAAAATTTCCTCCCAGGGCTGTGTCTGTAGTTGTGTGAAGCTTTAGAACTCCCAGAGATTTTAGGTTGTTAACTGTGGTTCTCCACCCCTTGCACAGATGCTAACGAGTGTATTTACAATTCCAGTTTGTCTTTGTTAGAAGAATTTGACTGCAGCTGCAATGAATTGGAGTCCCTGCCCTCCACCATCGGGTACCTCCACAACCTGAGGACCTTGGCTGTGGATGAGAATTTCCTCCCAGAGCTGCCCAGAGAAGTGAGAGGCTTTGGAATTACAGATTGAAATGTTTTGTGGGAGCCCAAGATTTCATCCTTGCCCAGACAAATTATCTGTTAAAGCAGTTGTTTGTGGGATGATGTGGGAGACCAAACCTTTCTTATGTGCTCAGTAGAAAAACTGAGCAGTAAATTAATAAATTCCTGTTAAATTTGGAATATCCCTGTGAAGAGCAGAGTGAGTAACCCCAGGAACCCTGAGGGTGTTACTTTCTGATTAAATTCTGTATTTTCTGCTCTTTGTCACTTCCAGCAAAAACCCAATTCAGCCACCTCCTGCCATGAAAAGTGAGTGATAATAAATGTTGCCAGAGGCAGGATTCCATCACCTTTGGCTTTTTCATTCCGCAGATTGGAAGCTGTAAAAACGTTACGGTGATGTCTCTGCGCTCCAACAAGCTGGAATTTCTTCCCGATGAAATTGGGCAGATGCAGAAGTTGAGAGTGTTAAACCTGAGCGATAACAGGTACAGTTCACATCATTTCCTTAACCAATTTAAGCATTTATTAAAAAAAAATAATTAAACTCTTATTTTTAGATATTTTTAAAAAATATGTTTATATAAAATATATTTTATAAAAATGTATTTAGAATTATATTAAAAATAACGTGGTTATTATTTACTTTATTTAAAATATAAGGCAAGAATCTTGATTTTTTTTTTTCTAATCTTTATGGTTTGATCTTAGTTCCACTGATACCAAAGAAGTTGAGTGGGGCCAAGATCTGGGTCTTGGTGTGTTTTAATAGGTTAAAAACCATTTGCTTCTTTTATGTCCTGCTGTTTCCATGCAAAAATGTGATATTTGACTTATATAGGTTTGTAATATTTAATGATGAAAAAGCTGGTCTATAGGGAACCATGAAGTGCAAGCACAGGAGTTTGTTATCCTGCCTCCACTGAAATTCAAGGAATATTTTTCATTCCCTTCAGTAGAGTTTTTTTGTCAAAATCCCCAGATTCTTGTGTTCTTATGCACATGACTCTGCTTAGATGAGAAACAAAATGCTTAAACTGAGCCTTTCTTGATACCTGTGCTGCCAAAGACTGCCTGCCTTGAGCTTTATCCATGTGGGTGTGCCAAGAATATGGTAATTTTCAGCACAAGCACAGAAATCCAGGTTTGCTGGATAGTGCCACGTATGGGGAGTGAATTCCATTTTCTCTCCAGTAATTACCCTCCACACTCAGTAAAAATCAGGAGAAGGGCTTCCCACCCCTGTGTCAGATTTGCTGTCAGCAGTTTCATTGTTGAGATTACAGCTGAGCATAAAATATAAACCATAAAATGAAGTAATTTAGAACTCCTTTAATATATTTGTTTAAAATTACTTGTTTAATTCAGTTGATTCTTTTCTGGATTGCAATTGTGTGTCATAAAATCCATCATGGCTGGGCCAGAATGGAAAGTTAAACTTGAGTCTAGTTTGTGTTGTGACTGTCCAAATCCCAGAATCAGGAAATGCCTTCAGGTGGCACTAGGGGAGGTTTAGGTTGGATATTAGGGAAATTCCTCATGGAGGAGCTTGTCTGGCCCTGGCAGTGTTGGAGTCCCCATCCCTGGAGAGATTTAAAAGCTGTATGGGTGTGGCACTTGGGGACATGAGTTAGCAGTGGCCTTGGCAATGCTGGGGAATGGTTGGACTTAATGGTCTCAGAGGGCTTTTCCAACTTAAACAATTCCATGAATCTATAACTCTGTGATCAAATGGTGGGTCTCTTGATTTTGGGTTCCAGACTGCAATGCTTTCCCGGGGACAGGTGTGCCCTCCATCAGCATATTGGTGGCGGCAGTGTGTGTTTGTGCCTTTATCTGTACAGACAGAGTCTGAAACAACACTTCCAAACCACTCCAGCTGCCATTCCTGCCACAGAGGGAGGCTGGCTTCCCTTCCTGTCCCTGCATCCATGTGCCCTGTCCTGTCCTGCTGAGGTTTTGTCCAGATGTCTGTCATCCTGGATCCATAAGTGATGCAGGTGAACACAGCCCGTGTCAAATACAGGGAATTTTCAGATGGACCTTTCTGTGTCTGGTTCCTGCCCAGCAGCTGTGGTGGCACCTGGGAGGGGACATAGGTGGGCACAGGAGTGGGGAGGCAGGAGGACAACCCTAATTCTGGGCACTTGGGAGTTCAGGGTACAGGTGCCTTCCCTGGCACATGAAACCGCTCTCAGCTGGGTCACTGCCCCTTTTCCAACCTGTGATTGTGCCATGAGTCTGCGGTGAGGGACAGGAAACCAATGGGGTTTACTTGGATTTTGTTTCCCATTTTTTTTCCCAGTGACTTTTCAGCCAGGTCAGCTACTGTTTTCAGTCCCATCACTTCAGTGTGGTGAGGGACTGTGAGTGCTGAGGTGAGACAGGGAAGGGCAGCTCATGGCTGGGAGGGAGTGAGAGCAGACAGGGCTTCCCAGCTAGGCTGACCCAGCAGCTGGATCCCACCAAAACAGCTGTCCTGCCCCAGTTTCTTTTCCCCAGCTGCCCAGCTAGGACAGGATTGGGATTTCCACTGGGGAGGAAGGTAATTATGGGACCAGCATCCCAGTGATGGGATGTTCCTTGGGGTGGGATGTGGCAGCTACTGTCCTTCCCACTCCCCTTCAGGGGTGTGTAGTGGTGGTAAGCTCTTTTCTCCAGTCCTCCTGGAAAGCTGTGCAGTGAGCTGTGAGCATTGTGGAACCACTAGGAGAGTGGGGTCTGGACTGGGAGAGATGGGAACTGACTCCCCCCCATAGACATTCAACCTTTAAACTCAGCTGAATTTTCTTTAAAACTGGTTGAATTGTCTCATGTACTTTTCTGGAGTGGTTTGGGCAGTAAATCTTTCCTCCTTCCTTGCTGTCAGCTCTGGCTGAGGTTCAGCGTTGCTCTGCTGAGATGTTGTGATAATTCTTGTGCCATGGAACTTCCCACTGCAATGAAACTAAAAAGTTTTCACATTTTGGCACCAAAGAGCTTGGACAAAGTTCAGATTCCTTCTTAATGCTGGAGTTTTTAATGATTTTTTTTTTTTTTACTTTTCTCTCATCCCATTTTCATTAACATTCAGGCAATGTCTGTTCTTTCTTTGAATGAGTCCACATGTACCTGCTTAAGAGAAGGGTGTCTGGGCTCTGCTTCCTGCTGGGAGCCTTCCCATGTTCCCACAGCAGTTTTGCCCCTCTGCTCTTCTCCAGATCTCACAGGAGGTAGAGCACACCAGCTCTTTTCCTGGGTACCCCTTCAAGCTATTGGAAGGAGAGACAGAGACACACAGAAGCAGGGCAGATGGGTGATTCTGGAGCCTCCTGAGCTTCACCCTGTTGTGATGGGCTCCTGGATCCTGGGATGTGCATCAGCTGCTTCCCTCTCAACTTGTTATGGGGCCTGCTGAACCCTGAGCCCCTCTAAGAGGGATCCTTTACCCAAGCACTGCTAATGCACAAAGCTTTTGAGGAGCAGCTGTCACTCCCTGTGAGTAACAAGTAACAAGTAACAAACAAGGATGGATTGTACATATTCCATCAGAATTTGCTGGTCAGCCCTTTGTGACTTTCTCTCCTGACACCGGAGGGATTCCATGTCCATCCTGACAGTGTCCAGTTGCTCGTGCATCCTGGCACGTTATTTCCTTGCCAAGGGGACAGACTGTCCCTGTGACTGTCAGTTCATAGGATGGATCCATCACCATGGAGCTGGAGTTTTACAGAGGGAACAGCGTCCTCCACTGGTGATCTGCCCACTGCAGGTTCATCCCAGGGAGTGATACCTCGGGGCCATCTCCTTGTCCTTTGCCATATGCCAAATTTCACCTTTGGTGCCTACAATGGTGACTGTAAATGGGGCACTTGTGTATCCATTAACCTCTGACATCATTGCCTTTATCCCGGTGACTCTGGTGGGAATTGGACTACTCACATGTTTATTGAGATGCCCTTTTGCCACCAAAAATGTTCGTTCTGGCCATTTTCCTCATGGCAGGGAGGTATAGTCTGCCTTGAGGGATGTAGATACAGGAGTGTTGGTGGCTTTGCACTTCCCTTGCCAGAGTGCATGAAAGATCTGCAGTCTGCTCCTGGAATGGCCATGCACACATGGAGCCATGGATAGAGGAGCTTTCCCTCCCTTATGTTCCCTGGAGCTTGTCTGGGTGTGATAGTCAGGGACATTTTAGATCTGGTCTAAAATCCTGATTGGATGTCTTTGAGGGAGGAGGCAAACCTGACACAGACCTCTTTGCCCCCCTGGCTAACGGGAACCTCACATTTCTGTGAGGTGACACATTTTGCACACAGGAGGGTCAATGTTTGGTTCTGTGGTGTCAGCTACTACAGACTTTCACTCTGTTCTGTGTCTTC
Organism: Pipra filicauda; assembly: GCF_003945595.2. Classification (NCBI taxonomy): domain Eukaryota; kingdom Metazoa; phylum Chordata; class Aves; order Passeriformes; family Pipridae; genus Pipra; species Pipra filicauda. The sequence goes on from NW_024104415.1 coordinate 871,875, forward strand.
TCCTCAGCACTGTAAGATGGACCTTGCTCATCTTAACTGACCAGAAGCTGTTTTAGTTCAGGACTTCCTTCAAATATCCATGTTAGAATTCCCCTTTCACCAGAGAAATAGGCTTCAGCTTTCCTTTCCCACGCCAGTGATATCTGAACTTCTCATCTCCATAGCTGGGAGTCCTCTATCCTTTTATCTTTACAGGTCCAAACCTTTCCAACCTCCCACAGGCTCTGGAAAGTGCAGGATTCGGTTGGCTCTGATAGGCCATGATGGGTTGGACCCTGATTGCTGAGGTGGAGTCTCAGGAGGGCTGGAGTACAGCTGGCCAGCTGAGATGGCTTCACACTCTGTGGTCAGTCGGGACAGGTTTGACTCCAGACTCCTTGGGATCCATCCTTGCCTTTGCCAGGCACCACTCTAGTCCAGGAGAACCGAGAAGTTTGATGAAATGGCTGTGCAGGTGCTGCTGGTGTGAAAGCTCCAGCAGTGCTGAGCCCCTGGGAGGCTCAGGGTACACGTGGGATTCATGCAGAGAAAAGAGCTGTGTGACTTACCAGTAACCGGTGTTCTCACCATGTGTAGTCCACATACACACCTGTCTTCCATCTGCTTCTCCTCTCTCCTCAGAGTCCTTCCAGGTCTGAGCCCTGTGATTGAGAGGTAGAATTGTTAGAATGTACATTTGGGCTACACTTCTCAAAGACATCGGTTACTGGTAAGTAACCTTTCTTTTAGTTCTAGATTGTTCTTGAAAGAGCTGAAAGAACCCTCCCCTTTCTGTGTGTGCACTGCTTCTGTCCTGGGCTCAGAATTCACCCACACGAGTTAGAAAAGCTCCTTAGATTAAACAATCCATTTGTTTTATGATAAGACAGCAATGAAAACTAAGTTTCAGGTAGGTCAGGCTCTCCTTACTTTCTCCTGTGCCGTTAATTCTGGGTTTAAATGTGTGCACACATGGAAAGCTGCTCTAATCTCCAGAGGCATTTAACTGCAGTTTTAACTGCGTGTGCAAACATTCATTTTTATATTTCACTTTTAGAGAAAACCGATTTCTAGTCTAATACATCCTTATTAAAACAATTCCAATGCCTTACGGACATGCTGAGGTCCAAAAAAGCCCCAGTGTTAATGGGAATGAGCTTGTGGCAAAAAGACATCCAAATTCCATAAGGGAGACAATTCCAAAGCTTTGCTGCATGGAGACAATGGTACAAATGCTTGTGAGGGGCTCATCTCCCAGAAATACAGATTTTTTGTGTGAAGGAGGCTGTAGGAATGTTGCTGGTACAGGGACAGAGGGTTTTCCCACTGATGCAGCACCTGGAAATGGCTTACCTGGTTTTACTGAGCTTGGAGCCAATATGTCTGTGAGAACCTTTGTTTCCCCAGAGTGGGGTTGTCTGACTCTCAGAAAAGGGCTTCTCCTCTTTTCTTTTTGCCAAATCACATTTAGGTTTAGTCTTTGTCGAAGGTCCTTTGGTCAATACATCCCTTCCCACTGTCCTCCAGCTCCTTAAACTCTGACCAAAAGCTGAGAGAACATCAGTCCATGGCTGGGACAGGCCATGTGTTGGTACAGAGCAGGTTTAGGTGGGATATTGGGAAGGAATCCTTCCCTGTGAGGGTGGTGGGGAGGCCCTAGCAGAGGTTGCCCAGAGAAACTGTGGCTGTCCCATCCCTGGAAGTGTCCAAGACCAGGTTGGACGGGGCTTGGAGCAACCTGGGGTAGTGGAAGGTGTCCCTGCCCATGGCAGGGGGTGAAACTGGCTCATTTTTAAGGTCCCTCCCAACCAAAACCAGTCTGGGACTACATGATGACTGAGGAGTAAAAATTCACATTCAGGATGAGTTAGTGGGAAAAACATGAATGAATTCTCTGCAAACATTATGTCATCATTTCCCATTCCCATATGCAGATCACTTTTAGGAAATATGTTTAAATATGTCTAATTAAAATGCTAATTTTTTTGCTGCTTCGTTTAATTTTGTCATTTAGGTTCCCTATGAATATTTATATTATTTTAATCCTTTGTCTGACGTTTCAACAAAAATGAATTTTCCATGATCTCAGAGCGATTCAGTTACAAAACTCCAATGTCCAATAAAAGGAGTTCTGGGAGCTACACTGAGGTCTTTCCTATAAGTCTTCCTGGGACAAAGATTTTTCTGTTTTCTGTGTTATAAGTGTAATTTTGGCTACATTTTGCCAAGGCAAAATATCAGTAACTCCTCAGTACCTTAGGGTGTGGTGCCAGCATTTTAGATTCCAAATATCTCTCTTAATATGGAATGCCCTTAATAAAATATTGTGTTTTAGTAAAAAACGAGAAAAAAAGCTATGAAATTACAGCCATTTCAGTATGATCAAGACAAACATCTTGCAGACAAATCTTTAAACAAACTATTGTGGAAATGAAGGATTCATGTTGTTCCAATATTATCATTTACAGACTGAAGAATTTACCCTTCACTTTTACTAAGCTCAAAGAACTTGCAGCTTTGTGGCTTTCTGACAACCAGGTAATGCCTTTCAGTATTTATATTTTCCTTATTTAAGGGGTCATTGGAAGGGCTGTAAATGAAACCTGTCATTTAATCCATGGTTGTATCAAAATTTCTCCAGCCCAACTTTATACTTTCATATCAAGGTGTAGATCCTGCTGGCTGTCCTTTAGTAACTTGGAAAAAACACCTTTGTAGGATTTATTTCACCTGGATAAGCTTCTCTGTCCTTACAAAAGTAGTAAATAAAGGGCAAAAGTAGCAAGAGAATAGTTATTAATAATAAATTTAGTATATAAGGCTTTGCTACCAGCCTTGTTAGTGGTTTGTCCCATCATTTGCTCCATCTACACCTCTATTTTTGTCTTCCTTTTCCCTTTTCCTGTCTATTCTTCCCTTTCTGCATATTTTAATTTTCACTGTACTCAGGGGCCGTCTAAACATGTCAAAGATGCACAAGAACTCTGAGTCTTGGTTTGGAAAAAACTCATTTATGTTCCTCTTAAATCTGAGTGTGCCTTTCTTTGTCTGAGGGCTTTGGTTTTAACTAGAGATTCTTTGGGGTTCTATTTTAAAGCAAATTATGTAACATGAACTCTGAGAAATGCAACAGTTCAACCAGCAGCTGAGCACTAAAATAAGTCTTAAATGTACATTTGCTTTTATAACTGAGCCAAAAATGGGAAAGCTGAAGGGAGGGGTAATAGAAAATGATGATTAAATTTTAATGTGTTAAATTGGGATTCTTGGGTTTTTTTGCTCTAATTTCCATTTAAAAAAATTAACATTCCGTGGCTGCGCAGCCCAGGCACAGAACAGCCACTTCCTTTTAAATATGCGAGGTTTTCCAGCATTTGGCTTTTCTTTGGTGTAGGATGGATTAGTTTCCATTCTGTGGACTATTGCAGTCACTCCTGGTGTCACATTAGAATAAATCAATAATAAAATCTCATCAATTAACGTGAAGCATAACATCTGAACATTCAGAGTGGCTCCATGTAAGTTCTCCAGTATCTTACAGCAGGTTTACTCTCAGAACAGGCAACTACTCTGAATTTACTCCTCCATCATTAATTAACTCCTCGTTAGCTCTGACTTAAACTAGATCACAGCCCTAGTGGGGGTGTTTTACATAAAATGTTAAAAAAAATATATACAAAATCATCTGAGGAGATTTAAATAATATTTTAAATTTAAAATTAACAGTACTCTGATTAATAGCTATTTAACAGTCCATTTAAATCTTCTTGGAAATTCTTGATTTTTCTTTTCAATATTTTTCCCAACTGGGAATTTTTCTCTGACTCCTGTAACTGGGGACATTGAGTTCTGCTGTGGATTAACCATGCAGTGACAGGTCTGTGCTCCGACTTTTTTCCTTCCTCAGCCCTGAGCACTCGCAGTATGCCTGATGTTTTGCCCATCCTGGTGGGAATTGCAGGAATTGCAGAAGGGAGGAATGGGAGGGGAGGTATTGCCACCAGCTTAGCACTTGTTTTAGTTCACAGGGAGTTTCTTTTCACACAGAATTGTAGATATTCTTGTATTCCCTATTTATCAGAAACCTCACACTGAGGTAACTGCTCTGGTTTTCCTCTCCAGTCCAAGGCTCTCATCCCGCTGCAGACAGAGGCACATCCTGAAACCAAGCAGCGAGTGCTGACCAACTACATGTTCCCCCAGCAGCCCCGCAGTGATGAAGGTAAAACACCAGCAAGGCAGGAATGGGGTTTGTTTAGAGGCTGGAGGAGATTCAGAGAGAGGAGGAAATCCAGAGAGAGGATTCCGACGTGGCTCTGTGTGTGTCTCCTCGCGCCAAGCCCATGGGACACACAGACATCCCTATTTTGGCACACACAGAGGAATCTGTCATTCTCAGGCCATCAGATTTATATTTTCTAGAGCACTTTCATTTCCAGAGTGGCTTTGTAAAAGCAGTTTGGGTCTGGATCTGAATGTGCACGGGAAGGAATTGTGGGCTCTGTTGGCCAGAGACTGGCCCCATCTGGCAGCTGGGGGTGTCCACCCACAGGGAGGGGAGTTCAGGGGTCCCAGCCTGGCTAAATTCAGGGTTTGGCTCCTTACAAAGCAACATTAAATTAGAGTTTTCATACTCCCCCCGTGCTCCAGGTGTGCCCCAAACCCTGTTGCTTCCCATCACTCTCACCACAGTTTTTATAACAACTCTGTCGTGGTTTCTCAGTTCCCACTGTCGTTGCCCCCCTCAAGTTTTCAAACAATAACCCAAAACTGTGTGATCAACAAAGAAAAGCCTTTTTAGACCCTTTCCATCCTTGGGGTGCACCAACTGCTGGTTCCTGTCTCTTTGCCCTTTCTCTGCAGATTTCCAGTCGGACAGTGACAGTTTTAACCCCACTCTGTGGGAGGAGCAGAGGCAGCAGCGCATGACTGTGGCATTTGAGTTTGAAGACAAAAAGGAAGAGGAGGAAAACCCAGGGAAAGTTAAAGTATGTTCTGTTTGGTTTATTCTGGTATTAACGTATTATGGACAGGGTCCAGTTACAGGTCTTGAATTTAATTATTTTTGTGTTCTAAATATCCAGAAACCTATTCCTGTTCAGATTCCTGCTGTGACAGGTGTATTGTCACAAAACCAGAATTAACACAGAGTGTTGGGAGACTTTGAATGATTGTCCTAGTTCTTTAGAAGGTGAGGAGGCAGCAGAGCATGAGGAAGAGTTTGACACTAAAATATATCCAAGGCCAGGTTGGACAGGGCTTGGAGCAACCTGGGCTAGTGGAAGGTGTCCCTGCCCATGGCAGTGGGTGGGATGAGATGGGATTTGTATAGATGCCCACACAGGAGCTAAAAACTCATTGCTGGAACCTTCTAAGAACTTCAAGTGAGTCCCTCCAGCCATGGGCTGCAATAGTTCATGGGGAGGTTTCAACATGTACATTTTTAGCAGTTTCACCAGACCTTTAAGGGAGAAATTTGCAGGTTAATTTAAATTCTCAACAGGCAGTAACCACCAACACTGCAGCATTTATAGCAGCATAGATTATACACAGATTTCACTTTTTATCTTTCAGAGTTAAAACTGAACTCTCAGCCAAACATATGTTAAGATAGATTTGGTAATTGGAATTGTTCAATAACTTTTTCCATTGAGAATTTTGAACTTTGAGAATTCTCTCTTCGGGGTCAGGCTGCTTTTGATGTATCATTAAACCCACAGGAATAGTACTGACAGGGAATACAGATTTCCTCTCTGATGAAAGCTCTGGATCAGTGAGGAAAATATCTGCATTCCAGTGCTCTCACCCTCCACAGCAGCCAGGAGTTCTGCTGTTTAATATTAAAACTCACAGTCATGGCAAACTCTGCTGAAATCCATGTCTAGGATTTGTCTCTCTCATCCAACTCTTCCAGTTAATTTTCCCTGACTAGTTTTTACTGAGGATTTGCTGGGACTTGGCTTTTGGCCATGTCTGTCTCAGACCTTCCCCTTAAACCATGCTCTGAGTTCTAGGAGAAACCAACTGCCTAATTAGACCAGCTCTAAATACGATTTCTTTCAACTATAACTCACCCAGGGCTTTATTGCTACTTTCCATCATCAATTTATCTTTTCTGTTGGAATTCTTTATTAACATATGACATCCCAGTCATACATTTGGACATTTTCTGTTCAAGTCATGTTAGAACCTACTCCCTGTAATGTTTATTCCCTTGTGGTTCAGAACTCTATGCCAGTATTTCATATAGTTTTATTTTCCAAACCAATCATTCTTCTGCCTCTGAAATATTCCTATTGGCAGACCATTTTCATTTGAATCCAAAATTACATTTTTCCCACCGTAGCAGTGAGCTGTTAAAACATGCTCCTTTTCTTACCTCACTTCCACAGTGAAGTAAAAGCTGCTCTGTGGTAAATAATTCCAAATACTTTACCACATTGTAAATGTGTTTCAGAGTTATCCTGACACACACAGATCCCTCTGGGAAACTTAGAAATTTAAAATGTGGGGGTTTATAGAAAATCTGTGGGTCTATCAGTCAGTTAAAGCACCATTCAGGCCTTGTGGGGGTCCTGTCTGTGGTGGTTTGAGTCTGTTCTCCTGTGTGAGAGAAGAGTAGGATGCACTCGAGTGCCAGTAGGAACATTATCCATCTCCAGGAGCAAATGGCTCCCAGGGGATCAGCTACTGCTCTCAGCTGCCATCCATAATTCAGATTAATTGAGTACATAGAAAGTAGCTAAATTAATTCTGCATTTACACCATCATTGTTTGGGGAAGTGGGATGGAATATGTCAGCACGCTCAAGCAAAGTGCATGATTAACATGCAGGAGTCTCCCAGGGTAAAAGATTGTAGGGAGCCATTCCCATCCATTATTTTATGTCACTGGAATTCTGTTATAGGTTGACATAGAGTAACTGAGCACATTTCAGTCCCAAACTCCATGCAAATATCTCTGTGTAACACCTCAAATTATCCCAAACATAAGGGATGTGCCCTGAGCCCCAGTACTGTAACAATGGGTTAGTTTGCATGCTGTTTGCATTTTGTATTTGTGCTTTAATTCTTTTTGTGAATGTTCAGGTTGAAATAAATCTAAAACGTTACCCCACTCCCTACCCGGAGGATTTAAAGAATATGGTCAAATCAGTCCAAAACCTGGTGGGCAAACCCAGCCATGGAGTGCGGCCCGAGAACTCTGCACCCGCTGCCAACAGTGACCAAGGGGTGAAAGACAAGTATGAGCACAAATGGCCCATGACACCCAAGGAGATTTCAGTGGAGGTAATGTAAAGGCTCCTTGTTCCTCTCCAGAATCCCAGGTTTGAACACAACTTCTCCAAATGATAATTCCACATCTGCTGTGACCTCACACCTGAGAGATTTTACTCTCACCTGTAAAGTTCATTCAGTTGTATACTGAGTTGCTGTTTTTCCCAATACTGCTGAATTTTTGGGTTGAAATCTACCTAGATCTGAATTTTGCTGTTGATTTAGACAATTTTAATGATATGAGACTTGCACAGGAGCAGGAGAAAGGACCGAGCTTGTTTCCACCTCAGCCTTCAGTACGTGCATTTCCCGCCTCCGATGCGTTAATGACCAACCAGTTAGTTGTGTCTGACCCTACTGTGCCATGAGGTCCTGCTCCCTCAGTTTCTGTTATTAGGAGAAACCCAATTAACCTTGTCCAAAGTTCATGAAGGCAGCAGAACTTCTCCCACTGCAGGGAGCTTTGGATCAGGTATCCCTGAATACTGACTTCCAGTGAGTTGCAGAATCCAGCTCTTAAAGTGTTTGCCTGCAGTGGATCAGCAGAAACAGGGGCAAAGTTCTATTCCAAGACAAATATAGTCATTAAGGAAGCAAAATTCCTAAATCCTACTGTTCCAAATAGCAGGAGCTTGATCTCATCTACCCATGGACACCCTGACTGTGTGCAGGCACCATTCAGAAATAAGGGAATTCTCTTCCCCGATGGTTTATAACCTTGGATAGGTCTACAGGAACATCCGCATTCCTGAAAATCTTTACAAAGCCTTAATGTTGAAAAGAAATAACTGAGGAAAAAAATTCTCACATTCTTTTTTACTCCTTTGTTGTCTAAACATTATGAGAAGCTCATTGTCCTTGAAATATCCTTGTCTCTGGCTTCTTGTGTGTGCAGGAATTGTTCTTCCTAAATTTTCCATGTCTTTAACACAAATGGGCTATTCTTACATACTCAGCTGTAGCTGCTCTGTCAGTGCTGTGTGTTTTATTTGCAGCTAAACATTTTCATTTCTTACCAAAATAACCAACAAAAGTTTTCCCTTTGAGATGCTTCAGAAGACTTCCTTCAAATCTAGGCACAGTTTCAATTAGCATTAAAATATTTCAGTTAAATATTTCGTTTAAACTAAGATAGTTAAGTTAAATCATTCATGTTTTCATCTAAATCTGAAATCATAAATTCCACCATTATTCTTTTTTGTTTATTAAGTTCTTACTGTGTAAATCTGGGCTTTAAACAACTTGGGCCAGGAGTCTTTACATGTTCTGCTTTTGTTGCTGAATACATAGAATTTATTTTGTATTATCTAGGTTTTGAACTTGAATATTCCTGACAACTTTCAGTGGGTTTGAATTATCCCTAAGCATGATCCATCAGGAATTTGATCCATAGGGCCCGACAGAGGCTTTAGGTGTTTGGTCCCATGGCTGAGGTTGGTGATGCAGCCTCCAGAAGTCAGTCCTGGTTTGTTAACATTTGTTCAATTAAATGTGAAGTTTTTTAATGAAAATCCCAGTGAGCTGAGTCCCACAGGGTCCTGTGAGCAGGCAGAGCCCAGGGATCCTACGTTAGGGAGGTGTAAGGAAGGAGTAAGTGGCAGTGACAGCATAAAATATGAGTTACTGTGGTTTTGTGTGGAGGTACAGGAGCTGTCAGTGGCACAAGTCTCACAAAAAGCATTCTGCAAAACCAGCTGAATTGCTGCAGACAGACCCCATGGTAATTCCTGAAGTGCAATTAAATAATGGGAGTGCAATTTCCTCCTTAATTGTCTCCCACAAGCAGCTGCTGCGAGTGCACCACTGTTCCCATGGATCACTGGAGAGGGTTTTTCATCTTCTGTTATTACAATAGTGAGGAAGGGGGACTTTTTCACATTTTAATTTCCCTGGTACATAGTCAAGACTAGTAACACAACTATTTCATCAGGTAAGGAAAAGAAAAGGAGTGTTCTTGTCCCTCCTCCCGACACTGACACCGGGAAGGCGTTTTGGCTCCAAGCAGGGAGTTGTAAATACATTTTTCTTTCTTTGGCTTCCTGCGGGAAGATAAAGACATGGGGGAAACTGTAGGAAAAGTGTGAATAATTTTGTGAACAATATTGGCCTGATTTCAGTTGTAACACATTAAATAAAACATAATTAAGCTCCGTTTGCTTTTCAGATAATTAGGAGACACGATCTCGAGCCTCAAGTTAAAAGACAGTTTGAAATTGCAGGTGTGTTCTCATAGAGCTAAAGACTGAAGGCAGTTTCTAATACCAAGGTAATTTAATTTCAGGTGCAATGCTCACTTCTCATCCTCAGAGACCAGATAAGGTGGTTTCTGTTCTGATCTCTTTTGGGTTTTCTTGCAATTAATTTACACATGTCTCTTCACAAACTGTTCCTAAATAATTAAAGGGAGCATCTGAAATGAGTAAGAAGCTGCATTTCAAATCCCCTGCACCGTCCTCCGCCTTCACTTACAATAAGCAAACAATGTCTTGATTAGTCAGCAATTATAACAAACCTCTTCATTTTTCTAGGTCATTTTGAAACATGTGAGTTTTGGGCAAGTAGGAGGCTGGGATAATTTTGTGTCACCTTTCCATGAGAAACAGTGAGGAATCCCACAAATGAGCAATTTGGGTCTTTACAGTTTGTATTAAGAATATTCTAAGAATATCCAACTTCTCAGGTATCCCAGAGAAGCTGTGGCTGCCCCATCCCTGGAAGTGCTCAAGGCCAGGTTGGACGGGGCTTGGAGCAACCTGGGTTAGTGGAAGATGTCCCTGCCCATGACAGGGGGTGGGACTGGATGGGCTTTAAGGTCCCTTTCAACCCAAACCATTCTGGGATTCTATGGAAGATCTCTCCAGATTATAATTTAATGTTCTTGTGTTCTCAGCCTGAATTCTTGGTGATATTTCTCTTTCTCAGTTGTTTTAGTGGTCTTTCCCATGTGTTTTCTCTTGGGAAACAGCTTACTATAGTTTTCTGTCTTCTCCCTGTATCCTTCTCCAGTTAGTCCTGAGGAATAACACAATTTGATTTATCTCTTCTCTTTCTTTTTGCAATTGCTGCTATTCACAATACTTTTTTCCTGTTAGTGACCTTTTTGTTCTTGAGCTTGTAAGAACAAGGTCCTCTTAAAGAGAGTGGAATTAAATGGAATATGATTTGAGGTTTTTACAACATCTTTCACATTCATGGCATATTCACAAATGCCAGACTGGTTCTTTCGAAAGTGCATCGATTTTTGTTGGAATAACTGGATTAGGGGCTAAAAAGAAAATAGTATAAGGTAAAGAACTTCCTAAAATCATGCATCTGAAATAAAACCCTGTGTTCATCATGGTGTCAAAAATGGAACTGGTGGTTCTTACAGCAAGGGGGGTTATAATTTACAACTTTTGGAAGGTTCATGGCATGATGTTGGGATTCCAGGTTCAAGATAAAGAAAATAAAGAATTCCCAAAGAATCCCCTGTCTGAGACAGAGAACACTCAGGAATCACCTCTGGAAGCCTCAGACAGGGAGGAGAAAGCCGAGGGCACCAAGAGTTCAGAGGTACAACCAGACCCGTGACAGGCACCGTGGGTGTCACAAGGGGAGAATTTCACACTCTGCAGTGCTGGGCACTCTTATTTCTCAAAACACCCCCCTGGTTTTGCACAAGTTTGTCACACTGCACTGGTAACTGGTTGTGCTCCGCTGGAGAAAGGCTGTTGCACTGTTGTTGAGTTGTGTGGATATCACTCTGTCACCTACGGAACACCACAGACATCCTGGGGTCTCTGCATGGGGAAGGAAAGTCTTGGCTGTATCACACTGTGTAACTATTTCCCTAAATGTTAGTCCTGAGGAGTTTAATTAAGTTGGGGATGCCTGTTTTTTGCTGGTTTGGGAAGGTCCTGCCTCCAGCAGAACACGTAGTACAGAAGGATTAAAATAACTGTTGTGTAAATATAATTATATTCTTCAAGGATAAATTGCATGGCAAAGGTTTCTACAAATCTCTGTTTCCACTGTAACTACAAAAAGTAGTTAATGGAGAGGAAACCTCTGAAAGTTTGCTCCTGATGAGTAAAAGCAAAAAAAAAAATTAAAAATATTGGAGCATTTTACATTTTAACAATGGCTCAAATCCTTATCTTCTTCCACACCTCCTTCCACACAAACATATGAACTCAGTGAGTGTGTTTGGTTTGGGTACTCCAGTTTAAATTGTTTAATTATTACATCTCTCCTTATTAACTTCACTCTCCCAACTCACTGGAGAACCTTTACCAGCAACATGTCAGGGCACAGAGACCCTCATGGTGTTCCATTACTATAAGTTCCCTCCTAAATATATTTCTCCTGTTTCTGTCCTCATTTATACTATTAATTATGGATTTTATCCTAATATCCCTTCAAAACTTCCTCTGTTTTAGTACATACTCTCCTTCTCCAGCCTCCAGCCTCTTTACAGAATGACAGCTCCTCCTCTCACGAGGATCCTGGTGGCATTGGCTGAGCTTTCCGTCTCCACCAGTTCTCTTTCCATGACATTTTCCTGAGCTGGGCACCACCCATAAAGTGGGTTTCCCAGATTGCCCATCCTTCAGGCTCCCTTTCCTCCAGTCCCTTCCTGAGGGCAGGGTACCAGTGTCATCCCTGCAGTACCTGTCACACCCCTCCCTGTCTCCCCAGGACACCCACCCCTCAGCTCTGAAGTTTCTCCCCAAAATTCCTCCTTGTGACTTCATTGCCTTCTAACTGTCCTGTGAGCCTAAATGTCCTAATTCAAAATACCTCTTTCTAAGACTACATCCCACTTCCCTTCAACATTTTTCCATTTTATATTCTGTATATATCCCTTTGAAGGTCAAGATGTGCTGAACTCTCAGTGAGAAGTTTATTAAATCTGAATAATTTTAATTTAGCCACAAACCCTTTATAGACAAAGCCATTTTATTAAATATAGCTACAGGGACAGCTGGATCTGTGGAGGGACTTGGGCCATGAATAACTGAACAAGGAACGTTTCCTCCTGAAATAACAATTGTTTACTCCCAATTTGTGTTTTTTTTCTGCTGGCAGCTTGTTTTTGTGACCTTGACTTCATCCAAAATGTTTACATGGCCTTGATGTATCTCACAAGTTCCATCTGTTTTGTCTACATTTCCAGAATGAGCACATCACCATAATTTTTAGGAGTATTTCTGGAGGACTAATTAGAACTTTCAGCTGACAAATCAGCATGATTAGACACTGCCCGTATGGTGGGGTTAGTGTGTTGTGAGGAGAAGGCTGGGAAATGTTTGTGCCTTGCAGTTTGAAGTGGAATCTGTCTCCTGTGTTTACTCTTCGCTATTATGTTTGTCAGGATGCCTTGGGACATCCATGTGTTTATTGTTCATTTTTATATTCCTCAGGATGCCTTTGGACATCCTGCCAGTGAGATGAGGATAGGGGAGCTCCGTCCTTCCATGCCTGAGACTCCGTTGTACCCCCCCAAACTCGTTCTGCTGGGTAAAGACAAGAAAGGTACTGACTTGGTTTACAACAACCTTTGAGATGAAAATGTGTGTGATATGCAAGGAGAGATGTTCCTGGAAATGTTCTACCTTTTGCTGTGATTTTAAAACAAATCCCATGCATATTTGTGCACACACACACACACACACACATATATGTCCATAGTTCCAGTTTAAAAATGTGTTTTTCTGGAGTTTAATTCTCAAATGCCACACTCTGAAAGCATTTGCTGTGTTTTGTTTCAGAGTCGACAGATGAGTCTGAAGCAGATAAGATCCATTGTCTGAATAACAGCGTTTCCTCAGGCACTTACTCAGACTATTCCCCTTCCCAGGCTTCCTCAGGGTCCTCCAATGCGCACGTTAAAATGGGCTCCTTGCAGACAACGGCTAAAGAAGCAGTGAATAACTCTCTGTGGGGGAACAGGTGTGACCATCTTTCTTAGCACAGCTTCTGGTGGCATTTTATCTTTTCATATGCACTGAAAGTGACTGTGTCTTCCCCCAGAGGGTGGTTGGGCACTGAACAGGCTTCCCAGGGCAGTGGTCACAGCACCAAGGCTGACAGAGCTCAAGGAGCGTTTGGATGATATTCTAGGGCATGTGGTGTGACTCTTGGGGATGGGCCTGTGCAGGCCAGGGGTTGGACTCGATGATCCTGATGGGTCCCTTCCAACTCAGCATATTATGTGATTCTTTATTGATCTCTTAAGGCATTTGGTTTAAAAAGTCCACATTTTTTCCCATTTGTGTGTAGCTGATCACAGCCCAGGCTGTGCAGAGCTGGCCATCCATCCATACTCTATAAACACCAGTAATTCTACAGCTGGTGGGTCAATTCTGGGCTATAACCAGGCATTAAAGCTCCTGGAGGCTGGCTGCAGTCTTTGTCCCATTATTGCTGTCCCAACCTCCCTCTTCCCTGGATTCCAAGAACAACATGGAAACTTTTCTTGGAAAGCTCTAATGAGCCATCAGCAGCCCGAGAACACCCTTGTACCACACCAGGAACACCCTGCCCTGTCTGTCCCTGCCATAAATCACTTCATGTGGTTCCATCCACAGGCTCTGTCCTGTTAAAGAGAGGCTCAGCCTGCTCAGGGGAGATGCATAAAATCTTGGTGGTGAGAACACAGACAAACTACATCTGGTATCTTTGTTTAAAAATAAAGTAATGTAAGTGTGAAAAACCTTCTGTTGCACTCACAGATTATTTTTACAGCAGGTAAATATGTTCAGCTGGATTTCTGTGAACACGGCATGGAGCCAGCCGGGCCTGTCACTGACTTCTTAGTTTCTCCATGTGTGTACTGACACAATCTGTGCTCCAGGGCAAAAAGCTGCTTACACCTTTGTGCCAAGCCAGTGGCACGAGGTTCATGTCTCAAAGCACAATCCCAAAGCCAGAGCATAGATGGGAGAGTCCTAAATTGTTTTAAGCTCATAGAGAGCGTCCAGAGGAGGGCAAAGGACATGGGGAAGGTCCTTGAGGGGAAGCTGTGTGAGGAGCGACTGAGGGCTGGAGGAGACTGAGGGGAGATTTCATTCCAGTTACAGCTTCCTTGGGAGGGGAAGAGGAGGGGCAGGCACTGATCTCTGCTCTGTGGGGACCAGGGACAGGACCCCAGGGAATGGCCTGAAGTTGTGTCAGGGCAGGTTTAGGTTGGATCTCAGAAAAAGGTTCTTCCCACAGAGGGTGGTTGGGCACTGAACAGGCTCCCCAGGGCAGTGGTCACAGCACCAAGGCTGACAGAGCTCAAGGAGCGTTTGGATGATCCTCTGGGACACCTGGTGTGACTCTTGGGGATGGTCCTGTGCAGGAGTAAGGGTTGGACTCAATGATCCTGATAGGCCCCTTCCAACTCAGCAGATTCTGTGACTCTGTGATTCTGCTGTCATTCTGGTGATGGTTTATGTGCTGCGATAGAGGGCATTTTATCTTGTTCCCTTCTCTCTTGTCTTTGCAGGCTGGCACAGTCGTTCCCGCAGCCCCTGGAGACCAAGCCATTGCTGAGCCAGCGGGAATCGGCTCCAGCCGGGAACCTGCCGGCGCGGCCGGAACGGCGCCCGCTGAGCGACACGTTCACCGAGGGCTGGACCGACAGTTCCCACTACGACAACACAGGGTTTGTGGCCGAGGAAAGCACAGTGGAGAACCCCAGCGCCAACCCCCTGCTCACCACCAAATCGAGGAGCTCATCTGCACACGGGCGCAGGCCACTGATCCGACAGGACAGGATAGTTGGCATCCCTCTGGAGCTGGAGCAGCCGACGCTCAGAAACACACACGAATCTGAAGTGCCTCCTCCCAATCCTTGGCAAAATTGGACCAGAACCCCTAGTCCCTTTGAAGACAGGACAGCTTTTCCTTCCAAACTGGAAAGCACTCCCACCACCAGCCCTTTGCCCGAGCGGAAAGATCATGTCAAAGAGTCTCCTGAAATGACAAGTACTTTCCCCCCAGGAATAGCATGGGAATATCACGACTCAAATGCTAACAGAAGCCTCACAAACGTCTTTTCCCATATTCACTGTCGCCCAGATCCTTCCAAAAACGTCATTTCCATCAGCAAGAGCACAGAGCGGCTTTCCCCAATGATGAGGGATTTAAAAACGAACAAGTTTAAGAAGTCTCAGAGTATCGATGAGATAGACATTGGTACATACAAGGTGTACAACATCCCCCTAGAAAACTATGCATCCGGGAATGATACTGTAGGGCCTCACGAGAGGGTGGACAAGCTGCTGGGCCCGGAGCATGGCATGCTGAGCATGTCCCGCAGCCAGTCTGTGCCCATGCTGGACGACGAGCTGCTGACCTACGGCAGTGTCAAGGTGCAGCCGCAGCAGAAATCGTCTGTCACCAAGAAAGTCTACCAGTTTGACCAAAGCTTCAACCCCCAGGGTACTGTGGAGGTCACGGCCGACAAGAGACTCCTGCCGCCCTTCCAGCTCAACCCCGAATACATCCCCCAGCCACCCAAAAACCTGCCCCAGGAGCTGGTGAGCCCGCGGGGGTACCGCGGGTATGCACCCGTGGAGCCCATGTTCTCCTTCTCGCAGCCCTCGGTGAGCGAGGAGCCTGTGGGGCCCCCCTTTGGCAGCCAGGGCACACGGCCAGGCTTCCTGCGCAGGGCGGATTCACTGGTCAGCTCCACCGAGATGTCCATGTTCCGCAGAGTCAGCGAGCCCCAGGAGCTGCCCCCGGGCGACAGGTACGGCCGGGCCCCGTTCCGCGGGGCGGCCGAGCGCCAGAGCGGCATGGCCGTGCCTGAGGCACAGTTCCTCAAGCGCAACGGGCGCTACGAAGATGAGCTCCCTTCCTACCAGGAGGTGAAAGCCCAGACTGGGAGCTTCCCAGTTAAAAACCTCACGCAAAGGAGGCCCTTGTCCGCACGAAGCTACAGTACAGAGAGCTACGGCACATCCCAAACCCGGCCCGTCTCAGCGAGGCCGACAATGGCAGCGCTGCTGGAAAAGATTCCGTCAGACTATAACTTGGGTAACTATGGCGACAAGCCTTCCGATAACAGTGATATAAAGCCAAGGCCTCCCCCTGGGAAGGGAAATGAGAGCTGTGCTAAAATGCCCGCTGACTGGAGACAACAGCTACTTAGACATATAGAAGCTAGAAGGTTAGACAGGGTATGTTTGGCATTTCTCTGCAATTAATGCCTTTAGTTGTGTGTTTCGGTATGTCAAACTATTTGCACGTGCAGTGGTGACCACCAGAATTCCCAGTAATGCAATGCAATTCCTGCCTTGTTGTCAGAAGAGCTGGCCTGCGAAGGGCCCTAGGGGTGCTCAGCTGGAGTGAGGAGTCCCAGGTAAACCCAGAGGCTCCACTCTGGTCACTGAGGTGGTGGCTCCTGCAGCACTCCCCAAAATGATGAAAGCCCATAAGATTCTGTCCTGCTTGTGGATGTGGATGTGCTGCTGGAGCCCACCACGTCAGGCACAACTGGGAGCTCTGGGCACATCTTGACAGTTAAAGTGAATAGAGAAAAACATCACTGAGAATAAGTAAAATAATGTATTTTAGCTTTCATATCACTGTTAGAGAGGGTTTAAAAGTGTCTCTTGACTGAGAAATAGCACTGGGCACCCACTGCCACTGTTTTGAATGAGGAATGTGATCATTACTCCTTTTAGCTGTAGGAAGTTGTGCTGATTTGCCTTCTATCCGAAGAGTACAAGTCCTTTAGTGCATGATTTCAGTCATTACCTATTTAATGACCTACTTCATGAATCGCATTTACTTCATGATCTGAAGTGGTTGTGAAAAATTACTGTCATGAAATGCGTAAGAAGGTAGTTGCCAAATGTGTCCATTTACCTACTTTATGCCAGAGCCTCCTGAGTTTGGTGTTACTACACTCCTCACCTCCCAGTTTCTCAGATGTGATGCTTATTAAAATATCATTAGGGCCCAGTGGGTTAAATTTAAAAAACGGGCTCAAAGGCTGAAGTGTTTCCTTCCTTCAGCTCTTTTCCTTGTGCTGTGTAAAACCAATTGGAAAATACTCCCCAGGGAAACCAGTGCACCCCGAGCAAACCATTTCTGGTGGAAATAAACACTTCCGAGCTGCTGATTTGTTTAAGAAATATCTTCATGCTTAAGTTACAATGTGTGTCAAGGAATACCTGAACTCACGGAAAGCTGACATTGGTGATTCTGCTGAGTTGGCAGCAATCCCAGTGAGCTGGTTACTGCTGGTTACAAAACTCTCAGGAGTTGAGCTGCCTGGTGGAGGGTTTGCTG
This sequence comes from Pipra filicauda, assembly GCF_003945595.2. Lineage (NCBI taxonomy): Eukaryota > Metazoa > Chordata > Aves > Passeriformes > Pipridae > Pipra > Pipra filicauda. The sequence goes on from NW_024104415.1 coordinate 889,397, forward strand.
GTGAGAAGCCCTGGGCATTCCTATGGAGCAGCTGCTCCAGGAGAAGCTGCTGCCTGTCGGGTCTATGCAGGACTGTGGCAGTGGGCAGGGAGCAGGTGCTCCTGGGATGGAGCAGAGCCTTCTCCCCCAGGGTTTGCTCCTTGCTGCCAGACACATCTCTGGCCTATCTGTGGTTGTGCAGCCGAGCCTAAATTTGGCCATATTTGCAAAATAAAGACTTGTACCATGTGATACAACTCCAGATACCAACACACCTCATCTGCTGTCAGCGTGGAAGTCGTTTCTGGTATCCATTTTATGTACAATGAGCAATGTACTTGCTTTGTGTGACCCAGTGCATGCCCCGGGGAGCTATTGATCTCTTGGGACTGTTTGTTTGCTTAAACTAAAACTCTGTGAACTTAACCATATATGTGTGATACTTAATTCGATGAGCATGTGTGTTCATATCTGTCACGTGGTTGTTTCCTCTACTCAGACCGCTGCTTACAAACACCACACAGTTAGCCTTGGCATGCTGCACTCTGGAGGGGTTTCAGCAATGCATGCCGGCCGAAGCATGACTTTAAACTTGCAGACTAAATCTAAATTTGAAAACCAAATGCTTCAAGAGCTACCTCTACCGAAAGTAAGTATGGGCTAGCCAGTCACTGGCATTCCCAATAAATTAACTCCTTGCTTCCTCCTGGTTTAGCTTTTGCCTACTACTCATGCTTATACAGACCCAATCCAAAAAGCAAGGGTGGCAGTGTACAGTTTTCCTCCTGAGTGGTCTTGCTTTTTGGATTCTGGGTTTCCCATGGCTGTCATTCCTGCTTCCTGCTCTCGTCCTCCAGACCAGTGCCATCATATTCTCAATCTGTGAAGAGAAATGGGGAATGTGCTTTGCTCTTGGACTGTTTGAGCTTAAAAAAAGGATGGTAGAAATGTTGAATATGCATTTAAATAGGCTCCAGGAGACAAGGATTTTAATATTTGAGCATTAACTGGCTCTGCCGTAGTAGCTGATGAGGTTTGAGCACACCTACCACACCCAAACCCATTTTAAACTTTGGTTGAGTAACACCTATAGAAAGAGAATAACCTCATTTTTTTACTATTTGACATCTATTCTTATATATTGCCAACAAGTACAGACATACAAGACCGTCCCAAACAAATGTTTGAATGGAAAAGCACACAGGACAAGCCAGAGAAGGACATTGCTGCAGGATTTGCAGTGTCAAAGAGGAGATCCTGAGACCTTCTGTGCATCCATGTGGCCACACTCCCAGGGTCAGGGAAATGTAGGAGGGACAGGCCTCACTCGGCCTCTCCCTGCTTTGGCAGCAGGAGCTGTTGGGACACATTAGCAGCATCTCTGAGTAATTAAAGGGCTGCAGAACACAGATCCAGGCACTGCCATGGGATCAACTGTGCTGGTGATTGCCGGGCTGGCCTCCAGCACCTCTGGCACCTACTCAGGCAGGACCAGCCCTGGCCAGAGATTCCCACAGGAGGCTTCCAAGGCCCCATTTCAGAGCTTAGATCCAAGGCTGGTAAGAAGAATAGGGTGATATAATGGCAGCAGCATGAGCAGGTTGTGTGGATTGGACAGACCTCGGCTCTGCTCAGCTCCCTGATGCGGCACGAACTCTGTGCTGGAGTTGTGGGCAGAGCTGGGACAGGATAACATCACACATGGATCAGTGTCAGGCTTTTCCTGCTGGGACTGACTCTCCATACACTGTCACCTCCATCCCCCATGCCATCAGCTGTCCCTGGGTTCCCTCACCCTGCTCTCTGTGCTTCTCTGTTGTTGGGTGGGTGGCACCGAGAGGCCCCCCAGAGGTGTGTGTTGGCCACGGGTGACATCCCAGTGTTGTCTCTGCTTCCAAAGAACCTGTCTGTCTCCTTGAGTACATGCCAGGTCTTGTCACAAGTCCTTGGAAAAATCCATTTTCCATCAACCGCAAATAACAGTGCTGGTTTGCTACACACATCAGGAATACAGTGTTTTATGGTACTTCCAGGATTTGAGGCTGTAAATGAATATGGATATTAATGGATGGATGTCTGAGGAACTAATGAATCTATTCAAAGTGATATGTTTTGGGGTGTGCTCTGATGTGGATTATTCTGCTTTCTATTCCACCAGCGTTTCACTGCTCCATACCCATATAAACTGTGATGCCAAACTGCATTAGGGGGCTTATTCTTTTATTGTACTGTTTGGGAAGCAGGGGAAAATTATTGTTGAATGAATATTGTGTATATTTAGTATGGTTTAATTCTATTCCTTCATATGTTCTAAAGGTTTTGCATTTCTTGATGAATCCAGGCCACAGCATTTTAATGTTTGTCTCCTTCTCCTCCCTCTTTCCTGTGGCCTGGATTCAAGAGAGTAATGAGTGAGGTCTGGTTGTCCAGTGGATGGTCAGGAAATCAAGTTTACCAGTAACTTATTTTCAGAATGTTTATTGCATTGATTCTGCTCACTGTAGAAAATGCTTGAACTGCTGCTTTTCATTGTTTACCCAGATTTAATAGATGTGGGTTTGCTTTCAGTCTGTCCGAGCTCAGAAAATGAGCAGTACTGCAAGGGACCAAATTCATTTTACTGCAGAAAATGAAACCACAGAATTTTCCTGTTTATTGAGAAAGCAGAAAACGCCCTCTGTATTTTTGCTTTTTCCCTCTCGAGTGCAAACTCCCTCCTGCAGATCAGTCAGTGGGGAAAAAACCCAGACCTTTTCCATTTTTGGGATCCATCTCTCAGGTGGTTTAAAAGTTTATGGTTTGGTGGAATCCATTCCCAGAAGTGTCTGTTGCCACCTCCCTTGGAAATAATAGTCAGTCAGGAGAAAAGCAGAGGTTCCCCTTGGAATGAGCCTCTCTACCCCCTCTCTGCATGAGGAGGGCACCCAGAGAGGCCCAGAAGCTGATCCCTCAGGATGTGAGAGGATTCTCAGGGCAGCTCTGGAAGGGATGGCTTTATTTTCCATTTTAATGGTGTAAAGAAAGCTCGACAAGGAGGTCTTCCAGCAGTGGAAATGTTTTTCTAGTGGTTTTTAATAGAAGGAAAATAGCAACTTTCATGATTTTTCTGGAAGACTTGAAGGATGAAAGAATTATAATGAAAGTTTTCTTTCATTTTAAATCAGAGTTGAAATTTTTTTTATTTAGCCACTGAGATGTGTGATTAAATCACAATTTACTTCTATTTACTTTTAAACTTCTGTTAAAAAATAGTTTTTAATTGACAAGTTCCCAGCTTTCATGTTTCAAAGCAAATGCAATTCTTCAGCCATCTGAAGAAGTGTATCCTGATTTTTTTTTAATCTAAGCTGGAGAAGAATTTGCTTGAATGACAGAGGGGGAAAATAGCTATTTTTTGTTTCTTTGTAGATTAACATTGATCAGAACTCAATAAGCACCACATCATTCAGGTGCTATCAGTGGTAGCACAATGTTGGAGTTTTGGAAAGTCTGACCCCCATGTTGGGAAAATTTCCAGTGATGGTAGAGAAATAGAGGGACAGATAACAGAAAATCAAGATGGGACAAAAAAAGCACAGATGCCCTCCAAAGTCCTGAAAACAGGAGTAAAATAACCAGGGGGAAAAAGGACAAGGAAGAAATATTTATAACAGGAGAGAAAAGGGAAAGATAATAATATTTAGAAAATATTAAATGTGTGTTATGGCCATTTAGATTAAAAAATAAACCATTTAATTACAGGTTAATATTGTGCATATATCTGTTGGCTTAACATAAGCCAGGCCCATCCTAGAGAGGTCTGGGAGCCTCAGATGGAGCTGAGTGAGGGGGACAAGGAGTCACAACTTCACCTTTGCCATCAGGGAATGTTTTCTGCAGAAAATAAAAGCATCAAATTTGTATTGGTGGCCAATACTTCGTAAAAAAAGCCTTTGCTGCTTGAATGAGGAGCAAGAAAGTTCTAACTCACTGGTAATGGCAGACTGCACATTGAAATGTGGGATTTCAACCAAATTTGTTTCTCTGAGTCATGTTAAATGAATTTTCTCTTTTCTCTCATCATTCATTATTCTCATGATTTCTCTCCTATGCCTTTCAAGCCCTCCTGCTTGCAGAGGGTCCCCCAGCAATGTGGTCACATGTTAATGAAATACTGGGGGAATTAGGAGGATTTCTGTTGTAGCAATAGTGTGGTGCAGTTTATTTAACTGGGTTAGTGACTGAACTGAAGCTGAGGAGGGGTTGTTTGGTGACTAAAGGCTGCCCTACATTTGTGCAACAGACCCCGTCGCAGCAGAGCAGCATCCTGGACAACGGGCAGGACGAGGTGTCCGTGGGCAGCCAGTGGAACCCGTACCCGCTGGGGCGGCGGGACGTGCCCCCCGACACTGTCACCAAGAAGGTAAGGAAGGGATCCTGGAGCGGATCCTGCTCCCAGCACCTCTCCAAGAAGGAGAGGAGGTGTATGAGGACACCCCTGGTTTTGTTTCAAGGCTTAAAGCAATAATTGTTGGTAATTCAGGGCGTGTTTTGCCCATTTTTGTGTGGTTTGTGTGGTTCCATCTCTGGTGTGTGCAGCGGGCACAGAGGGCTGGGCAGGTGCGTTCCTGTCCCTTGGCCTGCAGAGTCTCATCAAATGTTTCATTTCAATGACAATCATAACAAATGACGTGTTGGGATGGTGCCAGCCCAGCTCTGAACAGGCACAGCCATTTCATTGATAAACTCACCAGAAATGGGTCTAATTTCTGGTACCTTGTGGTGGATGTTGAATTCCAGTAATTGGAGCTGAACTGGTCATGTGCAAACATTGGCTGCTCCCTCCCAGCCCCAGCTTGGCTCATCCACTCAGGAACTGCTGGGTTTGGCTGCTCTAATTGCAAAGCTGGAGAATGGAGGGTCCTGACAAACTCAGCTGTGTTTGGAGTCGGTGTTGGGAGGTGGAGCTGCACATGGGATAATTACAGTGGTTGTTGTCTGCATAGAGATCCAACCAGCTCATCCCTGGAGTGAAGTCCTAGGGGTGAATAACACCAGTGAAAGTCATGGTGTGTACACTGATAACTGCTGTGTGATTAACTCTCAGCTGATGAGGAAGGACCTCCTTTCACAGCTTTTATCCAAGGCAGTGGCAGAAGCAGCAACCCTTGGCTTCACAGAGAGGTGCAACCACAGGTCCATGTGTACAGGAGGATTGCTGGAGGATGGGAGATGGAAATTGCACCTCCCAGGCCCAAGAGGAGGAGGAAGAGGAGGAGGAGGGGGTGCCATGACGGGGTGTGGTGGAGTTGGCTCTGACAGCCAAGTTATTTATCATCTGATATGCAAGAAATGAGGATGAGAAATGTAAGACAAGCCATTTCTTGTCTTCACTGGCATTTTGGGCTAAAACCTGTGTTGGTCCGTTCCCAGTCGGACACTGTTGTTGTCTTACATTTGTGCACCATCAGTGCACAGTCAGTGCTGTAACAGTTCACCATCAACAGAGCACCATCAGGACTGTAATAAATTCAACTGCAGATTCTCTTTTGTTCTGAATATTTCAGTATCTGGCTGCTCCCATGGGATAAGTACAAACATTGCTTCACTCAGCAGATCTGTCATTACACCCACTGCCAGCTACTCCAACTGTACCGTAAATATTGGACACCGAGCTGAAAATAATTAACTTTTGTGCTGGATGATAAGTAAAGAATACAGATGAAACTGGGGAAGCAGTCTGCATAATAGAGATCTTTTCTGCAGAAGAAATAATTTCCATTTCCATGAGAAGCAGCTTATCCCCCTCCAGAAGAGCCATGGTGTGAATCCACAAGCAGGAGTGATAACAATCTCCTCAAAGTCTATTAACAGCAGAGAGAAAATGAATTCTGAGAGCTGTTTACTCACCTTCCTCAGGAGGGATTTGTAATGTGCTGGTGTGACAACACTCATCTCTCCAAGCAAAGTCACCTCCAATGTCTTGGTTTTCCAGCATCTGGGGATTAGAATCCAGCAACTATTTGAAGTCATTCAGAAACTCTTCTATAGAATTGAAGTTCAACATAGCAAACAATTAAATGTGCAAATATAAATTGTAATATCTTTTGGTTTTCCACTAACTGGGCTCCTGCAGAGCTGAGTCACTGTGTGGTAGAGCTGTGCTTGGGAAATCGTGGTAAGAAGAGTTGAGAGTTGTTTTTCCAAGGGGAAGGGTGTGTATGGCGGATGGATGGACTGTGTACTTATGCTGATGTAGAATCATGGGATCATTTAGCTTAGAAAAGATCTCCAAGATCATTGAGTCCAGTCATTAACTGGTATCTAACTGTATATAGACACTAATACACATTCCCAAATTTCCCCCACACAGACCTACTCTGTGTGTAGTGATGGCTGTTTCTGTCAGTGAGCTGGGAATGCTGCACAGGCATCACTACTTCATTAACTGGGCTGTGGGTGGTTGTTTCCATCCTTCTTGCTGTTCATAATGCAGATTAAATGCCCATTTTACCTCAAGTCCATAATTTATGGGCTAGTTCTCCTATGGCAAAATTGGATATTTTAATCTCCCAATTGAATAATCCACTGATTTATTAAAAGACCGTTAAAAGCCTGCAGTATTTAGGCTTCCTGGAAAATGACTTTTACTGTTGTGTCCACAAGACAGAAACACAAGACAGGAGCCATCCTTCCTTGGCTGGTATTAGCAAAAGACCAAGTTGATGTAAATGCAGTATTTAACTTTTCTCTACCAAATATTGGAGCTTCAAACCAGCAGATGTTGTCACAGAAATGTTATCACAGAAATTTGATTGGTTATATTTGGTAAAAGCCACGTTTGGTCACAGGACAAGGCACAGGTTTTAAATGCTGGTGCTCTCCATACCCAGAGCATAACCTTGGTCAGTGTCTGTGTCTGTTACAGATCTTATTCCAAATTATCCTCAGATAAACCAAACATTCCAGTATCTTCATAGTGGGCTGTATTAAATTATTCACCCTCCTTTGATTTATTAAATGTTTTCAGTTCACAAAACACCCTGAGCAGAAATGTGGATGTGACATGAGGAGAAAAATACTTTATGTTTATTAAATGGCTGATTCTCCCCAAACTTCCCAGGTCCCCGGTGCCATGGGCATGTCCCTGCTGCTTTTAATCCTGGTTTTCCCAGCTGTGCTCCAAAGGCAAACCTCTGCTGGGGCTCAGGTTTGCTTGGCCCCAACTGTGAGTTTAATAATCATTTCCTTTCAGCCTCCTGCCTTTGTGGCTTAACGGGTTGCATTGCCCACAGGCAGGTAGCCACATCCAGACCCTCATGGGATCCCAGAGCCTGCAGCACCGGAGCCGGGAGCAGCCCTACGAGGGGAGCATGAACAAGGTCACCATCCAGCAGTACCAGCCACCCCTGCCCATACAGATCCCGGCAGCCCAGAGCTCCCGAGCCCCCCAGACCGGGCGGTGCCTCATCCAGACCAAGGGCCAGCGGAGCACCGACGCCTACCAGGAGCAGGTGAGAGGGGCTGCACTGCAGCTTCAGGACAGAGATGTTCCTGTGTTTTCCAAGGTGTCCATGGGACAAGGGAGCCTTGGGCAGGAATGGGGCAGCTGAGCTGGGCAGCCCAGGGAGCTCTGGTTGATCTGGGAGAGCACTGGTTGTACTGGGGGAACTCTGGATGGACTGGGGGAGCTCTGGTTGGAGTGGGGGAGCTCTGGTTGGGCTGGAGACAGGCTGGATCCATCCCCTTCCCCAGCACCAGCCATCAATACCCATTTTCTCTTGGACTGATCAAGTAACACCGTTTGCCACTGAAGTCCCTGAGCAGAACTGGCATCACAGGGTCACACCGAATTAATTTGCAGCTTCTACCTGTTCCCCAGTAACCCAGTTCAGTGTCAACAGGCAGGTTATTTTATAATATGCTAATCTGCTCAGATCTGCCTAGTGAAAGGCCATCTGCAGCCCCAGTGCCCCCAGCACTGGGGATTTCCTTCATTAAGTGATCCTGTCCTCATTATATTTGGCCTTAATGACTGAAATACCTGTTTGGGGCCCCTGACTTTGCTGAATGAGGTGCAGAACAATCAGTAAGCCTTTCTCTTGTGTAAAGTGCTGGTCAAGCCACGTGAGCAGCTCCCTGTATTACATCCCTGATGTTCAGAACCAGTTGCTGGTGTGGCTCGAGGATGTGCTAAGCCCAGCTCAGTGCACAGTCATTAAGCTCCTCTGAAGTAATTTTTATTTTATATTCAATGACCCAATGCTATTTAGAGTCATCCTGACTAAAAGAGAAAGTTCAGCACTGTCTCCTGGGGCAGAGTGGATGGTGTTCAGTGCAGGTTGTGGGCCTGTGCCCTGACCTGGCAATGCTCTGAAGATCCCTGAGCTTTGAGTATTTATCCCTTGCTTTGTCCGAGGGGTGCTGCACATGTGACTCCTTCTGGAAAAATAAAATTGCACAGATTAAGCCTCACTGACAGGTTTATCCCAATGTTTAAGTGAAAAATTTGACCAATGTGAACATCTCACAGGTCTAAAGGGGTTTTTTTCTCCTTGAAAACGAAACTTTAAAATCCATGCAAAAATCTATGAACGATAGGGAATATTATGGTATCACTGTGTGCTAAAATCATGCCAGTACTTCCAGTTCATAGCAATGTTTCATGGACTTTCCCCACGTTGTGCAGTGCAGGGCTCATCTCATCCCGCTGATGGTGAACGGGATGTGTGGGAAGAAGGATGCTGTGGTTTAGGAAGAGTTTAATGTTGGCATCCACTTACCCTGCCCTGTCTTTCTAACCTAGTTTTGTGTGAGGATAGAGAAGAATCCTGGCCTGGGGTTTAGTATCAGTGGTGGAATAAGTGGACAAGGAAATCCATTCAAACCTTCCGATAAGGTATGTTGGGAATTTCTCTCTACCTGGTCCTTATTTTAGAGTGGAGACGTGGAGAACATGAGTGAGATGTTTATAGAGATGTGGAGAATATGAGTGAGATGTTTATGTCCTTCTGTTGTGATTATTGAAAGACTTTTCCCCACACTTGGCTTTTTTTTTGTTTTATTTTGTTTTGGGGGGGTTTTTTGTGTGTTGTTTGCTTGCTTTTCCCAGTTAATGAAAATGAGAGAATCAAACATCAATCCCATGGGTGTCTGCCCCATATTCCATGTCTAAGAATTTTTCAGGTTGTTTTCTGGAGAATTGTCTCTCTCACTTTTAAGAGTCACTTTTGGCCCTGATTTAAACTTTTAACTAAATTAACACCAAACCAGCGTACCAGTAGCTGGAATGCCAGGATTTGTAGCTGCTGTGTCAAATAAAACCAGTCTGGCCTGTAAACTGGAGATCACTGGATCCTTACAGACCCCATGGCACCAGTTATCTTCTGCACTGGGAATTAAGAATGTCCCCATGAGGAACACGGTGGTCAGGGAGACTCAGGATTCATTCTGGGAATTGCAAGTCTAAGATAGGTCTCTGTGTGATAAAAGGAAGCCTAGAAAAACTCTACCACCTGGTGATTCCCAGCTCCAGGGGCTGTAGGATTAGGAAATGGACTCTTAGACCTGTGAATTTGTTTGTTTAGTGCAATAAAACTGAGTGGAGTTTGTTGGAAAATGAGCACTTTGGGCACCTCTCTGTTGAACACGTTCCTAGAGTTGATGTCCTTTGATAATCCTGGATTCTGTTTGCAGAGACAGTCAGAACTTCCATAAGTGTGGAGAATGTTTTGCAAATGATGAAGTTTTATGAAACTCTCTTTTAATCTCTTTTCAAAACTTTGAGATCTGCCTGCAAATTAAAGAAATCAATTCCCCACCTTTCTGAATTACAACAGAAAACTGACTGGGAATGTAAAATAGGCTTGGAAATACCAACCAGTCTGAATTCCTGGTCAAAGGAAAGTGTCCTTGCCCATTGCAGGGGGTGGAACCAGAGGGCTTTTAAGATCCCTCCCAACCCAAACCAGTCTGGGATTCTGGGATTGATAATCCTTGTTTTGAACTTCCAGAGTAGTTCCATGTAATGTACATAAAACTCAGGAATTTTAACTACTGTCCTTTAAAACGTTCTCATTTTGAGTGTCCTTGGAGACTTCACTCTGGAATTACACTTTATAACATCAGGGCCTGGTTTTGCACAGTTGAAGGTGGGATGGTAGAATTAAACTGGACTTTCCTGGCTGTCACTTGGCTGAAGTGACTAAAGGAGGGTCCCTGTTCCACTCTGAATGTGTCTGGAGCAGGGCAGGAACAGCTGGAGATAGAACTGGTTTTCCCACTCACAGGAATGCAGCTCAGGGAGTGATGGGAGGGGAATTAATAGTTAAAGGGTTTTTCTGTATTGTTACTCTGAACCATCACTTCCCACACTGTGATACCAGATTTGTCATATTTTAAATGAAATGCTGATGTCACTGGGATGAGAGGACAGGAGAAGCCATGGAGAAGCTACCATTCCTTTGACACAGCAGAACCCTGCCACAAGTTCATGGCACAGGGATGAGGTTTCAGCAGCCCATGGCTCTGCTCCCAAGGAGCTTGTGTTTCATACTGGGAATACGGGGCAGGGCCTTGCTCAGGAGACTGTAAAATCCCTCAGGGATGCACATGATGGTGGTGCCAAGCAGGGATTTCCCTGGTGTCCCTGGGAGCGATGGGAATGTTCACATTTAGTCTTGGATTCCCGTTGGAGCAGGGAGAGCACAGAACTGAGGGGCCAGGGCTGATGAGCTGTGTGGGAGTTTAATGTGCTCATCAGCTGGAACCAAGCTTTGATTTGGGGGTTTATTAACAGATTTTACTGAAATTCTGAAAACAAATCTACAACTATCCTTTATTTTTAATAACTTTTCCTCTTTTAGAGCCTTTTCACTGCTCAGACACCGGATTAAAGGTCTGTCCCACAGCCCATGGAACTGAAGATCTCAAGGGCTGAATAATCAACTGCTTTCTAGACATTTTTTAAGCTTTTTTCTTTCCTAGAGGAAGCAAACAAAGGTTACTGTGTAGATTATGGTACAGATTATTCTAATAAATTAATGCTTGCTCCATTTTAATTACCCTCTTGATAACCCTGCCACTCTATTCATATTGGACAATATTTTGTGAGGTGGAATCTTAGTTAAAAATGACCCACTGTTATATTTATTGGGTGAAGTAGCTGAAGCTGCTAGAAGCCCAACCTAGTGTTTGATTACAAACAGATTAAAATGGAGTTTGGTGTTTAGCCCAAGTCTATAAAGCCCCCAGATCCCAGTTAGGGACGCACCTGTATTTTGGGCTGTAGGTCTCGGAGATGGCATCCTAACCTGTGTTACTTTGACTTATAGGGTATCTTTGTTACTAGGGTTCAGCCTGACGGCCCCGCGTCCAGCCTGCTCCAGCCCGGGGACAAGATCCTGCAGGTACAGGGGGAGGGACTGCTGGGGGGCTGAGGGCAGCTCAGAAATGCAGTGGTGCTGGTGCAGGCCTGAAGTTGTGTCAGGGCAAGTTCAGGTTGGATCTCAGGAAAAGTTTCTTCCTGCAGAGGGTGGTTGGGCACTGAACAGGCTCCCCAGGGCAGTGGTCACAGCACCAAGGCTGACAGAGCTCCAGGAGTGTTCACATGATCCTCTGGAGCACGTGGTGTGAGTCTTGGGGATGGTCCTGTGCAGGGCTGAGGGTTGGACTCAACGGTCCTCATTGGTCCCTTCCAACTCAGGATATTCTGTGATTCTGTGAGTTAACTGACAGTTCTGTTATTATATAAACTATTATATATAGTTTAATATTGATTTATAGCAGAGTTACTTGCAGAACTTTTTGTCCAGGTGGCCAAGAAGGCCAGTGACACCTGGTTTGTATCAAAAATAGTGTGGCCACAGCCCCGGAGCACTGATGTCCCCCTGCACTGGGCACTGCTGAGGTACCTCCAGTCCTGGGGTCAGTTCTGGGCCCCTCAGACAAGAGACACAGTGAGGGACTGGGGCATGTCCAGAGAAGGGAATGGAGCTGGGGAAGGGTCTGGAGCATCAGGAGCAGCTGAGGGAGCTGGGGGGGCTCAGCCTGGGAAGGAGGCTCAGGGGGGACCTGGAGCAGGTGTGGCCATGGGGCCTGATCCCCTTCCTGAACTGTGTCCATTATCCTGGAGAATGGTGGATCTTCTACTTGGGCCTATTAAGCACAGTCAGTGAACTGTGGGTAATTATGTTTAACATTTGACTTTTGAAATAATTTTGGAACAGACAAGAAAGAGATTATTATAGTGAGATTTAATCAACAGAACAGCTTATAAATACTTCCCTCTTTATCTCTGTATCCAAACGGAGCCCATCCTGCCCATGCATGCAGCACGGCACCTGGAATATGGAAACCTTACATCCCAGAGTTATGCTTCCTCAGGAAACACACAAACTATCCCAGAGTTACAGGATCATTTCAGTTGGAATGAAGTATTCACTGGAGCCTCCAGTCCAGCCCCTGCTCGAAGTCAACGGAGGGCGAGAGAAACGTGTGCTCAGTGTTTGTGGGATCCTCATGTGTTCATTATTTATTTTAGCTTTTCATTTCCATCCACCCCTTTGTTACCCCAAAATGAAGCCACTATAGAGCTTTTTCCTGTGTTTGTCCCTGTTGCAGGCCAATGGACACAGCTTTGTACATATGGAACATGAGAAGGCTGTGCTTCTACTGAAGAGTTTCCAGAACACAGTAGACCTTGTTATTCAACGTGAGCTTACTGTCTAAATATTTTTTTATAAATAGTAAATATGTCTAGCCAGATCTAATGTTCAAACAGATTTATACATAGGAAACCAATTTTTTGCCAATTGCTGGACCAATGGCAAACAGTAGTGCCAAATGTATAATACTCTATGTTAGTACCAATCATCGGGAAAAATATATTAACTATATAAATATATTGTTCATGTGGCTCCGTATTAGTTTTACTTGTCAGCCTCTGGCTGTGCATTGGTGCGTTTTTTTAATCAAGTTACTTCTTAAAGTCGATTTCATATGATTTCAGAACACAGAAGCACATACAAATCCTTTAGGAATTCTGCTGTCCATCAGAAACACTGCCTCAGAGTTGTATATGCCTTTATAAAGATGAACTATATTAACCTGTACTTCCCATGAAATATTTCTATCATGTCACATACAAAAGTATAGAGAAAAAATATTTTCATAAACACCTCAAAGAAAGTATATATTAAATTAAATTTAATAATGTTCATTTATTTTCAATGCAAAGATATTCTATGCCTTATGAAAATACCTGTACATATGCCGTGTGTATAGTTGGCTCCGTAGGGATCAGGAACAATTCATATACAGGGTGAGAGACTTCTGAAATTGAACTCTGGGACCTCGGTACAAAAACCCACATGGAAATGGGTGAACTTCCTTTGGAATGGGTTAAAACTTCCTTTAGGATGTGTTAACTTCCTTTGGAATGGGCCAGGTTGGATGGACCTTGGAGTGACCTGGTCTAATGGAAGGTGTCTCTGCCTATGGCAGGGGATGGAATGGGATGAGCTCTAAGGTCCCTTCCAAGCCAAACCATTCTATGATTCTATGATTCTGACTTCCTTTGGAATGGGTTAATCCCTTTGGTTTGGCACTTCCCATGGATTCCATGTGCACACACTACAGGAGAACCCCGAGGACAGGCAGGTTTGGCGCACAGATGGAGGAAGGTTGTGATGGTGGCAGTAAAACTTCTTTTGTTGCTGCTAATTTTATTATTTCACTTTTTTAATTTCCAATTTGAGGCCCTTTACTCACATCCCCCATTCCCATGGACATTGTTGTGTATCTTCACTGGCTCCAGGCTGGGCCGGGCCCTGCTTGGGATATTCCCATCGGGGAGGATTTATGTGATCCTTGATTTGATCAGGAGTCCTTTACAGGGAATGGGAGCAGGTTTGAGAGCTGACACATCCCAGGGAGCAGCAGGTGACACTGAGTGACACCAAGCCAGCCTGGGAGGAGCGTTCCCAGCTCAGGGCACAGTGTGACAACCTCTCAGGTCCAAGTCCTGGTACTGCTCCCAACAAAGAGAGTCCTGACAGCTGCTGGTGGTTCAGGGCTCCAGCATGGTTATACCTGATAGCAAGATGGAAAAACACAGGGAAACCTCCCTTCAGGTATTTTCAGGGGATCCCATTTCCCTGAGAAAGGGCTGAGGGAGAGCTGGCACCGGGCTTGTCTGTGGCCGGGCTCATTCCCACCCAAAAATCCCACGTCCAAGGGTGCAGTCACAGCCCACAGACACAGCCAGGAATATTCCACTTCGCTGCTTCCAAGAGCCACTAGGAATTCCTAAACCTTCCCTCCCTGGCTGTGGGACCTTTTGGAGCTTTGCTGGGAGCACAGGGACAGAGCTGAGCCCTGGAGAGCTGAGGGGTCCCCCTACACAGGGGGTCCTGCACAGGGTGATGGTGGGGGAGGAAAAAGAAAGCAAAAAAGCTGCTTTCAGAAAGCTTTTTTAAATTTTTTTGAGGAAAAAGCCCAGCCCAGACCCCAGGAAGCCTCCAAGACCCCCCTTTTCCCAGTGCCAGCTCACAGTTCGTATGCAGGTGATGACAAACTACGGGAGTTATCAGCCAGGTGTTCCAACAGCAACAATTTAACATCTTCAAATCTTGCTTTTCGAGATGTTTTATAACACATCCACGTCTGCATCTGTGTTTGGTGGCAGTGCCAGCCCCTGGGAGGGGACAGGAGATGCCAACTGGGGTGGCTGTGCCCAGCCAGTGGCTCTGAGCAGGGACCAGGCAGGACAATACTGGGGGTGAATGGGGCAGCTGAGAGCAGAGCCAAGGAAATCCAAGGAAAATCCAAGAAAAAAGGAGTATGGAATGTCCAGGATGTTGGTTTGCTGCTGTTAGTGAGCACTTGGAGTGTAAAGATGTTGGTTAAAGCCCCTTCCAGTGCCTGAAGGGACTCCAAGAGAGCTGGAGAGGGACTTTGGACAAGAGCCTGGAGGGACGGGACAAGGGGGAATCACTTCCCACTGCCAGAGGGCAGAGTTAGATGGGATGTTGGGGAGAAATTCCTGTCTCTGAGGGTGGTGAGGCCCTGGCACAGGTTGCCCAGAGAAGCTGTGGCTGCCCCGTCCCTAGGAGTGTCCAAGGCCAGGTTGGACAGGGCTTGGAGCAACCTGGGATAGTGGAAGCTGTCCCTGCCCATGGCAGAGAGTAGGACTGGATGAGCTTTAAGGTCTCTTCCAACCCAAACCAATCTGGGATTCTGTGAAACCTCTCTGCTGTAATATAGCATTAATTACCCTACGCAATCAAAAATGCTTATTTATAGATGTGTATATATCTGATAGGGAGATTTGCAACAGGAAATGCAAACCCTGTATTAAATTACAAAGGCACACATTTGGATCAGCTGAGACAGGCCACGGTGTCAGACCTGGGTCTGTACAGGATCAGTGGGGATCAAGGTGGTTATTCCTGGGAATTGTTTGTGGCAGGAGAAGGGCCGGAGCCAGGGCTGTGCTGCCCAGTCCAGCTCAGGACACGGGGGGGGTGGTCCATGTCCCCCCAGCCAGGCAGACCCTGTCCAACAGGATCAGGGTTGGACATGGGTCACACACAGGCACAGGAGGTGACAGGGCTGTGGAGTCACCACCCACCTTGGCAGGATTTGGCCATAAACACACAAGAACTTCCACCTCAACACGAGGTAGAACTTCTTTTCATGGAGGGTGGCAGAGCCTGGAATAGCTGCCCAGGGAGGGCATCCCAAATCCTGGACACATTCCTCTGTCTCCTGCTCCAGAGGACCCTGCCGGGGCAGGGGGTTGGACTGGGTGATCTCCAGAGTTCCCTTCCAACCCCAGCTATCCTGTGATCCTGTGAACTGGTGGGATTTCAGAGTTAGAAATCCCACATTGGGGAAGGTGGGAATTCTCTCTGCAGTCCGAGCTCCCTGCCCATGGCTGGCATGGCCCCTCCCTTCTCTCCCTTCCAGACTCCACATTCCCTTTTGAAGCGCACAAAGCCGTCTGGCCTCATCCCCTCATTCCCAGGCACTCAGGCCCTGGGTCATTCCCTGTGGCCGTGCCGATACAACTTTCCGGGCAGTAGTTTGATGGGATACGGATCCACTGGGGGTTTGGGTGCTTGGGAACAAGGCTGTTGGCACCGTGGGCCACTCCAGGAGCCTGCAGGGCCACTGCCAACCCAATCCCAAAAGGCACCGTTTTCAAATCATGGAATTGAAATTAAAAAAAACCAGAAAAACGTTTTGCCAATCCCCTTCCTGGATGATTCCAGCCGATTTTGTGGAAGTGACTGAATGACACCATTGCATTGTGTGAGGACCCCCAGCCCTGGCACTCAGGGCCTTTGTCTCTGGGCTGCCTCGGTGGCTCATGTCCCCCCCTCGTGTCCCCCCCTCGTGTCCCCTCCCCGGGCAGGGCACTCGCTCATCACTTCGGTTTTCTACCTGTGAGTACTGTATCCGGTTCAGAACCAACAGCTTCCTTTATTAAAGATTTTACCATTTTATAAAAGACATGTTTAATTATGATGGAGATGGCTGTATTGTAATTAATATTTTGAGATAATTGTGATTTTGAGCTTAAATTATATACAGAAATGGTCATTTTTGTATGTGTTCAAAGATTGCTATATTCCAGATGACTGTACTTTTCAGTTGAATTCCAGTATTCCTGTAAATAAAGCTGAATGAGGAAATATTTACTACTTTATTAACATAGATTGTGAATGTACTTCATGTTTTTTGCAGTATAAAGACTTACTGAACTTGAAAGCTGCTTCATTTTATGTGCAAAAAGGTACTTCAAAAATTCTATTTTAAATCTATTGATTGAGTGCAATCAACTCTCGTCCCTTGGCACATGCAGGTTGTCCCCTCCCCGTGCCCTGTGGGGCCCCGGCCCGTGCGTGTGGTGTTGATGCATTTTGCAGATGCTTCTGTCCATAGGGAGCCCAGGGACTGAACCGCCGCTGTGCAGTATTAGCAGAGCCATTTTCGGCTTTGGTGTACCCAAATTTTTCAGTATTTAAAAAAAAAAAGTGTTTTGAATAACATTAAAAAGTCTCTTTATTGTATAAATAATAAAAACGTCACCTTATTGTAATTCTTTTGGGTCATTTCTTTGCTGTCGGGAAGGATGGAAGGTTTGGGAGGGAGAGGAAGGAGTCGTTGTTCCCCACATCCCACTGGAAGTGGGCCTAGAAAATTGGGCAACTCTCCTTGCTACTGTGGGACATCAGATAAGGAATGGGAGTGATGCAGCTGGTGAAGAAAACTCAGTGTTTACTGCTTTTGGGGGACAAATGGTGTATGAAAAGACAAATGTATGGAAACGAGAGGGCTGGGGTTGAGAGCAACAGCAGTTCCATCATCCAGGGAACTGGATCCACCATCCATCACCCAGAGCTGCCCATGGCCATGGTGGAGCTCCACCAAAGCCCTCTTTGAGCTTAGTTACCATCATGTATTTCCCACGGGAAACATCCTGCCCTTCCCTTTCCTGCTCCCCTCCCAGTCCGTCTTTCCACACAGGTCAATACTCTGAATTTCCCCACCAGCCTGGGCAGTTCTGGTCCCCTCCACCAGGACCATGGGGAGGTGCAGCTGGGGCTGACGTCCCTCAGCCATCCCTGCTCTGGCTGAAAGGCACTTCTTAAACCTGGAGACCTGAGCAGTTTAGTGTATTTTATGTTCATTCTGGACACATTCAAAACCTGGAAAGTTTAGTGTTGAACTGTATTAAATTTTGCTGTGATCCAGAACCTCGAGTGCTGCATCCTGTTCTGGGCCCTCATGACCAGGACACTGAGGGGCTGGAGCATGTCCAGGGAAGGGAACAGAGCTGGGGAAGGGTCTGGAGCACCAGGAGCAGCTGAGGGAGCTGGGGGGGCTCAGCCTGGAGAAAAGGAGGCTCAGGGGGAACCTTCTGGCTCTCTGCAACTCCCTGACAGGAGGGTGGAGCCAGAGGGGGTCGGGCTCTGCTCCCACAGAACAAGACAGGACAAGAGGAAATGGCCTCAAGCTGTGCCAGGGGAGGGTCACATTGGACCTCAGGAGGAATTCCTTTCTGGAAAGGATGGTCAGGCATTGGAAGGGGCTGCCCAGGGAAGTGGTGGAGTCCCCATCCCCAGAGGTATCCAAGGAACAACTGGACATGGCACTCAGTGCTCTGGGCTGGGTGACAAGGTGGGGATCGGGCACAGGTTGGACTCAAAGCGCTGGGAGGGCTTCTCCAACCTCAGTGATTCTGGGATTCTGTGGTTCTGTTTATAATTAATACCCACACTGCAGCACTGTTATCATAAAGGGCATCACTTTCAGGACATGAAAGCGTGTTTAAACAAGAAAAGTATCTCAGTGTTACTGCCTAGAAAACTTAATTACAGCACATGCTTAAAGAACCCAAGCCAGACATCCAAGGGACACATTTATTATCTCAGTGCAGCTGCCAACACCGGCCACTTTCTTGCCCTCAGGTGAGCCATGCACAAAGCTGGGGGTACTTCTCAGCCTTGGTCAGCCCCTCACAGCTCCAGTATTTACCACACACAGACCAGAAATAAGTTTTTGGGGAGCAGTGAAGAGACCAAAAAAAGGATACAAAAATCAAAAGTATTCCCTTTCGCCCAAAGGCTTTGATTTGACAACTCTCTTCAAAGCTCAGCTGGCCTGCAGAGAGCACCATGGCTCCTTTATCACAAACAGTGTAAACAGAGTGTGGGATGCTGAGATCCCCATTGGAACATGCATCCAGGGAATGTTTTACAGGTCAGTTCTTTCTTAACATACAAACAGCCTCATGGATGCTCTGGCCTGGGCAGGAGCAGGAGGAGGGAGGCAGTGGAGCCCCTTGTCCTGTGATCCCTGCTAGCCCAGGGCAGGAGCTGGCTCAGGTGGGAATGCGGCTCCGCAGGTATTCCAGCACTGCAGCTGTGCCCTTGGCCAGGATTGCAGCCCGAGGGGTGCGGAAGGGGTTCCCTTCCAACAGCAGGGTCCTGGAAAACAGGGATCTGCACTTAGATAAAGACTTCTTGTACACACACACTCCACTGCATACAGACTGCTGAATCTTTTGGAATCCCTAAGTAATCCCTCTTCTGTTCTACTAAAAGTTTTAATTCCTGCTTCCCTGCTTCACACCAGCTTGGTTTTAGATATGTGAATTTTAATTTATGCTAATAAATCAGTGGGGGTGTATGACTGCAGCACATACCCCACTACTGCAGCAAGCCTCTGCCAGCAGGAGTGAGAAAAGAACTTCTGGAATACAGAAACAGAATTCCAGGACGGTTCAGGCTGGAAGGGACCACAGTGGGTTCACCTGGTCCAATCTCCCTGCTAAGCCTGGCCTGTCCATGCTGCACCACAGTGTGACTGGACAGGCAACATAACCAAGGCTCTGCCAGGAGCTTCATAGAAAACAACACACCCTTGACAGTGGTTTGAAATGATGAAACAACTCCTCCAGTTCTCTACAATAGCGAGAAATTATGGAAGAAACTGCCTTGTTTTACAGATAGTCAGAGAGACCCTTTTGGGGCACTGAGACTCCACAAACAACATCCTGCCAAGAAGCACTTTTTCCTCTGACAAAACACTCCCTGAAGAACTCAGACAGAATATAATTGTATAAACAGGTCCCCAGTGAAACCACACACCTCAGGTTCTCACAGTTCCCCAGTTCTGGGGGCACGTGGAGGAGGTCGTTGTTCTGCAGGTCCAGCGTTCCCAGCCTGTCCATCCCCTTCAGCTGCACCGGGTCGATGGACCCCACCTGGTTGTTGCTGAGCAGGATGGTCTCCAGGGCTGGGAGGTGATACAGGACACTGGGAAACACCTTAAATCTTCAGGAAGAGAAAGGAGGCAAAGCAGGGAAAGTCAGAAACAGGGCAACACAAACACAAGGCTTTCATGGGTTTCAAGCCCACAACTTGTCAGCCAAGTGTCTCCTTGTTTTTACATCACAGGAAAATCATATCAAATTCAGCCCAGTTCTTTTGATTATTATTTTATTAAAAATATCTAGAGTGTTGCTCACCTGTTAAAAGCAAGATTGATTATCTGCAGTCTTGTCAGTGCCTCCATTTCCTCGGGTAAAGATGTCAAAATGTTGTTTCTGTGTATCAAAGGAAGACAAACAATAATCATTCACTTGCTCAAGGTTTTAGTTACTGAGAATCCCCAGGACACAACATATTGATCACATCCACACTGTCTGTGGCCAATTCACTGCCTCAGAAATGGGGCAAGACCATGCCCAGGTACAGCTGCTGGCTAATGCCAGCCAGGCTGGATTCACATTTCTGCCAGGAGGAGACTCAAAGCCTGTCCTCTAAAGATTCCCAAGTATTCCCAGGCACCCAACAACTCCATAAACCTGCCTGGAAATTCAGCTCCTTGGGTTGCAGAGGAAAGCTTAGGAAACTGCCCAGATCCTGGAGCCAAAGTAAATCAGTCAAAGTAAATCACTACACCTCTCCAAAATCTATGGTTTGAGCTAATCCAGATGCTGAACAATGCAAGGAGCATTTCTCAGGAGTCAGGGGGGGTAAGATGACATAAGTAACATCTCTTGCCATGCACTGCTTCTGTTTCCAGCAGTGTGACAAGATCTGAACCTTCACTGTCCTAATTCCCAGGTTTTTTTGGCGTGTGTTTCTTCTGGAGGGCGATGGATGTGTTTTCAAATAGCACCATCTCTCTCCTCACAGCAAGTCTCAGAGCTGGTCCACTTGTTTTTTGGGTTTTCTTTAACCAAGGCCCAAATTTAAGCTATTTCAGCTCTACCACGGAGGCATTTTGGGAATGAAAACTGATCCCAGTGCTGCAATCCCACTGGAACAGATGGCTGGTTTAGGGAGGCAGGAAAACAAGTTCCCAGGGAAGGAACTCAACACATGTCACCAACCTGAGATCCAAATGTGTCAATTTGTGGAGCCTGCACAGCTCCAGGGAAATGGAGGAGATTTTGTTGAAGCCAAGGTTGACATCACAAACAGAGTCTTTCAGCTCCACAATCCTGAAACCCAAAAAGGAGATACTGTAATTATGGAAGCTCATGCTTGCATTCTAAGTTATTTAAAAACTGCTTTCTTCTACAAATCAAGAACACATTTTGTTTCTTGACAATTCTGAAGTAATTTTGTGAAGATAATGAGACATCACCTGTGAAAGCTGCTGCTCCTCAAACCTTACACTTGATGAAGGCAAAGCTCACTGACCTACAGTGATTAGGAGATCATGTTTTCTCTCTCTGATTAGGAGAGTAAATTTTACTACAAAAGCCTCCTCAGTAAATGCAGTCAAGAGCTACTTCAGAGACCAGAGCACAGGTGACCTTCACTGCCATCTCCTGACCTGGAGATGTTTTAACACTGACTCTTATCCACCTTCTTCTGCAACCAAACAAACTGAAAGAAATTCCTATTTTTTCCCATCTTTTGTTTCTGCTCCATTGTTACAAATTCCAGGAGCATTTGCTGCTGCTTGTAGAAGGTCATTACATTGAGATGCTTTGGTGTAAATCATTTAACAGCCTGAGAAGTTCATTGTAGAACCCCCCAAACAGAATCTCTGGTTTAGCTCTAAAACCAAAACGCAATTAAATGAGAAAACACTTCTCTCTCCTGCCTGGATTGGCATGGAATTCTGAGGAAGCTGCATACCCGCTCACACCTATCCCAGGGAATGCAACAGCCTCTGATACAGTGACAAAGCACAGGAAGAACAAACACCAGCTCACAAAATCCAGTGAAATTGGATTGTACTGAAAATGGACTTTTTTCTCCCCTGAGATTGCACCTCTTCAAGCTCTATGTGCTAAAGGTGAAACATTAAGCACACTTGGGTCTGAGAATGGGCATAGATCAATTCCACAATGTGGTGGTGTCCTTAAAAATCAGTGTTGGTGGTTTTCTTGGGCTCCCAGAGATCCAGCAAACCTTCCTCCTAACACAAAACATTCCTCCTAACGCAAAAAGACTAATTATTGCCATCAGTGCCAGAGATTTTCCATGACTCTGGATGACACAAGTGACTCCAGGCCCCACCTGCACACTCCTGTACAAGACACACAAATGTGTCACTGTATTTCTTTGTACTTTGATTTGTGTGCACACACAGAGCAACAAAGTGCAAACAGCTTCAGGAAACACACAAGATGCTGACAACAAAGGCAGAAAAGCAAGTCATAGATGAGAAACGACGTTCACACAATACCTTGGGGGCACCTCTTTCAGCTGGTTCTTGCTGAAGTTGACAGTGGCCACAGGGTTGGTGCCCACGGCATCGAACATCTCCTCAGGGATCTCTGCTGCCTGCTTCTCACTGAGGGGAGAAACAGGAGCCGAGTGACACCAGTTCATCATTTCTGGGGATTAACAAGGCATTTTCACCTTCTTTTAGAGAGGATGGCCAGTAGACCAGACAGGTAAATAGCTACAATTTGAAATGCACGGGCCTGTTGATCAGAAAGCTCCAACCACTGCCCTGTCAGCAAGTATCAGAGAATCCTGGAATCCTGGAATAGTCTGGGTTGGAAGGGATCTTAAAGTTCATCTATTCCATCCCTTGCCCTGGGCAGGGACACCTTCCACTATCCCAGGTTGCTCCAAGCCCTGTCCAACCTGGCCTTGGACACTTCCAGGGATGGGGCAGCCACAGCTTCTCTGTGCCAGTGCCAGGGCCTCCTCATCCTCACCCTCACAGCCAAGAATTCCTTCCCAATATCCCATCTAACCCTGCCCTCTGGCACTGGAAAGCCACTCCCCCTTGTCCTGTCCCTCCAGGCCCTTGTCCAAAGTCCCTCTCCAGCTCTCTTGAAGCTCCTTTAGGCACTGGAAGGGGCTCTAAGGTCTACCTGGAGCCTCCTCTTCTCCAGGATGAACCTTCCAGTTCTCCCAGCCTGTCCCAGCTTCTCATCCTCCAACACCCCCAACTTCTTCATGGTTTTCTTTCCCATTCCCAGCTTAACAAGGTACAGTTAAAAAATATTGTGGAGACACTCACCTACTACAAGATGTTCTGAGACTTACTAAAAATTGTAAAGACCTTAAAAGGTACCAAAAGCATCTGAAGGTTTTCAGCACTTCAGTGAGTTACTGTGAAATATTTGATATTACAAATGAATAAGTAAACCCCTGCAATCAAAATGTGCCTATTCCTGAGCACAGGAATTAAAGGGGAAAATGCCCAAAGACAGCATGATTTGTGAACAGCTTGGTATGTAATAAAGGGAGGGGGAAAAAACCACAACCAAAAAATAGGGGAGTGTTCTTGCAGCTTTAGGAACAGGTAATATTTCCAAACACACACCTGTACTCCAATAATTTCAGTGAGGTTATGGCATGCATGTTCACCCTTGCCTGGCTGGGAAGGGTCATGGCTGTCACAGGAGGCTCTTCACTGGGGCCAGGTCCATCATCTACAGACAACAGAGGGGTCCAGTCACACTTCTGAGGGATCCAGGAGTCGGGGGTGTGTCCCAGGCACCT
This sequence comes from Pipra filicauda, assembly GCF_003945595.2. Classification (NCBI taxonomy): domain Eukaryota; kingdom Metazoa; phylum Chordata; class Aves; order Passeriformes; family Pipridae; genus Pipra; species Pipra filicauda. The sequence continues at coordinate 912,847 of NW_024104415.1, forward strand.
CCATCACCCCTTTTACTTCTGGCTCAACTGAAGATCATCTAATTCAGATTATTCCAATAATTTTCTAAGGAAGTTTTTTTGGCGTCCTGGGTTTCTGCTTTATTTGTTTTGGGGTTTTTTTAGGGGGGTGGGAGGGAGAGGGGCTAACTTGGATTTTGAAAAAGCAGGTGAGATGTGCTGGCGGCTGCTGCTCTGTGAGGCTCTGCCTCTATGGGGAAAGGAGCTGGAAACAGGGAGAAACTGGGAATTTGGACTGGAAGTTATGATCTAGAGCACCTACATCCACACCAGCAAACCTGACCACAATTTATCAGTTAAAACAATATTTATAAACATTCAGCACACCCGTCTTTGTGAAGTTCCTTCTGATCACTCCCCACAATCCATTTGAAAAAGCTCCTGGACATCTGAGATGGGGATTCCCACCCACCTGAGTAGGATGAAACTTAGCTAGGAGTCCAAACATACCATAAAACCAACTTCCACTCCAAGAAATTCAACAAAACTCTCTGAAAGTTCAGCAGCATTCATGAATTAGTCTATCAACAATTGTGCCCAACCACAACTAGTTATTCTCTGGTTAAAGAAGGGCAAAAGGGTGAGAAATAAGCTAAAAAAAAAGAGGCTTTTCCCAATTTAAACCTCATCAGAAACAGGACCGCCATTGGTTTAGCTCCATAAGAGGCAGAGTAAAACTGTAAGTACTGTTGTACATGCAAGACATGAGCTAATTGTGTTATCACAATTATATTATCTGTTAGACTGAGCTTTTACTCCAGCATTCCATTAATTTTTGTGGAGTTAACATGTCAGATTTGCATGGAAGCTGACATTTGGAAGGAATTTTTTCTGCTGCAGAAGCCTAATTAATGCTGCCATCCTCTGGCAGGTGGGGACAGCCACTGGAAAAGGAACAGTCACACAGCACTGGTAAGAAAAGCTGATGCATCTATAATCAAGGTCCCTTTTAAGTACGAAGATGAAGCATATTGAGATTATTTTTAAAATTATAATCCTCAATAAGGCCATGTTTGTTATTCAGTATTATCTAATAGAATAAGGAAAAGAAACAGAAATATCAGAGCAAATGTTGAGTAAAGAAATCTCTATTATTTCACGATAACTGGAGGGGCCTGGATTTAAACAACCACTCTCCCTAGGTTCTGATTCATTTTGATTTCTTAGAATCTCTTTAAATGCAATAAATGGAATAAAGCAACATACCTTGGATTTTGCTTCTCAGATATTTCAGAAGTTCCTGTGTGCCTTTCTTTAAAAAAGAAACAAAAACCAAGTCACTAAGCAGGGTTTATGCAGCTGGTGAAACAATGCAGAGGGACAATTCCAGTCACACAGGTGGAGCCCAAGCACTGCTGACTAAAAATTCTACCTAAAATCCCACAGGAAAACCCTCCTCACAGCATCCTAGGAACTTGCTTATTTATAACTTTATCAATTCCAGCTGAAATTTTCTGATCTGAACCTTGGGCTCCACATTTTTAGCTTTTCGTGTTTCTCCTGCTGCCCACACCGTGGGGATGCAGCAAATGTTCACCTGCAACATAACCAAACTCCAGTGCTTACTTCCAGCAGGTCTCTCCGGATGGTTCTCAAAGGATTTCCCTCCAGTGCCAGGAATTTCAGCTGAGGAAGGTTCCCCAATGTATAAGGCAACCTGCAGATGGAAACAACTCATTCCAAAGCAGCTCCAAACCAACTGCTAAAGAATCTGCAATGGTTTGTCAGATGGGATGCTGAAGCTCAGGTTCAAAGAAAAAGATGCAGAATGACTGAGGTTGGAAAAGCCCTCCCAGCCCATCAAGTCCAGCCTGTGCCCAATCCCCACCGTGTCACCCAGCCCAGAGCACTGAGGGCCACATCCAGTCGTTCCTTGGACACCTCCAGGGATGAGGACTCCACCACCTGCCTGGGCAGCCCCTTCCAATGCCTGACCATCCTTTCCAGGAAGAAATTCCTCCTGAGGTCCAACCTGACCCTCCCCTGGCACACCTTGAGGTCGTTTCCCCTTTTCCTGTCCCTTGTTCCCTGGGAGCAGAGCCCGACCCCCACCTGGCTCCACCCTCCTGTCAGGGAGTTGCAGAGAGCCAGAAGGTCCCCCCTGAGCTTCCTTTTCTCCAGGCTGAGCCCCCCCAGCTCCCTCAGCTGCTCCTGGTGCTCCAGACCCTTCTCCAGCTCCCTCAGACCCTCCCCAAAGCACTTACAAGTCAAATGTAAGTCACAGGCAGAACACAGAATTTTTAAGAAAGGCCCAGTTTGATCAGAGCATTCACACAATACAGAGGGTTCCTTCATTTTATGATTAAGTCCTTTCTTAATTGTACCTCCCCCAGTGTGATCCACCAGGAATGAGCTGTCACCAACCATGTCCCCCCCCGAGCCCCAGCCCAGCTTTCTCTATTACCTACTGATGTCATTGTTGGCCAGGTCAAGCCGCTCCAGCTTCTGCAGCAGAGTGATCTCCTCGGGGACTGATTTGATCTTGTTGTCCCTGAGTTCCAGCACAGACAGGGAACTGAGGTGTTTCAGATTCTCTGCATTGAGGATTTCAATCTGATTCTCACCAGCATGTAATTCCTATGGGAACAAACAGCACCTACCACTATGGTACTCTGGTAAAATTGCTTTATAACTCATCTCCTAAATCATGACATCAGCAGAAACGTATGATGATGTGGAACAAAAATAGATCTTGATTCCCTTTCTTCTGCCTATGAAATATCAAAGCCTCCAAAGATCCAGAGACATGGGACTGACTCAGCTTTTTTGAACCCACCACAGAACCCTCAGCTCCGAGTCCCATTTCCCAGCCAGGGAATAAACTTGTTCCACTTTTGCCAAGAACTTGTCAACAACTCCTTTGCTCAAGAAGCTTCTGAAATTCAAAGTTAGAGGAAGCTGAGAGGCAGTTCTCATCTCCCTGCTGGAAATGTTTAATTTATAAAGGAAAAAGTGAATGATTCCTTAGCCCAAAGACCATGTGTTGGATTCACCAAGACACTGAACTTCACACACCAACAGGAATTTTGTTAGAAAATGAGGAAATAGCTTGAAATTTTCACTGCTGACTTCAGAGTTGGTCAGTGGAAACACTACAGTAATAGAGACATTCCCTTGGCCCAATCATTTTTCTATCAGTTGAGTAACAAATTCTGATGTTCTGAAACAGGTGATTGTCAATTTTAAATGTATCAGGAATTAATGCTACAAAATACCTGGAATACCTGATTATGCCAAAAGGAAAACCAGTATGTTTTTTCTGTAGTTACAAAGAAAAAATGATAATGAACAATATTAATTTAACCAGAAAATGTTCCCACAGAGAAAAAATAGGCAACACTAGATCCAGTTTTAAGTCATTCCTCTTCTAAATATTTATTTTGCAAATCTGAAAGTTCTGCTACACATTTGTCTTCCAAGTGACCTTAAGGTTGAACACTGAGGACAGTAAGAGAAATTGCAAATGGGGGTGTATTAAATAAGAGTTCTAAACACACGACCATTAATTTTTGATCACAGCACTTCACAAAAACTTGCGTTTAAATTAACTGTCATTATTTAAAAGTTTACCACATTGCAGCCATTCCAAGCTCACCTTCAGTAACTTGCAAGAGGGAAACTCTGGCAAGGAACGCAGTTTATTTTTCCTCAGGTAAAGCTGCTCCAGTGATGCCATAGTTGCTAATTTAGAAGGTACAGTTTCCAGGTAGTTTTTGGTACAATCCAGCTGCCTCAGGCCTATGGAAGTAAATGAGCAATGACAAACAGAAATAGGAGAAAATAAAAATAGCTCTCCACAGAAGCATAATTATCCTGGGTTTTAAAATAAATGCAACAACATTTTGCCAAACAGAATTTAGAACTAATAATTCTGACCTGATTTTCTTGAGAATGCATTAATTTTAGGGATATATTTTAAAACCTGACTAACATGCACTAATATGAACATAAGCACAAAACTGGCTGTTTGGCATTTAATAGTGTGAGGAAAGTGAGTTACTTTTCATGGCACTGAGATCTGCAGGCAGGTCCTTGAGCTGATTACAGGCCAAATTGAGCCGCACCAAGTTAACGAGCAAAGCAAAACTTGTTGGAATGTCTGTGAGGTGGTTGTTGGACACATCCTGCAGATAGAAAAAAAGTGAGAGACTAAGACAGAGATGTTTAAACTATCCCATGGGTGCTGCTAGTGCAAAGTTAATTACTGGCAGAACATTAAAATTAGCTGGCTGACATCTTTAGGATCTCCCTGGCAGAAGTGTGACACAAGAAACAAGTCTCCCATGACTGACAGATCACAAGGGATTTGAGTTTTCCTAAAATATTGGTCGAACCAAGAACAACCAAAAAACCCACTGTGTAATAACCGACTTTAGAATGGTCACTGGAATACTCACAAAGTTCTGCCATCAAAGCCAGTGATTTTTAATTAGCTGTAGCAAAACATGGATAAATCTTTCTGCACAAAGAAATATGGTTGAAAAGGCTGATTTACCAATTCCTCCAAGCTGAGGAGCTGCCCCAGACCCTCGGGGAGGTGGCTCAGCTCGTTGTGCTGCAGCAGGAGGCTCCTCAGCCTGGGCAGCTGCAGCAGCTCCTCAGGGAGGCTCTGCAGCTTGTTGTGGCTGGTGGGAAAACATGGGACACAAAGGGAAAGAACAATCACTAAGGAGTTTTTAGGAATACGATGCACACAGAACACTCATGTTCCACAGCCTGTACACATCCTGCTGGTCAGGACATGGCCACCTGTGAGAAAAACCTGTCTCAGGCCTCTACAATGGATTAATTTCCTGGGAAAAATTAATTACCTTTGCTTATTTGTTCAAGAATACTTTTAATCCTAATCTGAATTTACAATATTCCATCTGGATGTGAATTGTTCTGTTTATGCAGTTCACACAGTGGCAGCATAACCTCTCCTTGAGCACAAATTTACAAAATTACCCCAGTAAACAGAAGATTCTGAACTTTCCAGCATGAACGAGACCTAGACAATTACTTACAATGCGAATTATTTGTGGCAGAAAGTGTTTTATCCTCAAAATTGCCACACTGAATCAAATGAATGTTATTTTGTGAGATTATTCAGAATATCACTGTTTTCACCTTCCAAGAGACTCTGACTTTGAGTATCAGTGAAAACAATTCCAACAAACCCAAGATCACCAGTTGTGATCCAAAACTTAGAGTTCTCAATATAATAGTATTCTATAGTTAATAATCTGGAATTAATTTTCTGAAAGAAAGTTTGATATCCTGCAATCTCTCATTCACACACGAAAGTCAGTGCAATATTTCTCTTGTTTGTCGTGTAACACATCCTTACCTGACATCAAGTTTCTGGAGATTTTCTAATTGTCCTAAAGCAGAAGGAAGTGATGTCAGTTGATTATCATGCACCTAGAAAATAGTTTTTAGAATACAGTTACTAATTTGTGCCTTGTAGGGTTTTTCCCCAGAAAAAAGCCAACCTGATCCACATAGTAATTCTGTACACATAGAACTGCAAAATTGTCCTTAACTGCCATCAATGCCCAGAGATTAGAGATGAAGGGGAGTGCAGGAAAGGGGGTTGCACTCCCAGTAACAGCTCTTCCTAAAGTGTCCATAACAGAACTTCCCAGATCTTTCCACAGGACAGGACCCTGGAGCTGGACTTGATCCGTGTGGGTCCCTTCCAGCCCAGGACATTCATGATTCTGTGATTACACACTACAAGTGTATGAACAGAGACGTTGTCAGAGTGACCTGTAACAATCTTTTCTTTATCCTGAGAATCAAAGAATTACAAAATAATATATAATATAAACAATAAATAAATGTATTTTTTAAAGGCAGTGGGTTCATGGACACAGAGCGACACCCAGTCAGAGGCTGCTCTGCCAGCACTGTGCTGGTTCAGGAGCTGGTACCGTGCTCACTTGTATTCCAAAAATCATGGAGCCCCAAATTCATTTGGGTTGGAAGGGATCTCAAAGCCCACCCCATTCCACCCCCCACCCTGGGCAGTGGACACCTTCCACTATCCCAGGTTGCTCCAAGCCCCATCCAACCTGGCCTTGGACACTTCCAGGGATGGGGCAGCCACAGCTTCTCTGGGCAACCTGTGCCAGGGCCTCACCACCCTCACAGGGAAGGATTTCTTCCCAATATCTCATCTAACCCTGCCCTCCTTCAGCATAAGGCCATTCCCCCTTGTCCTATCTCTACTTGCCTGTGAAAAGAACACACCAGCACCACTTCTGCAGGGAAATGGAAAACAAAAGTCTAAGACAAGTTTTCCAACCTCCTCCATGGAAGTAGCATCTGACCAAGGGCTCCTTGTACTCACATCCAGCACGGTGAGGGCAGGCAGCAGCTGCACATCCTCCGAGAGGCTCTGCAGCTTGTTGGAGGCAAGGATGAGCTTGGTGAGGTCTGTCTGCTCCCACCAGCGATCTGCAGCTCCGAAGGACAGGTTCTGCTGGGCCTCCTCCGGAGTGTCCACATTGATCCGCCACACATGTGGAGGCACTACCACACAAACATACACAGGTCAGTTGGATTGTTCAGGGAACTGTTCTCGAACTCCTCTTATATAGAATCATAGA